>NC_091315.1:23327863-23515363 GCF_038502225.1 Cherax quadricarinatus
CCTATTTGAGAGGTGTCAGCCCAATTTTAACCTCTAGAGCACGAAAATTCCTTCCCATTACACTAACATTGTATCCAATTCAAAAACCAACAATGACGACTCCTTCTGCCCAGGTGCAGAAAATTCCCATTTTCTATGACAAATTTTTATTAAATACAATATAAGCCATCTATTTACCTATAAATTACCGTATTTTCGGAAAATATACATTATTATTATTATAATCAAAGGGGAAGCGCTAAACCCGTAGGATTATACAGCGCCCGGGGGGGGGGAAGGATGTGGAAGGCATTCAGGCTTAATTCGGGGAACTGGAGCACAGTTCCAATTCCCTAAATCAAGAGCCTCTCACCAACATCAAGGAACCTTCCATGAGGGGCGGAAAATATACAATATTTTCCACATTATATATGTAATGTTATTTATTACTGTTATTACCTTAACCAAGCGCTAAACCAGTATAATGTCACATAAAAACATTAAACAATAAATGATAATTAAAATGGCCACCTCTTTCCAGATCTTTTTTAATTATTATTATTATAATCAAAAAGAAGCGCTAAGCCACAAGGGCTATACAGCATAGATCTTTTTTAAAAATAACAATAAAAATCCTTACACTGATTTAATATCCTGTGATGCTACAGGCTAGGCGACAGACTGGTAATCTCAAGATGGCTTGAATCTCAGTCTCTCCACAGAACTCTTACTAATTTCAAGGTTTGATTCGTTTAATTTCTCTACGAAGATTGTGGAGACACGTGAGGGAGGCACGCGAGAGATCTGAGTGTGTGGAGGAATGGGCTGCCTTCGTCAGGATCCTACAGGCAGTGTTGGAGGCTGTACCACAGACCATCATCCAAGCATACTACTTTTTCACAGACTTTGCGTCCAGGGACACCAATTTCATCAGTGAGTTATTATTATAATCAAGGGGGAAGCACTAAACCCATAGTATTACACAGTGCCTGGGGGGAAGGTATTCAGGCTTAATTCAGGGAACTGGAGCACAGATTCAATTCCCTAAATCAAGAGCCCCTCACCATCATCAAGGAGCCTTCTTTGAGGGGCATCAGTGAGTTAAACATGTTATTTTGAAGTAATATCTTAAATTATATACATATATAATTATTATAATCATGGGGAGCTCTAAACCCAAAGGATTATACAGCGCACGTGGGGGGATGGAAGTTATTTAGGCTCAATTCAGGGAACCGGAGCAGATCCAATTCCCTAGATCATGAGCCCCTCACCAGCGTCAAGGAACCTCCCTTAAGGGAAATTATATACATAAAAAGGCTTAGTCTTACAATGTTTTGTGGTTTATTATTAATGACAGACGTGAGAGAAAAGAGGTATACATTAATTCGCTGACATTTGCCTTCAGCGTGGGCGCCCGTGGCTAGCACGTGCCTTTCCATCATTAGTGCCGCCTTCGGCTACGCCTTCTTCGTGGTGTACAGGTACTACGACCAGGAGTATGAGTTCCCACCCTTCTGGAAGTGTTCCCTCGTCGCCCTCACCTCAGTCCTCATCCTAGGTGAGTTCTCATCCTCTACGAACCATGGTTTTACATCTGCATGATTTGGAGGGGGATCTGGTCTCCATACCAAGTTAGCCCATATTACTCTTATTTTATAGCTCACTATAATTATGATTATATTTCCACGACAGTTAAACTTGAAGGGCTTATAAAGCGACCAACGGTAAGGAAGGCGTGTGCACTGGGGAAAGGTATTTACAAAAGATGTAGTAAAGTTGATGTAATAAGCTGGGTTCGTTCCAGAAACTGGCTGAGAGCCACGATTTCTAAATTTTTCAGCAACTAACAGAAACTGATCTTAATACTATTGATGACTCATATATTTCTTACTTTCTTATGTATTCCACTCTTGTAAAGGAACAAGTGGAGGGTGTAGGACCTATTCTTATGAAGGTTGCTTCCTCAGCTGTGTACATTGAATGAGAATAATTATGCTACTAAACTAGGATTGCAATAAAAAGACATATACTCAGATTACCGTACTTAAGAGATTTGCCCATTTCCCTGAGTTTCCAGAGTAACACGTCATACTTAAATATAAAATTCACATGGAATTGTTAAGCCCGTAAGTGTCACATTATTATCATAATCAAAAAGGGCTAAGCCACAAGGGCTATACAGTGCTGCAGGGCAGGAAGGAAGCGAGGGCATCAGGTGGCAAAAGGGAGATGGATGAGTAATAGGTTACGGAATACAGCGGGGCAGTGGATGGTGAAAGGGTAAAGGGCAGCAAGAGACTGAACTAGAAAGGGCTAAGGGGAGTGCGAAAAGTATCATCAGAGTTTGTGGAGTAAATCAGTCGTTGTCAAGAAGTCAATGAGAGAGTCAGGATTAAAGGAGGGTCCATCAACAAGAAGGGAAGGTAAAGAGAGAGTAGTAGAACGTTGGAGGTAAATTCTGCGTGCTCGTTGATAGAGAGGGCAGTCTAACAGAATGTGCTAATTGATACTGGAACTTGACACTGCTCACAGAGAGGAACAGGGTCTCTCTCCATGAGATACCCACGAGTAAGACGAGTGTGGCCAATGCGAAGGCGGGAGAGAGTGGTCTCCCAACCTCGGCACTGATGACAAGAAGACGGCCAGTAACCTATGCTCGGTTTAATAGAATGAAGTTTGTTACCAAGCAGAGTTGACCAACGTTGTTGCCAACGGGTGTGAAGGTGGGTAGCTATTGCAGCAAAATAGTCCAGAAATGGAACACCTCTATAGGAAATTGGTAGGTCATGTACTGTTGACCGCGCAGCAGTGTCTGCCTGTTCATTGCCCTGTACGTCGACATGACCAGGGACCCAACAAAAAACAATATCTTTATGCTTGGTAGAGATACGGCGTAGCCAAAGTTGGATACGGAGAACTAGGGGGTGAGATGTATCAAATTTTCGTATAGCCTGTAGAGCACTAAGGGAGTCTGAGACTACCACAAATGATGACACAGGCATAGATGCGATATGAATAAGTGCTGCAAGAATGGCATAAAATTCAGCAGTAAAAATGGTAGCCGAAGATAGTAAATGCCCTCGCACAACGCTGTCCGGAAACACTGCTTCGAATCTGACACCGTCTGAAGACTTAGAGCCATCTGTGTACACAGCGATGGCATGAGAATGAGAGTGGAAGTGATCAAGAAAAAGAGAGCAGGAAGCCACCGCAGGCAGTTGGGCTTTCGAGCAAGGGAGTGAGAAAGAACAGACCCGAACAACTGGAACTTCCCCGGGGGGTAAGGAAAAGTGAGATGCTACATGAGCATATAAAGGTGGTAACTGAAGGGAAGACGAGCAAATGTAGGCGAAGAGAAAAGGGACGGAGCAAACAGGGGCGGCGAACAAATAAAGAATGTCTACTAATATCGGTGACCATTCTATAAATGGAAGGATTGTGGCGATCGTGAGAGTGTACATAGTAGCGATGGCAATGGGCATCACTGATCAGACAAGGATGGAACATTCGCTTCTGCATAGAGGCTCTCAACAGGGGAAGAGCGAAAAGCACCAAGGCATAAACGTAATCCTTGGTGATGGATGGGGTTAAGGCTAGAGAGAGTAGCAGGAGAGGCCGCTGAATAAATCTGGTCACCATAATCGAGTTTTGATAAAACGAGGGCTGAATGTAGGCGAAGCAGAGTTCGACGATCAGCTCCCCAGGAAAGATGAACAAGGGTTTTAAGGTTTAGCCGGCTGTGACAAGTTGCCTTCAGAGAGGTAATGTGAGGTTTCCAGGATAACCTATGGTCAAAGAGAAGGCCTAGAAACCTGACTATCACGTTCGGGGATACGGGAGCCATAGAGATACAAAGGATGATCGGAGATGACAGAGCGTCTAGTGGAAGTAATTTGGTGAGTTTTGGTACTGGAAAATTTAAACCCATGTGTGGTGGCCCAAGTGGAAACACGGTCGACTGCATGCTGGAGAGAAACTGCAATGAGATGACAGTCAGCACCTGCACAAGCAATAGCTAAGTCATCAACATAGAGCGATGACCAAATATTGGGTGGAAGAACAGAGGCCAAATCATTTATAGCAAGGAGAAAAAGTTTTGTGCTCAAAACACATCCCTGAGGGACACCTTCAGCTTGGACAAAGTCCGGGGAAAGCACATTATTGACTCAAACACGGAAGTATCTGTCAGTTAAAAAGTTCTTAAGGAAGGATGGTAGATTGCCTCGGAGGCCTAAGGAGTGGGCTTGGGCCAAAATATTATACCTCCAAGTTGTGTCATATTCCTTCTCAAGGTCAAAAAATATGGCAATAACTGAGCGATTATTTGCAAAGGCATTACGAACGTAGGTATCCAAGCATAGTAAGGGGTCTATGGTAGAACGGCCCTTACGAAAGCCATATTGACTAACCGAGAGACTGTTGTGTCTCTCTAAATACCACATTAAACGGCGATTTACCAGACGTTCCATCACTTTGCAAACTGCACTAGTAAGAGCGATGGGACGATAGTGGGAGGCATCATGTCCTGTAGTACCCCGCTTGCAGAAAGGGAGAACAATGGCAGATTTCCACAGCTGGGGAAGAACTCCTTGTGCCCAAATAAGATTGAAGAGGTGTAAGAGGACTACAAAAGCTGACGGATATAAATGTTGTAACATACAAATATGAATGTTGTCAGGCCCAGCTGCCGATGATCGGCAAGCTGAGAGTGTTGCCTCCAGTTCCTGAAGTGTAAAAGGCACATTATACTGTTCTTCTCTGAGAGAAGAAAAGTCCAAGGGTACTAACTCTCTGGCAGACTTTGAGGAAAGAAACGAGGGGCATAGATGGAGCCCCCGGGAAATGCGGACCAGATGAGTGCTAATTTCAATGGCAACGTCGAGGGTTTGCTACATCAATACCGGCGACCCGTAGAACAGAAGCTGGGTCAGGAGAGTATTTACCACTCAATTTCCTCAATTTTTTCCAGACTGCACTCATAGAGGAAGCAGAGGTGATGGTGGAAACAGTCTCGCCAGCAAGTGCGTTTAGCATCACGAATGACACGGCGAGCGATCGCACGCTTCTGCTTAAAATCAAGAAGTCTCTCATTGGTTCTATTGTATCGGTACCTGCCCCATGCAGTGCGTTTCAAACGTACTGCACCAGCACAAGCAGGAGACCACCAAGGCACGCACTTCTGAGAATGCTTGCCTGAGGTTTGGGGTATAGAATGAGAAGCTGTGGTATAAACTGACGTCGAGAAGAGGTGTAGGAGCTCATCAATGGAGGATGAAGAAGGAACCTCACTAAAAGCAGTGAGTTGTGAGTAAAGGTCCCAATTTGCCCAATCAAATTGCCAGCCAGGGCTACGGAAAGGTGGTGAATATGAAGGAGAAGTAAGAATGATTGGAAAATGATCGCTGTCATGTAAGTCCGGTAGAAGAGACCAGGTGAAGTCTAGTGCAGTGGAGGAAGAGCAGACTGATAGATCGATGCAAGAGAGAGTATGAGTACTAGGATCAAAATGGGTGGGAGTACCCGTATTTAAAACATGGAGGGGGTGAGAGGCGAGAAAAGCCTCCAACTGGATGCCACATGAGTCACAATGAGACCCCCCCCCAGAGGAAATGGTGGGCGTTAAAATCACCAAGTAACAGAAGTGGTGGTGGTAAGGATGAAACAAGAAAGGCAAAGTCTGGGATAGAAAATGCTCGAGAAGGAGAGAGATATAAAGAACATATTGTAAACCACTTATTCAAGTGGATACGGGCTGCAGTGTAATGCAGCGAGGTATGGACAAATAGTTGACAGTACGGAATATCATTGCGTAGAAGAAGGGCACTTTCATTAAAGGTCCCATCTGAGAAAGGATCCGAAGAATACAATAAATTATAGCCTGAGATAGGTTGGAAAACAGCTGAGTGTAATTTTGGTCCTTGTAAGCAAGCACCAACAGGGGAAAACCTGGAAAGCAACATCTGAAGCTCACCCCGATTACCCCTGAGGCCGCGGATATTCCACTGTAAATAGGCCATGATTGGCGATGAAGAAAATACCAGGAATCCGTAGGGAAGGGCACCTACGGACTAGAGGGGTTAGAAAAGTCAACGTGTGGTGGCATTGGAAGAAGTTCAAGTAGTGAAGGAACGGAGCGTTGTGAAGAATGGAGTTGTGAAGATGGAGGAGAGGGAAGGAACAGGAGGTGAATCAGTGTCCATTGAAGGTTTAGTCTCTGCAATGTATTCTGAAATGGCTTCAAGTGATGTATGGGAGACCATATTGGAGGTAGGAGGAGGAGGGTGAGTAAAGATTGGGACAGTAATGGACTGTACCAAAGTAGAGGGGGACGAAAGAGTGTAGGGGACTGGAGATGAAGTGTGGGGGGGGGGACAGAAGAGGCAGAAACTTGGGAGGTGGCAGAAGAGGGAGAAACTTGGGGGGGATGAGGGGGGTGGAAGGCATAGTATGAGGAGGAGGGTGAATCTCCACACTTGTAATAGAGCCAGAGAGAGGGGAAGAACTAGGCACAGAGACTGGAAAGGTAAAGTGTGGAGGTGGAAGAAGGGAAGGAAGGGGCAAAGAAGATTTGAGCAATGTGGATTTTTTGGACTTCTGAGAAGTAGGGGGGGCGATTGGTATAAGGTGTCGTACGAAGTCTTGTCGATACTGGGGCTTGTGAGGAAGGACGCGAAGATGTGAGAACAGATTGAGTTGTAGTCGGGATGTCAGAGCAAAGGACAGCAAAAGGATTAAATGCCAGAGTGGCTATGGGAGGGTTAACAACAAAGGAGGCTGCAGAAGATGGGACCCCAGAAGTGGGGGCATGTTTTGAAACACGAGAATAACACGTGGTAGTCTCCCTTGGAGGCGGAGATGAGTAACTGCCATAGCATAAGGGAGACCTTCTGCCTCTTTGAGGCAACGGATTTCACATTCATTTAAGTAGACCTGGCAACGGCGGGAGTACGAAGGGTGCACTTCATTACAATTAAGGCAAGATGGAGGTTGACTGCAAGATGTATTAGAATGGTCGTCGGCACCAGACTGGGGATTCAGCTATAGATCTGCAATATTTCGCTGGGTGACCAAAACGCCAGCAATTTCTACACTGTTGCGGTGTAGGTATCACCTTTCGAACTATACAGAGGACGGGAGTTCTCAGCTGTCAAAAGTTAATCGAGCCACATTGCAAGGGTAACGTCTCTGCCCACGGGCAGGAAGGACATAAGTGTCTACTTTGAGGATTGGGAGATCCTGGAGTTCAAGCTGTTCAAGAATGTCATTGCCACATGACTGGAAATTCTGTTGGACTATGGTATGGGGCAGAATGACAGTACCACTACAAGAATTGAGAGAAAGATGTTTTTCAATAGTGATAGGAGTAGTATCGATATTTGAAAGGAGAGAAAGATCATGAGCTTGGATAGCATTCTGGACAGTGACTATGCGCGTACCGCTCTTGAGAGCATGAAATGAAATATCTCTACCAACATGACGCAGGAGCGCTTTGCCAATACCCATCTAGAAACCCAATTACACAACCCAGGGCAACATGGGTTTAGAACAGGTTGCTCCTGTCTGTCTCAGCTATTGGATCACTACGACAAGGTCCTAGATGCACTAGAAGGCAAAAAGAATGCAGATGTAATATATACAGACTTTGCAAAAGCCTTCGACAAGTGTGACCATGGCGTATTATTATTATAATCAAAAAGAAGCGTGGCCATGGCGTAATAGTGCACAAAATGCGTGCTAAAAGAATAATGGGAAAAGTCGGTCGAAGGATCTATAATTTCCTCACTAAGAGAACACAGAGTAGTAGTAGTCAACAGAGTAAAGTCCGAGGCAGGTACGGTGAAAAGCTTTGTTCCACAAGGCACAGTACTTGCTCCCATCTTGTTCCTCATCCTCATATCTGACATAGACAAGGATGTCAGCCACAGCACCGTGTCTTCCTTTGCAGATGACACCCGAATCTGCATGACAGTGTCTTCCATTGCAGACACTGCAAGGCTCCAGGCGGACATCAACCAAATCTTTCAGTGGGCTGCAGAAAACAATATGAAGTTTAACGATGAGAAATTTCAATTACTCAGATATGGCAAACACGAGGAAATTAAATCTTCATCAGAGTACAAAACAAATTCTGGCCACAAAATAGAGCGAAACACCAACGTCAAAGACCTGGGAGTGATCATGTCGGAGGATCTCACCTTCAAGGACCATAACATTATCAATCGCATCTGCTAGAAAAATGACAGGATGGATAATGAGAACCTTCAAAACTAGGGATGCCAAGCCCATGATGACACTCTTCAGGTCACTTGTTCTATCTAGGCTGGAATATTGCTGCACACTAACAGCACCTTTCAAGGCAGGTGAAATTGCTGACCTAGAAAATGTACAGAGAACCTTCACGGCACGCATAACGGAAATAAAACCTCAATTACTGGGAGCGCTTGAGGTTCCTGAACCTGTATTCCCTGGAACGCAGGTGGGAGAGATACATGATTATATACACCTGGAAAATCCTAGAGGGACTAGTACCGAACTTGCACACGAAAATCACTCACTACGAAAGCAAAAGACTTGGCAGATGATGCAACATCCCCCCAATGAAAAGCAGGGGTGTCACCAGCACGTTAAGAGACCATACAATAAGTGTCAGGGGCCCGAGACTGTTCAACTGCCTCCCAGCATACATAAGGGGGATTACCAACAGACCCCTGGCAGTCTTCAAGCTGGCACTGGACAAGCACCTAAAGTCGGTTCCTGACCAGCCGGGCTGTGGCTTGTACGTTGGTTTGCGTGCAGCCAACAGTAACAGCCTGGTTGATCAGGCTCTGATCCACCAGGTGGCCTGGTCACAGACCAGGCCGCGGGGGCGTTGACCCCCGGAACTCTCTCCAGGTAAAATACAGGTTAAAGTAAAGAATTTAGTTCATTGTGTGGTCTGAAACTGAGCGTGGAGAGGGAGTGCATGACATGTCGGTCTTTTCCGAGTAGAATGGGAAGGTAACGAAGGAGCATCATCAGGATATTGACGTTGGCGTTTAGGAGTAGGACCGAAGTTGGTCCGGCATGAAACGGGCTGGCGATTTGAAAATTGCCGTACCGTAGAGGGAGAGGCTGGAAGCATAGTCAAAGGAGAGCGGAAGTCAGACAAATCGAAGGAGTCAGTCGAAGCCCCGGTACCTGAAACAGGTGAGGAAACAGGACCAGCAAGAGGTACAGGGGCATCAGGAGTGTCCGAAGAGTGGTCTAAAAACAAGGCAGGGTCAGAATGGGGTGTGGTATCAAGAAGGGGCCCGGGGGTAGTGGGTCCATGGATTGGGTTCTCCATGGTTAGGTTACTCCTTTGCTTTTCGTTTTTAAGAAAAAAAAAGAATAAAAAAAGAAAAAAAAGAATAAAAAAAAGGGGGGAGCGGGGAGCAATAGTTCCCAGGAGGAATGAAAGGGCTGGAATTCTCCCTCCGCGCCCAAGGTGACCTCAGCACCGCTAGTAATGCAGATGCAGCATGGAACCCGTGCCATACCCTACCCTTCATGCCAGTAAACCAGCAATCCGGGATAGCAACCTCACATCTGCCGAGCTACCTCGGTGGACCAAAGAGAGGGCGGCCGGATATCTGCCACAAAGCATACCTCCTTCGGCCACCGCCCCCGGAATCCGAAAGGTTGCTTCCAGAGATACACCTGTCGCCCGAAAGACACCCAAAGCTACTCCGGGATACCGGAGAGGGATCGGGACATCCCCAGGCGATCCAGATTCCACGGCAAACTACGCCACCACCAAGAATCTCAATGGAATGGGATGGACCCCGGTATCCTTTCCCCTACCTAGGAACTAGCGAGCCTGTGGGAGAAATCTCGAAGGCCAAAAAGAGGAAGGGCAAAAGGGAGGGGTGGGGAGGAGGAGGAGGAAAGGAAAAAGGGGAGGATGGGATAGGGAGGGGGGATTGGGGGGTAATTAGGTTCGGTCTGAGGAAGGAGACTGACAGGTCTAATTCCTCAGACCAAGAGCCTCTTCACCACAGCAAGGAGCCCCCCTTGAAGAGGTGTCACATAATGCCTGGGAAATGGGAGGCAATCAGGCTTGATCTCAAGAAGAGTAGCTCCAATTCCTCAGATCAAGAGCCATTCATCAGCCTCAAGGCACTTCCCCCTTCCCCTTTGAATTATTATTATAATAAAAAAGAAGTGCTAAGCCTTCCCCTTTGAAAGTACCTTATCTAAACGAACACTTTTGTCAAATATTCGATGGCCTAGTAAAAATACTACTTAAATAGGTCATAATTATTACATTCATGGGGGAGCACTAAACCTGTATTAATCATGGGGAGCGCTAAACCCATAGGGATTATACAGCTCCTGTTGGGGGGCGGGCATGGAAGGTATTTAGGCTTCAGGGAACTGAAGCACAGATCCAGTTCCCTAGATCAAAAGCCCTTAACCACCATCAAGGAACCTTCCTTGAGGGAAGTAAATAGGTCATTTACATATATTCTTGGAATTTAACAGTGACTTATCACAATATTGCATACACAATGCTTTTGACCATTTTTCCGCATCTTCAATAATTAATCTCTCGCTTGTCCAATCCCAGGTGGTCGTGCCATCACTTTATCTCTAATGGCGTCTGCCTACATGTTATGGCTTGCTGTCCTCTGTCTGGTGATCATCATCCTCATCAACTTCGTGTGGTGGACAGTGAACGTGAAGAAACATAACAATAACCCTTTAAGTAACATAATGTGGCGCTTCATTATCAGCATAACAGAGACCTTTGCAGTATCAGAGAACATTTTAAGGATGGGACTCACCAGTTTCCTTTTCTTGTGCCTCTCTGTGTTATATGGCATCCAGCATCACTATGTCCCAGTGGAGTGGATCTTGATCTGTGTACCCATCGTGTTTCAGTTAGTTGGTTTCATCTTGGTGCTGCCCTGTAAACAGCTGTACAATAAAGCCTATAAAGTCTTAGTTCGTTCAGCCATGGGCAATAAGGTGCAAAAGCTGCCATCGACCGAGGAATACGAAACAGAATAGTGTACAATAT
The DNA here is from genome assembly GCF_038502225.1 of Cherax quadricarinatus. NCBI lineage: Eukaryota > Metazoa > Arthropoda > Malacostraca > Decapoda > Parastacidae > Cherax > Cherax quadricarinatus. The sequence goes on from NC_091315.1 coordinate 23,338,887, forward strand.
CGGTATTTTAGAGGCATATTCTTGGGGATCTATGCACTGGGGTGGTCTCACACACGAAAAAATTTTGTACTATTTCAGTCATTGCATAATATGAGAAAGGTATCCTCATATTACATAACCCCAGCCCAACAGTAGAAACTGTTCAGGGCAGCATGAGCTTCTAACACAGCTAAACATTAATGCCGTATATTTGAAACCACCTGAAGAGACATTCACAGGTAATTACGTGGAAACTAGTATTGCAATTTCTTAAAAAAAAAAAAAAAAAAAAAGGCAAATTAGGACACACAGCTCAAAACTAATACAGTGGACCCTCAACCAATGGCATTAATCCGTTCCAGAGGGCTTGCCGTTGGTCGAGTTAATTTTTCCCATAAGAAATAATGGAAATAGAATTAATCCATGCCTGACATCCCAAAGTATGAATTTTTTTTTTTTACATGAAATATACATTTCCTTATATGGAAAGGAATGGGACATGCAAAATAAACAATAATTAAATTCCGCTTACCTTTATTGTAGAGTTGTTGATGAGTGACGTGCCAACAGCAGGGGAGATTCAGGATTGTCTATTGCTTGGAAGGAGAAACCCCTTCCATAAAGACTTCAGGTACCAAGTCCTTTGGTGGGGTTACCTCCCTTCTTGGTTTTTTAATGCCACTAGGACCAGCTTGAAAATCACTGGATCACCCTCTACCATCACAACCAGTACCACCCTCTACCACCATCACAACCAGTACCACCATCCCAACCAGTACCACCCTCTACCACCATCACAACCAGTACCACCCTCTACCACCATCCCAACCAGTACCACCCTCTACCACCATCACAACCAGTACCACCCTCTACCACCATCACAACCAGTACCACCCTCTACCACCATCACAACCAGCACCACCCTCTACCACCATCACAACCGGCACCACCCTCTACCACCATCACAACCGGCACCACCATCACAACCAGCACCACCCTCTACCACCATCACAACCGGCACCACCCTCTACCACCATCACAACCAGTACCATCCTCTACCACCATCACAACCAGTACCACCCTCTACCACCATCACAACCAGTACCATCCTCTACCACCATCACAACCAGTACCACCCTCTACCATCACAACCAGTACCACCCTCTACCACCATCACAACCAGTACCATCCTCTACCACCATCACAACCAGTACAACCCTCTACCACCATCACAACCAGTACCACCCTCTACCACCATCACAACCGGCACCACCCTCTACCACCATCACAACCGGCACCACCCTCTACCACCATCACAACCAGTACCACCCTCTACCACCATCACAACCAGTACCATCCTCTACCACCATCACAACCAGTACCACCCTCTACCACCATCACAACCAGTACCACCCTCTACCACCATCACAACCAGTACCACCCTCTACCACCATCACAACCAGTACCACCCTCTACCACCATCACAACCAGTACCACTCTCTACCACCATCACAACCAGCACCACCCTCTACCACCATCACAACTGGCACCACCCTCTACCACCATCACAACCAGTATCACCCTCTACCACCATCACAACTGGTATCACCCTCTACCACTATCACAACCAGTACCATCCTCTACCATCACAACCAGTACCACCCTCTACCATCACAACCAGTACCACCCTCTACCACCATCACAACCAGTACCATCCTCTACCATCACAACCAGTACCACCCTCTACCACCATCACAACCACCCTCTACCACCATCACAACCACCCTCTACCACCATCACAACCACCCTCTACCACCATCACAACCACCCTCTACCACCATCACTTTCGTATTTTTCTACAAACTTTTTTTCTTGAATTCTATTGTGATTCCCACATCCTTTACCAAAGGGCTGGCTCTAGAAGCTTTCTTGAGGCCCATGGTGGCTTATTTAGCAGTTACAAGCACTAGAAACAGTGGAATAATCCAAAATGTATGGGAGGCACACGTGGAAACCGACCGCAATAGCTTGTAAACAATGGCACACTGAGCCTTGGAGTGCCTGGGGACATGTTCCAGACGAACGTTGTTGGTTAAGTTTTTCGCCATTGGTTAAGGCAAAAAGCGCCATTAGACGAAATTGCCGTTACTTAATGCCGCCGTTAGTTGAGGGTCGACTGTACAAACTTTTCACTAAGAAACAACAGCTTTGAAAGTAAATTGATGTTTTCTCTTATCTCAGACTAACATCCTAAAATACACCAACACTAATATTAAGGCTGAGGCCACTCATAAATTACATTATCTGGTTATCAGCATTGAAGGGTTGAAGCTAATCTGATAAGGCACTAACAAATTACCACATAAAAAAGTACTTAAATTTTCCCAAATTGTTCATTAACCCTTTCAGGGTCCGTCCCGTAGATCTACGGCTTTACGTTCAGGGTCCAAACCGTAGATCTACGCCATGAGCTCAGCTCACTCTGATAAACTGTGAGTGGTACATTTGGGCCTAGATATGAGAGAATACATCTATGTGGTATGTGTGCACCACATAAAACAGATCCTGCAGCACACTGTGTATAATGAGAGAAAAAAAATGAAATCATGATTTTTCGATTAAAACAGCAACTTTGCAGTGTTTTTTCGTATGTTTTTTTATAGTTGTATTTGCGATTTCTTGGTCTCATTTGATAGAATGGAAGACATATTACAGAAATAGAGATGATTTTGATTGGTTTTAGCATTGGAAATGACTTGAAACTGAGCTCAAAGTAGCGGAAATGTTAAATTTTTGCCGATATTCAAGAGTAAACAAACGACCTCACACGTCTAATACATGCCAGCTGGTGGATCTAATACACATTCACAAATGTGGTGATGATATTTATACAATTATTACAGTATTGCATAACAGTAAATCTTCTATTTTTTGGTGTGAATAAAAATTCATTATGTGAATAAAAAATCAAAATGGAATTTATTTGTAAAGCCTCAAAACATAACTAATGAACAGAGGAAATGTTAGTTTAGTGCCAGGAATGCCTACATTGTTCATTCTGGACCCTATTTTGAAATTGGAATATTTTGAACTTTTTGTTAAATTGGCCAAATTAACAATTTCCGATCACTTTATTTTGTAGTTGAAACAGTTGACTTGGCGATTTCTTGTGCTCAATCGATAGAATAGAAGTAATACTAGTGAAATAGCTAAGAATTTGGTTGATTGGAATAATGTAATTGGCCTAAAATGGGAGTCAAAGTCGGCAAAATCGCTGATTCGTAAATATCGCTGACACATCAAAATTCGCGAGAGCATAATTTTGTCAATTTTCCACCAAATTTCGTACTTTTTGTTTTATTACCTTCACAAAAAGATTCTCTACGATTTCATAAGAAAAAATAATTTTTTTTTTTGAAAATTCTTGGACACTGGTGCGTGACTCCAGATTTGGGCCTTGGACCCTGAAAGGGTTAAACAATGCAAATTGGATCCTCCATGGGTTAAAATCAACTCAAACTTTTCGCTAAGTTTTGTGTACATAACATACCAATTATTTACAATTGTGTTCAGGGAACAAATGTTATAGGCACATTATACTTATGCAGATTTAACCTAGGCTAGCTCAATAAAGTCAAACACACTGACATTCTGATACGAGACATTCTCCAGTTCTTGTAATGATGTAGGGTCAGACCTATGAACTCCGCCAAGGGAAGTCTAAAACTTCCATTGAGGAAATAATCAGCACTAAAAGTTTGACGACAATCATAGAATGCATTCCTCAGTTACTGCACAAAATCCAACAAAGTTCACATCTACACAGCCTATACCCCCCCCCCCAAATTTTTTTTTACTGGATACAATGGCTCACCTATTAGATTGCTGACGATAAGAATTTTATTTTAACAAGGGGAAAGCGCTAAACCCATAAGGGTCATGGAACACCTAATAGCATGTGGCATTCATATTCGATTCAAGCAAACTGAGCATAAATTCAGTTCCTTGGATCAAGAGCCCCTCAGCAAGCATAATCCACTTATATACAATCGACCATCGGTTAACATGTGTTCCTTCACCATGTCTCCATTACACTATTTCAAAATTGTGGTAGGTTTTCGACTAACACTCCGTAAAATTCAACTAATGCAGTGTCATCTCTGGGGAAAAAAAAAAAATTTGGAGCACCACGAGCTGGACTGCAGGATTTTTCCCTTCCATCTAGTGGACTCATGGGCAGCCTGTCTGTGGGACTGTCCATTCTTTGTGGGGGGAGGCCTAGCTTCCCTCGTCCCACCTATCGTTGGTCCATGCATACGTGTCCTATTCGATTCTCAGATCTGTGTGATTTAGTTAGTCTATTCCTGCATACCAGTCAATACATGCAATATGTCACTTCGTCTGACTTGTTTTAGGTTATCCTAGGTAATTCACTATGATAATTGTACTTGTGTACCTGTGCTTAAACAAACTTACCGTATTTCGCGGCTCGGAAGACGTTTTAGTTTCAATGGCTAGGCATCAGACGTAACTGGGAGCGCTACAGCCCAGCCCACATCCCAAACTTATAGCTCCCGTCACTGACCTTCAGTTTATATGATGCAGGGTGGTTTTTGGAGACATTTTATGGAAAAAAAAAAAGTGTGTCTAATAAGTCATGAAATACGGTACTTGCTGTGCTCAAATGTGAGCTTAGGTAGGTTTGTCAGGAAACACGGTGTTTCCTGATGCGGGTCTTGATCATATGGGAACCTGCAGCTGGAGCTTTGGGTCATCTGACAGACCTGCTGGCTTACCAGTTCACCTCTTTAAAATTTGATTATGATTATATTCATTATATATATAATTAATGTGAGCTTACTGGAGACAATGTTTATATACAGACAGAGAGCAGACACAAACTGCACTGGTCCATGAAGGACTGTGTTTATATACCCTTTATCTTCCTTTGCATATAATAAAGGTTAAAAAAATAAAAGGAATCGGGATGTAGTGTGTATACATTACCTACTTCATATATATTTTGCCTACCAGGTCACACTAGTGGCCCGTGGCCTGGTAGGCAAAGCTCTCGCTTCACATGCTGAGGGTCCGTGGTTCGATTCCCGGCAAAGGTGGAAACATTGGGAGTGTTTCCTTACACTTGTTGTCCCTGTTCACGCATCAATAAAATGGGTACCTGGGTGTTAGTCGACTGGTGTGGGTTGCATCTTGGGACAAAATTGACCTAATTTCCCAAAATCTCTGCATAACAAGGGTATTTCTATATACAGTGGACCCCCGCTTAACGATCACCTCCCAATGCGACCAATTATGTAAGTGTATTTATGTAAGTGCGTTTGTACGTGTATGTTTGGGGGTCTGAAATGGACTAATCTACTTCACAATATTCCTTATGGGAAAAAATTCGGTCAGTACTGGCACCTGAACATACTTCTGGAATGAAAAAATATCGTTAACCGGGGGTCCACTGTAGTAGTGTCATTGATATCAGCTAGGCCTGTATACCCTGTACATGTACTTGCAGAAATCAAAATTATTATTATGATTAGGATATGTGACAGGGTTTGTGTTGGTGTTAAGGGTTAACAGCTGGTGACCATCCAACCCTCCCTTCCTTATACTGATATTTTTACTGTTGAAAATACAAGGGAAATAATAATTTTATTATATTTTTTATTGTAATAAATAGTTTATATTTGCAAAAGCATTCTGGTAGTTAATTTCACGGCAGTGAAATACAACGGCCCTGGGGCCGTCACAGCCTTCAACCCAACAATAACATGAACACATACTGATAGCCCTGAAGAAGCTTTTCTTGTGATATATTTTTCATGTTTTCTTGGATAGCTTACATTTATATTATGGTTGGTATTACTCTGGACACATTTAATAAACTGTCTCGTCAGGTAAAACATGTTATTTTGTAATTATTATAATCAAAGAAAGCACTAAACCAACAAGGGTCATGCAATGCTATTTTGTGCTGATATATGGAAGTGATAGCTGATAGCAGATGATAGCCTGCCATATTTTTGCACATGTGCAGAATTTATGACTACTCCAATGTGAAGAACAAGCGACAGTGTGGAGACTTATATACTGTCGGCAGTATATAAGTCTCCACACTGTTTCAGACTATGAAACAGAATTCTTCTCCAGGCTGAAGGACTGACAACCTCAAATCTACATCTTCAAGGGTGATGGGCTGATTACATTGTCTTCACATCTCTACTGCTCGTGCCTACTTTCTGTACTCGACTGAAGAAGCCTACTGTGTAGGCGAAACATTTCGGAATAAAGATGCCTAACTGTTGCCCATGTCTCTTTCCAACCTGTCGGTATTATATAACATTTTGATATTTGACCTGATAGCGTTGGTTCCATAAGGACAGTGTTCATGAGATGTCCATATCAAGAGCACATCCAAGGAACCCTAGTAAAATGTCCCCATTAACATACCTAGAATCGGTCTATTATAATTAACTTCACTCAAAGAGTGGTGCAAGGTCATGCAAAACAGTGATCCTTACCACTCTGCCCTTTAACCCTTAAACGGTCCAAACAGATCGACGTTCAAATTCGTAGTGCTACAAAAGTAGATCTATTATTTTTTTTACATATTTTCAATAAAAAAAAAAATTAGATAAAAGTTTTTTACACGTTTTCAAATGTAAAACAAGAGAGATCTACATTTTTTTACATACTTTCAGATGTTGAAAAAGCGTATACACGTATATACGTTTGGACCATTTAACCCGTAAACGGTCCAAGCAGATCTACATTCACATGTGTAGTGCTACAAAAGTAGATCTACTTTTTTTTACATAAAAAAAAAAAAAAAAAAAAAAAAAAATAGATCAAAGTTTTTTTTACACATTTTCAAATGTAAAAAAACAAAAAGATCTACTTTATTTTACATACTTTCAAATGTTGAAAAACCGTATATATACGTTTGGACTGTTTACGGGTTGAGGGTTAATGTCTTCAAACCTCTGAGCTGAGATAAAGTTACTAAGGAAAGGATGCCACACATGAGTTGTAGAATAATTTACCCCACGAAAATTTGAAGAATGCGTCAATCACTTTATAGATGGTTGAAGGATGTCCTAGAGTGCAAGGAATGACTTATTTTGTAACTGATTTTAGAGACCATGTATGTTAATGATAAGCACTGCATTAAATCACATGTTACTTTCATCCTCACAAAATCTAGGAACCACAATTTGCAAAATTACAATAGGCAAATAGTTTACTGTTAGGACAGGTAAAAAAAATAAACAAGTATTTTTAAAATTTATTAAATAGCAATTTACTTGTGGGCTGCAGCGGCAGCAGCAGCAGCGGCAGCAGCTGCAGCAGCAGCGGCAGCTGCAGTAGCCTTCCTTTGTTGGCCCATTACACGCTGCATTTCCTCACGCTTCCTCTTTGCACGAATGTGTGTGCCCAACTGCAAGGCAAATAAAAACGGGAAAAATAAGATTAATTTATCTATTGCTTAAATTTTTTTTTTTCAACAAGTCGGCCGTCTCCCACCAAGGCAGGGTGACCCAAACAAGAAAGAAAATCCCCAATAAGAAAATACTTTCATCATCATTCAACACTTTCACCACACTCACACATTATCACTGTTTTTGCAGAGGTGCTCAGAATACAACAGTTTAGAAGCATACACATATAAAGATACACAACATATCCCTCCAAACTGCCAATATCCCAAACCCCTCCTTTAAAGTGCAGGCATTGTACTTCCCATTTCCAGGACTCAAGTCTGACTATATGAAAATAACTGATTTCCCTGAATCCCTTCACTAAATATTACCCTGCTCACACTCCAACATATCGTCAGGTCCCAAGTACCATTCGTCTCCATTCACTCCTATCTAACACGCTCATGCACGCTTGCTGGAAGTCCAAGCCCCTTGCCCACAAAACCTCCTTTACCCCCTCTCTCCAACCCTTTCGAAGACGACCCCTACATCGCCTTCCTTCCCCTATAGATTTATATGCTTTCCATGTCGTTCTACTTTGATCCATTCTCTCTAAATGACCAAACCACCTCAACAACCCCTCTTCTGCCCTCTGATAATACTTTTATTAACTCCACACCTTTTCCTAATTTCCACACTCCGAATTTTCTGCATAATATTTACACCACACATTGCCCTTAAACAGGACATCTCCACTGCCTCCAACCATCTCCTCGCTGCTGCATTTACCACCCAAGCTTCACACCCATATGAGAGTGTTGGCACTACTATACTTTCATACATTCCCTTCTTTGCCTCCATAGATAACATTTTTTGACTCCACATATACCTCAACGCACCACTCACCTTTTTTCCCTCATCAATTCTATGATTAACCTCATCCTTCATAAATCCATCCGCCGACATGTCAACTCCCAAGTATCTGAAAACATTCACTTCTTCCATACTCCTCCTCAACTTGATATCCAATTTTTCTTTATCTAAATCATTTGATACCCTCATCGCCTTACTCTTTTCTATGTTCACTTTCAACTTTCTACCTTTACACACATTCCCAAACTCATCCACTAACCTTTGCAATTTTTCTTTAGAATCTCCCATAAGCACAGTATCATCAGCAAAAAGTAACTGTCAATTCCCATTTTGAATTTGATTCCCCAAAATTTAATCCCACCCCTCTCCCGAACACCCTAGCATTTACTTCCTTTACAACCCCATCTATAAATATATTAAACAACCATGGTGACATTACACATCTCTGTCTAAGACCTACTTTTACCAGGAAGTAGTCTCCCTCTCTTCTACACACCCTAACCTGAGCCTCACTATCCTTATAAAAACTCTTTACAGCATTTAATAACTTACCACCTATTCCATATACTACTTGCAACATCTGCCACATTGCTCCTCTATCCACTCTATCATATGCCTTTTCTAAATCCATAAATGCAATAAAAACTTCCCTACCTTTATCTAAATACTGTTCACATATATGCTTCAATATAAACACTTGATCTACACATCCCCTACCCACTCTGAAACCTTCTTGCTCATCTGCAATCCTACATTCTGTCTTACCTCTAATTCTTTCAATTATAACCCTACTGTACACTTTTCCTGGTATACTCAGTAAACTTATTCCTCTATAATTTTTACAGTCTCTTTTGTCCCCTTTCCCTTTATATAAAGGGACTATACATGCTTAAATATTGCTTCTAAATCAAATTTTGTATACCATGACTGTAAAAGATGTATTTGATAGATTCTTTTAATTTAAATGTATAGTCTAGGATCAACAATTTCCAAGGAGAAATACATACCCAGTACTATACTATAATATACATAATTTTCAAAGTCTATTCCAACATTGCTATTAAGTCACATCATACCATTCTCATTTTTAGTCCATTCTTCATTATATTTTTTCAGCACATAATGCACATGCAACAAACATATAAATCTCACACAAGTTACTATCAAACCTCTCTTCCTTAACAAGCACATTCCTGTCATTTCCTCTTTCTCACTTTTGACCTTCACATCACCCATTCTTATTCTCACTTCCTTTCAATTAAGTTTTAGACTTATGAAGTATGGTTGAGAATTCAAAGTTAAAAGGACCACACACACAAAGACCTCACAAACTTTTAATTCACGAATAATGCATTATATAGTGTGTATCCACATAATTGAAATTTCCAAAAATTTTTAGTCATTAAACACAATTTTCATGTTCGCACATTCTAATTTATTCTACACTTGAATTATATACAAGTAGTGCCAATGACAGAATTAAGTGGACTGGGGGACTATCACGTACCTCTTCACAGAGATAGTTAAACTTTAATCACAATTATTAGAATTGCACAAGGCACACAAAGGAATGGTTGTAATATGTAACATGGTTAGTAAAATGACACATCAAACAAAGAGTAAAAGATACTCCATTACCACATCACCATGGGTAAATGTGTGTACTATATTTATTTGACAAAATTCTTCTTCTTTTGACACAATGGCTGTATCCCACCGAGGTGGGGTGGCCCAAAAGGGAAAACGAACGTTTCTCCTTTTACATTTAGTAATATATACAGGAGACGGGTTTTTTGACAAAACTGTCTATTATTATTATTTCCAGTTGAAAGAGGGTCAAATTCTGCATCAACAACCAGACCCCTAAACTGTAGCATACTTGCAAATAAAGATTCCTGTGTGGAGGAAGATTTGAAAACCAAAGATATGCTTGGAGAAAGGAAAGGATTAGCATGCGAGGGTGTAGGGAGAAAAAGGTGGGGGGTTGGTAGGTTAGGAAGGCAGGGAAGAAGGGGATGGTAGGAAGGGTTTTGTACAAGAGGAAGAGAGAGAGAAAAAAAGGTATGTACTATCACTCACAAATCTAGAAATGTAAAGCTATAAAAACCTTGCAAATGTTAAGTACCCAAACTCATCAACAAATCAAGTAAAAAAATTAATCCTTTAAGCCTTTGACTGCTTCGGTCGTATATACTATATGTCTTACGAGCCACTGTGTTTGACGTATATATACTCAAAACTTTTTTTTTAATTAAAATGCCGACTTTGTGGTCCATTTTCGTATAGTATTCATGGTTGTGAGATTCTAAAGAAAAATTGCAAAGGTTAGTGGATGAATTTGGGAATGTGTGTAAAGGTAGAAAGTTGAAAGTGAACATAGAAAAGAGTAAGGTGATGAGAGTATCAAATGATTTAGATAAAAAAAAATTGGATATCAAATTGGGGAGGAGTAGTATGGAAGAAGTGAATGTTTTCAGATATTTGGGAGTTGACGTGTCAGCGGACGGATTTATGAAGGATGAGGTTAATCACAGAACTGATGAAGGAAAAAAGGCGAGTGGTGCATTGAGGTATATTTTATTATCACACTGGCCGATTCCCACCAAGGCAGGGTGGCCCGAAAAAGAAAAACTTTCACCATCATTCACTCCATCGCTGTCTTGCCAGAAGGGTGCTTTACACGTCAGTTTTTAAACTGCAACATTAACACCCCTCCTTCAGAGTGCAGGCACTGTACTTCCCATCTCCAGGACTCAAGTCCGGCTTGCCGGTTTCCCTGAACCCCTTCATAAATGTTACTTTGCTCACACTTCAACAGCACGTCAAGTATTAAAAACCATTTGTCTCCATTCACTCCGATCAAACACGCTCACGCATGCCTGCTGGAAGTCCAAGCTCCTCGCACACAAAACCTCCTTTACCCCTTCCCTCCAACCTTTCCTAGGCCGACCCCTACCCCGCCTTCCTTCCACTACAGACTGATACACTCTTGAAGTCATTCTGTTTCGCTCCATTCTCTCTACATGCCCGAACCACCTCAACAACCCTTCCTCAGCCCTCTGGACAACAGTTTTGGTAATCCTGCACCTCCTCCTAACTTCCAAACTACGAATTCTCTGCATTATATTCACACCACACATTGCCCTCAGACATGACATCTCCACTGCCTCCAGCCTTCTCCTCGCTGCAACATTCATCACCCATGCTTCACACCCATATAAGAGCGTTGGTAAAACTATACTCTCATACATTCCCCTCTTTGCCTCCAAGGACAAAGTTCTTTGTCTCCACAGACTCCGAAGTGCACCACTCACCCTTTTCCCCTCATCAATTCTATGTTTCACTTCATCTTTCATAGACCCATCCACTGACATGTCCACTCCCAAATATCTGAATACATTTACCTCCTCCATACTCTCTCCCTCCAATCTGATATCCAATCTTTCATCACCTAATCTTTTTGTTATCCTCATAACCTTACTCTTTCCTGTATTCACTTTTAATTTTCTTCTTTTGCACACCCTACCAAATTCATCCACCAATCTCTGCAACTTCTCTTCAGAATCTCCCAAGAGCAGTGTCATCAGCAAAGAGCAACTGTGACAACTCCCACTTTATGTGTGATTCTTTATCTTTTAACTCCACGCCTCTTGCCAAGACCCTCGCATTTACTTCTCTTACAACCCCATCTATAAATATATTAAACAACCACGGTGACATCACACATCCTTGTCTAAGGCCTACTTTTACTGGGAAATAATTTCCCTCTTTCCTACATACTCTAACTTGAGCCTCACTATCCTCGTAAAAACTCTTAACTGCTTTCAGTAACCTACCTCCAACACCATACACCTGCAACATCTGCCACATTGCCCCCCCTATCCACCCTGTCATACGCCTTTTCCAAATCCATAAATGCCACAAAGACCTCTTTAGCCTTATCTAAATACTGTTCACTTACATGTTTCACTGTAAACACCTGGTCCACACACCCCCTACCTTTCCTAAAGCCTCCTTGTTCATCTGCTATCCTATTCTCCGTCTTACTTTTAATTCTTTCAATAATAACTACCATACACTTTACCAGGTATACTCAACAGACTTATCCCCCTATAATTTTTGCACTCTCTTTTGTCCCCTTTGCCTTTATACTAAGGAACTATGCATGCTCTCTGTCAATCCCTAGGTACCTTACCCTCTTCCATACATTTATTAAATAATTGCACCAACCACTCCAAAACTATATCCCCACCTGCTTTTAACATTTCTATCTTTATCCCATCAATCCTGGCTGCCTTACCCCCTTTCATTTTACCTACTGCCTCACGAACTTCCCACACACTCACAACTGGCTCTTCCTCACTCCTACATGATGTTATTCCTCCTTGCCCTATACACAAAATCACAGCTTCCCTATCTTCAGCAACATTTAACAATTCCTCAAAATATTCCCGCCATCTTCCCAATACCTCTAACTCTCCATTTAATAACTCTCCTCTCCTATTTTTAACTGACAAATCCATTTGTTCTCTAGGCTTCCTTAACTTGTTAATCTCACTCCAAAACTTTTTCTTATTTTCAACAAAATTTGTTGATAACATCTCACCCTCTCTCTCATTTGCTCTCTTTTTACATTGCTTCACCACTCTCAACCTCTCTCTTTTTCTCCATATACTCTTCCCTCCTTGCATCACTTATACTTTGTAAAAACTTCACATATGCTAACTTTTTCTCCCTTACTACTCTCTTTACATCATTCCATCAATCGCTCCTCTTCCCTCCCGCACCCACTTTCCTGTAACCACAAACTTCTGCTGAACACTCTAACACTACATTTTTAAACCTAGGTATATGTGGAGGCAAAAAAATGTTATATATGGAGGCAAAAAATGTTATCTATGGAGGCAAAGAAGGGAATGTATGAAAGTATAGTAGTACCAACACTCTTATATGGGCGTGAAGCTTGGGTTGTAGCCAAGGAGGCAGTTGGAGGCAGTGGAGATGTCCTGTCTAAGAGCAATGTGTGGTGTAAATATTATGCAGAAAATTCAGAGTGTGGAAATTAGGAGAAGGTGTGGAGTTAATAAAAGTATTAGTCAGAGGGCTGAAGAGGTGGTTTGGTCATTTAGAGAGAATGGATCAAAGTAGAATGACATGGAGAGTATAAATCTGTAGGGAAAGGAAGTAAGGGTAGGGGTCGTCCTCGAAAAGGTTGGAGGGAGGGGGGTAAAGGTGTTGTGGGTGAGGGGTTTGGACTTCCAGCAAGTGTGCGTAAGCGTGTTAGATAGGAGTGAATGGAGACAAATGGCATTCGGGACCTGACGATCTGTTGGAGTGTGAGCAGGGTAATATTTAGTGAAGGGATTCAGGGAAACCGGTTGTTTTATATAACTGGACTCAAGTCCTGGAAATGGGAAGTACAATGCCTGCACTCTAAAGGAGGGGGTTTGGGATATTGGCAGTTTGGAGAGATATACTGTGTATTTTTATACGTACAGTGGACCCCCGCATAGCGACTTTAATCCGTGCAAGAGGGCTCATTGTTATGCGAAATGATCGGTATGCTAATGAATTTTCCCCATAAGAAATAATGGAAATCAAATCAATCCGTGCAAGACACCCAAAAGTATGAAAAATTTTTTTTTACCACATGAAATATACATTTTTCTACACACAAAGAGAAGGATACATGCACAATAGTAGAGTAGTACATGCACAATATATATTGTGCATGTACTACTCTACTAAATGAAGAATAAATGACACTTACCTTTATTGAAGATGCAGCAATGACTGATGAGACACTGTGTCCTGGGAGTGCCTTTTCCTCCTGAGTACTGTAGGTCCTGTTTGGCATTTTCTTCCAGAACAGGCCTTATCACACTGTATGCCACTACGATTCTTAAATCTCTCAAACCAACCTTTGCTGGCTTTAAATTCACCAATATGAACACTAGTTCCAGGCATTTTTCCCTGTTCACCTGGGTGTTAGTTGACTATTGTGGGTTGCATCCTGGGAGACAAGATTAAGGACCCCAATGGAAATAAGTTAGACAGTCTTCGATGACACTGACTTTTTTGGGTTATCCTGGGTGGCAAATCCTCTGGGGTTAATTGTTTCTTGGTATTCTCAATAAGCCACACCAACAACGGTGCTACAGCAGCAGCAGCAGCAGCAGCAGCAGCAGCTGACAGTGCTACAGCAGCAGCTGACAGTGCTACAGCAGCAGCAGCAGACGGTACTACAGCAGCAGCTGACGGTGGTACAGTAGCAGCAGCAGCAGCTGACGGTGGTACAGCAGCAGCAGCAGCTGTACCACCAATAGTAGCAATGGTTGATTGGGGTTTATTATACAACCTGGCCAGCTCGGAGACACGCACTCCACTTTGATACTTATCAATGATCTTTTTCTTCAGCTCTATAGTAATTCTCACCCTTATTGCTGTAGGGTTGGCACTAGAAGCTTTCTTGGGGCCCATGGTCACTTATTTTGCAGATAAAATCACCAAAAACACTGTAATAATACGAAATGTTCCGATTGTATGCTTGGATGTTACCGCGCAGGCTGGCTGGTAAACAATGCCACCAGCGGCACATGTGAGGCTGGCTAAGGGTGCACATTGGACGCGTCTCGGACGAACAGCGGTGAGCGGGTTTTTGAGCGGTATGCGAGGCAAAATTTTTGCGATAAAAGCGAGCGGTATGCGGATTAAACGTTATGTGATGCCGACGGTATGCGGGGGTCCACTGTATATACTTCTAAGCTGTTGTATTCTGGGCACGTCTGCAAAAACAGTGATTATGTGTGAGTGAGGTGGAAGTGTTGAATGATGATGAAAGTATTTTCTTTTTGGGGATTTTCTTTCTCTTTGGGTCACCCTGCCTCGGTGGGAGACGGCCGACTTGTTGGGGGGGGGGGGGGGGGAATCATGGTTGTACGTATTCTCGCTTTCTTGGTCTCATTTGATAGAAGGGAAAACATATTATAGAAATAGAGGTGATTTGATTGGTTTTACTATAAAAAGAACCTGGAAATGGAGCTCAAAGTATGGGAAATGTTTGATTTTTGCCAATGTTCAAAAGTAAACAAATGATGTTAATGTCCAATAAATGTCCAACTAGCCATTCTAATATGCAGTAATGAATGGGTTGACATTTATACAATTATTGCAATATTGCAGTAGTCTGCATAACAGTAAATCTTCTATTTTTTGTTTGAATAAAAATTCAAAACAGAAAGCAAGAGTAATATCAGAGGGGCCTGGAGACATGACTGATGAACAAAGAAAATGTTATTTTAGAGTCAGGAATGTCTGCATTGTTCATTCTGGACCCTATTTTGAAATTGTCATATTTTTAAATTTTTGTGAAATTGGCCAAATTGCAAATTTCTGACCATGTTACTGGGTAGTTGAAATTGGTAAATGAGCAGTTTCTTGTACTCAATCGATAGAAAAAAATGGAGTTTTAAAGAAATAGCTATGTGTGTGGTCTACTGGAACAACAGAATTAGCTGAAAATAGGGCTCAAAGTGGGCGAAATTGCCGATTAATAAATATCGCCGAGGTCGCTAACTTTGCGAGAGTGTAATTCCGTAAGTTTTCCATCAAATTTCGTACTTTTTGTGTCATTACCATTGGGAAAAGATTCTCTATCATTTCATAAGAAAATATATTTTTTTTTAATTTTTGCGACGCCAGGAGAGACCTCAGGATTGGAGGTTGCGACAGTCAAAGGGTTAGAATGGTAATTAGACATTAAAACCGTCCTAAAAGCTCGCCAAACAGCACAGCTGCCCTGTTAATAAAAAAAAAAATAGGACTTCCTAACTATAAATTACTTCTACATCAAAGAGCTGAAAGAAAGATGGATAAACATACCCGTTTCTTTAGGAACTTTAAGGCCCTCTTATCCTTTGACACCTTCAGTAATTCAATAGTACGCTTCTCATAAGGAGCAAAGCCCATAACCTCACGGACAATGTCTCTCACAAACTTGTTGTGTTTGGTGATTTTCTGAAATAAAATAAATACATAAGCATACATATTAAACTTACACTGTACACTAAGAACATTTTTGCCCTTGCAATGCCTGACATTCATTCAAAGTGAAAAATATCAAATATCCCCCCCCCCCAAAATATGGCCATACAAAATACTGATTAAATAAAACTCAAAAAGGCAAAATGGGTGACCATTCTACATTTTTTCTGTACTAAACCAGACCAGTATTTAGAAAATAAAACACTCAGGTTGAAATGTCAAAAACACAGCTGCGACTAGTTTCATCCTCAGTCCAGACTTCCCTGTTAACAAGGCAGTGTATGATACATATTCAAGGATAAATTTTTTTCTCTCTATTTTCTATCAAATGCATTCACACTGTATACGTTAATTTTATGCATGTAGAGATAGCTCATCTTTATTTAGTTGGATGGCCAAGAACCACAAATTTAACCCTTAAACTGTCCAAACAAATTTATGTTCACATGCGTAGTGCTCCAAAAGTAGATGTACGTTTTTTACATATTTTCAAATAAATAAATAATATATATATATATATATATATATATATATATATATATATATATATATATATATATATATATATTTTTATTTATTTTCAACAAGTCGGCCGTCTCCCACCGAGGCAGGGTGACCCAAAAAAGAAAATCCCCAAAAAGAAAATACTTTCACCATCATTCAACACTTTCACCACACTCACACATTATCACTGTTTTTGCAGAGGTGCTCAGAATACAACAGTCTAGAAGCATACACATATAAAGATACACAACATATCCCTCCAAACTGCCAATATCCCAAACCCCTCCTTTAAAGTGCAGGCATTGTACTTCCCATTTCCAGGACTCAAGTCCGACTATAAGAAAATAACCGGTTTCCCTGAATCCCTTCACTAAATAAAATAAATAAATAAATAAATATAAATATATATATATATATATATATATATAAATATAAATATATATATATATAAATATATATATATATAAATATATATATATATATAAATATATATATATATATATATATATATATATATATATATATATATATATATATATATATATATATATATATATATATATATATATATATAAAAATAAAAAGTAGATCAAAGTTTTTTTTACACATTTTCAAATGTAAAAAAAAAAAAAAAAAAAAAAAGATCTACTTTTTTACATACATACTTTCAAATGCTGAAAAAAGTAGATCTACGTTTGGACAGTTTAAGGGTTAATAGCTGAAAAGCACAACTGACAAGAGGGAAATGTTTAGTGCAGTGTCTTGTAACACAGAATGGAAGGGGCAAGCTGGCTGGCACCACATACAATGTTAATGCTACAGGTTCAAGCCTATGAACTCCAACAAGGGAGTGGTAAGTGTATGGGCCTGGCTATGTTTCTGGGTCCATAGAATGCCCCCCCCCACAGTCCCACCACTCCACTCCCTCCTTCCTCATAACACCTCCCTCACTATTTCCTTACAAAAAAACTGTCCTTATAAGATAAGGATGTACTGTGCACAATGCATTGCAAAACATTTTATTAATATTTATTGCACAATTATTTTGTTACCTATACAACTGAAAAGGCACTTTCAAGGTAATATGGGTAAAAATTCTTGAGGAAAAAAAAAAAAAAAGTACCAATCAACTGATAAAACGAATTTCCAGGAATGTATTATAATAGTAAATTGGGGATGTACTGTGGCCCAAATGGACCAGTGTGTGCACACATGCACAGTAGCATGCATGTGCTTGCATGGACAGTACATGTGAACATCATAAGTCATCTCCTTAACAAATTGTACTAGTGCTGTACTGCTGGCTATCAGCAAGTAGACAAAAATGTCTAAGTTTTATTTACAGATTTACACTGTAAAATAAAGATTTCTGGACTATACAAATTTTTATTACTAATTTTATTTTAATGCAAGAAAACTGCATTGTAAAATTTACTGTACATTTTATAGTAGCAAGACCTGTGACATATATACACACACTCAAAATACACTTACCCCTTTACGGGAACTGGGCTTTGGCTTTCTTGTGTTCTTGGTGACTTTATGACCTTTGCTGAGGCCAACAGCCATTTGATATCGTGGCGCCATTTTGCTGTGAATAAACAAAAATATGAGACAGCTCTTTATTAAAACTTGGAAACTATAATGTGTACATCCTGCATCTTCTTCCACGAGTAACAATTCCTATACATATACTGTCATTTACTAATAATCAAACACCTTTATTACACAAGGCAATTTATCAGTACAATACATAATCTAATTAAAGCAGAGCAAGCACCTTTGAGTAGCTCTGAAATTAGATTAGACAAATGAAGAACCGGCCTTGCACAGGCCTACTGTAGCACTATTTTAATGTGACCCTTGAAAACAATAGGGACCCTAATAGAAATATTTCATTATTTACTGTTTCTGGGTGACAACTGATAGTTCTGAAGACATATGCAATTTTAATAGATTTCAAACCCACTTACATACCTGTCCAGCCTGTTTAAAAGTATTCAGGGTTCTCATTTCAATTCGCAAAATTTACTACATAACACTTATGGTAGAAATGTAAATGCATGCAAAGCCAAAATTTATTCAGAAAAGTTATAGGAAAGCACTGGTTTGGTAATAGAGTTGTAGAGGAGTCGAACAAACTCTCAAGTAGCGTCATTAAAGCTAAGACCTTGTGTAGTTTTAAAAATAGGTTAGATAAATACATGAGTGGGTGTGGGTGGGTGAGTTGGCTCTGACTAGCTTGTGCTAATGGGTCTGATGCAGTGCTCCTTCCTTCTTGGATGGATGTGGCTTAGACCCGACTAGCTTCGGCCAGTGGCTTAGGCTGGTAGGGGACTTGGACCTGCCTTGCATGGGCCAGTAGGCCATCTGCAGTGCTTCTTTCATATGGTCCTAAAACAAAGTACACGTATATACTAAACCTACTAGGGTCATACAGCACTGTTAGTCCTGAATAGCTTGTGTAAATGTAAATAAAAAAAACTCAAAATTCCTCAGATCAAGAGCTGTTATCATTGCAGCATTATTATGATAAATCATGGGGAAGCACTAAAACTGTATGGGTCATACAGCACTGGGGGGGGGGAATGGAAGGCTCTTAGATCAAGGATCCCTCACCAGCATCAAGGAACCCCCCTTGAGGGGGTGTTGGAGCATTCACATGAAGCACTAAACCCATAAGCATATAGTGCCTGGGGAAATGGAAGGCATTCAGGTTGAGTCCAACTGGAGGGCAGGTCCAATACCATGGATCAAGAGTCCTTCAGTAACATCATGACACCCATCTTGAACAAGATTAAGTGTTGAAAGCTTGTAAACTACACTTCAGGTCATTAAGGTTGCATGTAACACTTTCACTGCCAGACAAAGATACTTTAATTCCTAAAATATGGATTTAAGTAAACCTTTTGGTGGCATTCTGATAATTACACATTCGCGACCTAGCTGCTGGGGAGTGTGGACGTGCCTCATACCTCTCTGCTGACAGTCTAACAAGCTATCCAGTGACGTCATGGTATTCAGCGTGAAGAGGCGGGTGAATACCGTTGGTATACAGCTTGTTCGGGGGGCGATTACGCCTGAGAATGAACAAGTTTTGCTACCTAAGATTATCCGTGACACTTATGGTATTGCGGACAAGGATTTGTACGGTGTGGCATTAAATGGCGCCTGCCGGATATTTGTGAAACTACTATACAAGCCAGTGTACGAGAAGCTGGTTGAGCAATTCCAAGATCTCTGCGTAGATGTGTCCCCTGACGTGCATGTGCGTATGGTGGATGTCTCTCGACAATATACGTGGGTGAAACTGCGCAATGTGCCCTTCGAGGCCGATGCAACGGATCGCCACAGTGTTTTCAGAAGATACGGAGTGGTACACATGGCTAAACAAGGCAATAGGGTGGCTGGGGCGTATGCTGGTCTCCCAGATGGTTCGTTTACCCTTAAGATGTCTCTACGCCAGGCCATACCATCATATGTGTACCTAGATGACTTCCGCACACAGGTCATGGTGTCGTATGCTGGTCAATGACGGACGTGCCGCCTCTGCGGTGACTATGATCATATGGCAGCAGAGTGTGGGCAGCGAGGGCAGGCTAGAAGGCCGGCCGGCCGATGGGCAGGAGGCTCCCATACATGGACGAAAAGGAGATGGTGGGCACGGTCGGCTTTGGAGTGAGGAGACTGAGCCAGTGGTGGTGTCGAATCTGGAGCTGTCGTCTCTCGAGTCGCCTGCATCGCCGGTGGTGCAGCAGGCTTCCGGGGTGGACCAGGTGACGGTGGAAGTGGAGGACTTGGATGCGACAATAGCGTCTGTTTTGCATACCATGTTCTCATCTACGGATGTGGTCTCCCCGGCTGTGCCAACAGCCAGTGCGGAGATTGTGTCCGTGGCAGTAGAGCAGCAGGAGGCGGTTGTTGGTGCTGGTGGGGACGTGGTGACCCCTCGTCAGAAGGCTGAGACGAAGGTGGTGGTGGAGGTTCATCGTGTGGACGATCCAGTCACAAACATGGAGAAGGAGGCTGGGACGAGGAAGAGGGCGGCAGCAATGTCGGACTCTGACGACGTCCTGACACCGGCTCAACGAACAGGGAAGAAAGCATCGGTAGATGGGGGGCGGTGCGCTAGTGGAGGTGAACAGCGACAGCAGGTGGTGCCAGGTGTCACGGGTGTCGTGCGTGGAGAGCGTGGCAAACGTGGCCCCAGGGCCCAAGTGGGCAAGCAAAAGTAGTAGTGGGAAGCGAGGGAGGAAACCTTAGCCAGGTGCGAGGGGATGGGGAGGTTAGATAGGGGCGGGAATCATCGTGGAAGGTGTGGTGAGGTCTGCTGCTTGATGGCAGCGCCGGTTAATGGCGTGTGTGTCTGGGAGCGTCAGATAGCGTGCGCCTTGAGGGGCATGTGCCCAGTGTTAGGATGAAAGTGACTTGATATGTGCTATTCAGATGTGTCTGCAAATTATGGAGTATGAGTAGTGTTAGGTTCTGTTTAGAGGTGTTGCTGCCTGCGCCTGTGTGCGCCTAAGGTACGCTGGTGTGATTGAGGTGGCGTATGCTGCTGCTGTGTGTATGAATCTTGGACTATTATGTTGTATAATATTATGGGGTGGGGTCTGTATGGTGGAGGTTTGAGGAGCGTCCTTATGTTCTATGTCACGTATTGGGTATGTATTTTATACCTATGCATACATAATGCATAAAAACACTGGTAGTGTTAGCTGTGAGGGACCTGCTATTATGAGGCCTCTTGTATGTACATGGATAGACCCTTTGTAATTACTTGAGGATATTTGTGAAATGGATTGTGTATATACATGTCCTGTATCAATGTGTTACGGTGTTATATTCTTTTTCTTTACTGTATAATTTGTATGTTTGGTTGAGAATAGGTTTGGGTGGGAAATGCGAAGGGGGGGGGGGGGGGTTGAGGCTTTAAACACGTTTGTGTTGGGGATAATTTTTAGGAATAGGTGTCTTTTCCTGTAGTGAATTACTTATGTGTGCTACGTGTCTTTTATGTTGTAGCAATGTACTGTTTGTTGTGATATATTTCTAAACCATGACTGTTGTTAGTACACTGTTCAAGCGGTCTTGTGGTCGTTTAATACACTTTGTGGACAAGCATGACAACTGTTATATTAATGTATATATGTCAATATGTCTGTAAGATTAATGCAGGTTGCTGTTTGATTTAGAATAGGGGGGGTAAAGGGGTGGTGGTGTTGGAATCCACACGGAGTTGTGTGTGGTTCATTAGGCGATGGAAGGTTATCACATCTGTTGCCGGATAGGTCTTGTATTTTTTTTATTAACAGTTCTGTACTGTTTTAAAAATAAAATTATATATATATATATATATATATATATATATATATATATATATATATATATATATATATATATATATATATATATATATATATATATATATATATATATATATATATATATATATATATATATATATATATATATATATATATATATATATATATATATATATATATATATATATATATATATATATATATATATATATATATATATATATATATATATATATATATATATATATATATATATATATATATATATATATATATATATATATATATATATATATATATATATATATATATATATATATATATATATATATATATATATATATATATATATATATATATATATATATATATATATATATATATATATATATATATATATATATATATATATATAAAAAAAAAACCTGGAGGGCAGGTCCAATACATAAGAACATAAGAACGAAGTAACATTGCAGCAGGCCTACTGGCCCATGCGAGGCAGGTCCAAGTCTCCTACCGGCTTAAGCCAATGCACCCAACCTAGTCAGGTCAGGCCACATTGACTTAAGAGAGGAACACGGCAACCGACCTGGTAGCACAAGCTATCAGGTCCAACTCACACCCACCCACATCCACTCATGTATTTATCCAACCTATTTTTAAAGCTACACAACGTTCTGGCCTCTATAACTGTACTTGGGAGTTTGTTCCACTCATCCACAACTCTATTACCAAACCAGTACTTTCCTATATCCTTCCTGAATCTGAATTTTTCCAACTTAAAACCATTGCTGCGAGTCCTGTCTAGGCTAGATATTTTCAGCACACTATTTACATCCCCTTTATTTATTCCTGTCTTCCATTTATACACCTCAATCATATCCCCCCTAATTCTATGTCTTTCTAGAGAGTGCAGATTCAGAGCCCTTAGTCTATCCTCATAGGGAAGGTTTCTGATACATGGGATCAACTTTGTCATCCTCCTTTGTACATTTTCCAGAGCATTTATATCCATTCTGTAATACGGTGACCAAAACTGTGCAGCATAATCTAAATGAGGCCTAACCAAGGATGTATAGAGTTGAAGAACAACCTGAGGACTCCTATTATTCATGCTTCTTGATATGAAGCCAAGGATTCTATTAGCTTTATTGCGAACACTTATGCACTGTTGTCTTGGTTTCAGATTACTGCTAACCAGAACTCCTAAATCTTTTTCGCAATCCATAATATTAACCCTTTGACTGTTTTCGACGTATAAATACGTCTTACGAGCCAATGTTTCTGACGTATATATACTCAATAATTCTAGCGGCTTCAAATCAAGCGGGAGAAAGCTGGTAGGCCCACATGTGAGAGAATGGGTCTGTGTGGTCAGTGTGCACCACATAAAAAAAATCCTGCAGCACACATTGCGTAATGAGAAAAAAAAAAAGATAGTTTTTTTGGAATACAACGCCGACTTTGAGGTGTATTTTCGTACAGTATTTATCGTTGTATTCGCGTTTTCATTTTCTTAGGTGATAAAATGGAAAACATATTACAGAAATAGAGATGATTTTCATTACTTTGACAATGAAAACGACCTTGAAACTGAGCTCAAAGTAGCGGAAATGTTCTATTTTTACCAATGTTCAGGATTAAATAAATCACACCACACGTCCAATACACGTCAACTGGGGAGTCTAATATTCTTTCACTAGTGCACTGATATTATTTATACCATTTTTACAATAATGCAGTAGTCTGCATAACAGTAAATTTTGTATTTTTTTGTATGAATAAAAAATCAAAATAGAAAGCAATAATAATATAAGAGGGGCCTAGAGATATGACTAATGAACAGAGCATATGTTATTTTAGTGCCACGAATGTCTACCTTGTTTATTCTGGACCCTATTTTGAAATTGGCATCTTTTTTTTAGTTTGCGTGAAATTGGCCAAATTGCCAATTTCTGACCACCATATTGGGTAGTCCAAATTAGTAAATGGGAGGTTTCTTGTACTCAGCTGATAGATAAAATGGAGTTCTAAAGAAATAGCTATGAGTTTGGTCAACTGGAACAATGGAATTGGCTGAAAATAGGGCTCAAAGTCGGCGAAATCGCTGATACGCATATGTCGCCGAGACCGCTAACTTCGCGGGAGCATAATTCCAGGAGTTTTCGACCAAATTTCGAACTTTTGGTGTCATTACCATCGGGAAAATATTCTCTATCATTTCATAAGAAAAAATAATTTTTTTTTTTCAAAAAATTGAGCGACATAGAATGACAGTTTCAGAGAGGGGCCTGAAACAGTCAAAGGGTTAAGATCTACATTATTTAGTTTATAGGTGGCATGGTTATTGTCCTGTCCAACATTTAGAACTTTGCATTTGTCTATATTAAACTGCATCTGCCACTTCTCCGACCACTGCATCAGTCTATTCAAATCTTCCTGGAGTGCTCTAATGTCCTCGTCAGAATGAATTCGACGGCCTATTTTGGTGTCATCGGCAAACTTGCTGATGTCGCTCTTTATGCCCTCATCTATGTCGTTTATGTAGATTGTGAACAGCAGGGGGCCCAACACTGACCCCTGTGGAACACCGCTCGTGACGCTTCCCCACTCTGATTTCTCCCCATTTATGCAAACTCTCTGCTGCCTATTTGTCAACCATGCCTCTATCCAGGAAAAAATTTCTCCTCCTATTCCATGTGCCTTAATTTTCCTTAATAGTCTCTGATGTGGGACCCTGTCAAAAGCCTTACTGAAGTCCATATACACAATATCATATTCATTACCATGATCTACCTCCTCAAATACCTTAGTGAAAAAAGTTAATAAATTCGTAAGGCAGGAATGCCCCTTTGTAAAACCATGCTGAGATTCGTTGATTAATTTATGCTTTTCAAAGTGGCTACGAACTGCCTCGGCAATTATTGATTCCATAAATTTTCCCACTATGGAGGTTAGGCTTATTGGTCTATAGTTTGAAGCTAAGGACCTGTCACCTGCTTTGAAAATAGGTATCACATTTGCCATTTTCCACTTATCTGGCACCATGCCAGTTTGTAGTGATATGCTGAAAAGATTAGCCAGAGGTTTGCTAAGCTCCTCTTTACATTCCTTTAGAACCCTTGCATACAGTTCATCAGGGCCTGGGGATTTGTTAGGTTTTAATTTATCTATTTGCCTAAGGACCATGTCACTTGTGACCCTAATTGTGCACAGTTGATTATCGTCCTGTTCTACATAATTTATCATTTCTGGAATATCGCTGCTATCCTCCTGTGTAAAAACTGAGAGGATGTGTTAAAAATTCTACACATTTCCTTATCACTGTCAGTGAGCTGACCCGAGGAAATTTTGAGTGGGCCTATCTTGTCCCTGATCTTACTTCTGTATACCTGAAAGAATCCTTTTGGGTTAGTCTTCGATTCTCTTGCAACTTTAACCTCATAATCTCTTTGTTTTTCTAATTCCCTTTTTTATTTCTCTCTTTAACTGAATATAACAATTTCTTAATTGCCCCTCTCCTCTTTTGATTTGCCTATATATGCCTCTCTTTTGACCAATCAGATATTTTAATCTATTGTTCATCCATTTAGGATCATTTTTATTTGATCTGATTTCCCTATTTGGAACATAATTTGACTGAGCAGCTAGAACTATGCCCTGGAAAGCATCATATTGGCAACCATCACCACCTACCTGACCCTTAGTCAGGTCATTCCAGTTCAGCCCACCTAAGTAATTTTTCAGTCCTATGAAATCAGCCAAGCGAAAGTCAGGGACGGAGACTTGATTGCCATTATTAGGGGAATTCCATGATATATTAAAACCGAGTGATTTGTGATCACTTTCCCCAAGCTCATCATTAACCTCAAGATTATTAATTAGTGTTTCCCTACTGGCAAGAACCAAGTCAAGGAGGTTATTTCCTCTAGTTGGCTCTGTCACAAACTGTTTTAAAAAACAATCCTGGATCGTATCAAGAAAGTCATCTGACTCTAAATTTCCTGTCAAATTGCTCCGGTCAATCTGTCTATAGTTGAAATC
Organism: Cherax quadricarinatus; assembly: GCF_038502225.1. Lineage (NCBI taxonomy): Eukaryota > Metazoa > Arthropoda > Malacostraca > Decapoda > Parastacidae > Cherax > Cherax quadricarinatus. Next base: position 23,365,087 of record NC_091315.1, read on the forward strand.
TCCCATTAGCACAACATTTTCGTATGTAGATGCCTTACGAATTTCGTCCCATAGAAGTTTACTGCACTCCCTATCAAGATTTGGGGCCCTGTAAATCACACCCAAAATTAGTTTTTCTCGGCCCTCGAGAAGCTGTAACCAAACAGATTCAGTGGCTGACGCTTCTAATTTTATATCTTGTCTAACACAACAATTTAAATTGTCTCTGACATACATCGCTACTCCACCACCCTTCCTGTTGACCCTGTCAGTGTGGAATAATTTATAGTCTTGTATGTGACATTCAGAGGGCATCTCTCTATCTTTCAGGTTGAGCCAGGTCTCTGTTATAGCAATAATATCTATGTTTCCTGCACTTGCAATTAATCTTAGCTCATCTATCTTATTTCTTACACTCCTGCTATTAGTACAGTAAACCTTAAGGGAGCTAGTCCCTTGCTGCCCTCTGCTGTCCCCCTTTGTTTGCTGACCTGATCTATTGTCTTTATTTATAACCTCATGCTGAATGCCTTTTATACATTTACTGTTTCCAACCATAGTGTTGCAACCTGCTTGTTTCCCACACACACCCATATCTCTATCTTCTATCAGTTTAAAATCACAGGCATTTCACCAATGGCCTTCTCAATTGAGTTTGCAAGTGCTACCACCCCAGCCCCAGAGAGATGTACCCCATCCCTTGCATACATATCATGTTTGCCATAAAAGTTGTTCCAGTTGTCAATGAATGGGATTGCAAGTTCCTTGCAGTATCTGTCTAGCCAGCAATTTACACCAATTGCCCTAGACAACCATTCATTTCCTACTCCCCTTCTAGGCAAGATGCTACATATGATTGGGACCCCTCCCTTAGACTTAATGAAATCTATAGCCGACCTGTACTTATCTAGCAGCTCTTCTCTCCTACCCTTCCCAATATCATTTCCACCAGCACTGAGACAGATAATTGGCTTGTTCCCATTACCTGACATGATATTATCCAGCCTTTTAACTATGTCCCCAACACCAGCTCCAGGGAAGCACACTATCTCTCATCTTCTTATTCCTATTACAAAAAGCACGGTCAATATATCTTACCTGAGAATCACCAACCACAAGAATGCGCTTACCTCTGTTAGCAGGGGCAGTAGTACCCTTACCTTCACTGGCCACTGAAGTACATTCATCCTGAAGAACAGAGAAGTGATTTCCTACCTTCAGATCTTCACTCTTAACTTTCCTTATTCTGATTCTCCTCCCATTACTGGTTACCACTCGCCACTTGTAGCAGGTGCTGGACTGCACCTCACTGCTGGTAGCCGTTTCTACCTCCCCACCTACAGCCTCTTCACAGCGAGAGACAGACTGCACCTCACTGCTAGAAGCCTCATTTCCCACAACTCCAGCCACCTCACATTCTCTCCCAGACCCATTGAGGTGGACCTTCAGCCTCCTAATCTCCTCCTGGAGAAGCAAGACCTCCTCCTTCAACTCTCCAACCTCAATTTTTAAAACACTGCAGAAGCAAGCCATGCTTTGTAACCATCCACGCTAATCCCCAAAGCAGCTCAGGATCTGTGACCTCACCATGGATCAAGAGTCCTTCAGTAACATCATGACACCCATCTTGAACAAGATTAAGTGTTGAAAGCTTATAAACTACATTTCAGGTCATTAAGGTTGCATGTAACACTTTCACTGCCAGACAAAGATACTTTAATTCCTAAAATATGAATTTAAGTAAACCTTTTGGTGTAGAGATCCTGTCAATAGTAAAGAAAAGCACCATGGACCCAAAATGGAAGTCCCCAGCAGACCCAAACTGGAAGTCCCCAATAGACCCAAAATGGAAGTCCCCAATAGACCCAAAATGGAAGTCCCCAATAGACCCAAAATGGAAGTCCCCAATAGACCCAAAATGGAAGTCCCCAATAGACCCAAAATGGAAGTCCCCAATAGACCCAAAATGGAAGTCTCCAATAGACACAAAATGGAAGTCCCCAATAGACCCAAAATGGAAGTCCCCAATAGACCCAAAATGGAAGTCCCCAATAGACCCAAAATGGAAATCAGTCCCAATAGACCCAAAATGGAAGTCCCCAATAGACCCAAAATGGAAGTCCCCAATAGACCCAAAATGGAAGTCCCCAATAGACCCAAAATGGAAGTCCCCAATAGACCCAAAATGGAAGTCCCCAATAGACCCAAAATGGAAGTCCCCAATAGACCCAAAATGGAAGTCCCCAATAGACCCAAAATGGAAGTCCCCAGTAGACCCAAAATGGAAATCAGTCCCAATGGACCCAAAATAGAAAGTCCCAATGGACCCAAAATGGAAATAAGTACCCAAGACTCCAAGTAGAAATAAGTCACTGACTTTCTTAGGTTCTCCTAGGTAATTTACACTATGTATGATAATTGTACTAATGTGTGCCTGTACCTAAATAAACTTAACTTATGGACCGTAATACAAGATCATGTAAACAACCCTCCTCATACTTGTCATATTAAAACCCGAATAAACCAACACTCCAGCATCATATCCTCTCACTCACGCACGACAGCCATACCTCACAGATCCTCAAAATGTATATTAAATTCCCACCGAGCAGACAAAGTACACAGTAACCAAAGAAAATGAAAATATCTGGACAAACACCTCACTACCTCGGGTATCCTCGTGGGGAAAGAAAGTGAAAAGCCGCCCGTGTCAGCCTCTCCTAGTTCTTTTTAATTTAAGAGCTGTATTTTAGTTAATTTATTATTTTAAAGTACTTAAAAATATTTGCTTTAGTGTAACATTAATTATTTTTATATATTTTTTTGCTTTAAATTACAATTTTATTGTTTATTATTATTTGATATGGTTGGCTTTTCATATCAGATTTCCATGTCTTAATTTTCAATGTTGCTGATGTTATTTGCCCCTCAAGGAAGGTTCCTTGATGTTGGTGAGGGGCTCTTGATTTAGGGAATTGGATCTGTGCTCCAGTTCCCCGAATTAAGCCTGAATGCCTTCCACAACCCCCCCCCCCAGGCGCTGTATAATCCTCCGGGTTTAGCGCTTCCCCCTTGATTATAATAATAATAATGATGTTATTTGCATTGTTTATAAGTGAATTACATTCAAAATAAGTCAAAATAAAGTTCAGATACAACTAAAACATTTGTTTTTATTTTTCACAATAACACCCGCTTTCACATTTACGAATTTTGGAGGAGAATAAGAGTCTGTTTTCACTCAAAAACGTATTATATTTGCGCTTTGAATAAAAGTTCGCTTTTATGTAATGTATCGCTTGCATTAAATACACGTAATTAAAACTGTAAAAATGTTATTCTATGGTAAAATTTATCTCTCGTCAAATATTTTAAAGGTTTTAGGTGTGTTTCCAATTTCAGGAGAGACGACCAAAGTTGTGAATCAATAACAGTTATTTAGCTCTTGTTAGTCAAATACGTAAGTGGTTAATTAATTCTTGCGTTCACTTCACAACCTGCGTGTTCTAAAAGAGTGTCAGGAGTCGAAAATTAGCTGACAATCGCTCATAACTTCTCTAAACAGGATAATGCTAACCCTATTACAAGGACCCCAATTTAAATGTCTGACTTTTTTTTGGGTTATTCTAAATAATTTGTACTGTGCGTGATAATTGTACTTATGTATAGCTGTACATAAATAAACTTACCTACGGGTACCCTTCAAGGGGTACCATGATGCTAATAATATTTGTTTTCTGATAACTGACCCGGAGGGTTGGTAACCTCTTACTTATTTATTTATTTATATGAACATGATACAGAGAAGTATTACAAGGATCCCGATGGAAACTAGTCACTTTGACTTTTTTTTTGTTTATCCTAGATAACTTAATACTAATTCTAATACTACTACTACTACTAATATTTACTACAAGTACATGTACAAGGTATACAGTCCTAGCTGACATCAATGACATACTACTATATAGAAAGCCCCTTGTTATGCTGAGCATTTCCGGCAAATTAGTTCAATTTTGTCCCAGGATGTGACCCACACCAGTCCACTAATACCCAGGTGTAAAGAAACACGCCCAATGTTTCTACCCTCACTGGGAATCGAACCCAGGTCCTCACTGTGTGAAGCAAGAGCACTAACCACCAGGCCACGGGGCACCGTTAATATGTATGATAATTTGTGTAACTATTTATGTGTACCTATACCTAAATAAAGTTATTTAACCCAGTTTATTTGAAGTGTGAGTTTTTCAGGAAGTGTCTTAGGCCAGCATCAGCATTACAATGTAGTGGGTAAATATCCAGAACACTCCTTCAGTCTCTTGGAGAGCAAACACGCCAGTCCCATATCTACTGCTGGAGGAGTAAGTTACCTTACATTAGGTCAGTCACATGGAGAGTAAGCACTCCAGTCCCTTATATACCGTTGGAGGAGTAAGTTACCCTATATGATGTTATCTTGAAGCCAAATGACTTCGAACAGGCGATAAATGACATGCCCATGCACTCTGCCCCAGGGCCAGACTCGTGGAACTCCGTGTTCATCAAGAACTGCAAGAAGCTCCTATCACGAGCTTTTACCATCCTATGGAGAGGGAGCATGGACACTGGGGTCGTCCCACAGTTACTAAAAACAACAGACATAGCCCCACTCCACAAAAGGGACGGTAAAGCAATAGCAAAGTACTACAAACTGATAGCGCTAACATCCCATATCATAAAAATCTTTGAAAGGGTCCTAAGAAGCAAGATCACCACCCATCTAGATACCCATCAATTACACAACCCAGGTCTACATGGGTTTAGAGCAGGTCGCTTCTGTCTGTCCCAACTACTGGATCACTACGACAAGGTCCTAGATGCACTAGAAGACAAAAAGAATGTAGATATAGCATACACAGACTTTGCAAAAGCCTTCGACAAGTGTGACCATGGTGTAATAGCGCACAAAATGCGTGCTAAAGGAATAACAGGAAAAGTTGGTTGATGGATCTGTAATTTCCTGACAAATAGAATACAAAGAGTAGTAGTCAACAGAGTAAAGTCTGAGGCGGCAAGGCACAGTAATCGCTCCCATCTTGTTCCTCATCCTCATATCTGACATAGATAGAGATGTCAGCCACAGCATCATGTCTTCCTTTGCGGATGACACCCGAATCTGCATGACAGTGTCTTCCATTCCAGATACTGCAAGGCTCCAGGGGGACATCAACCAAATCTTTCAATGGGCTGCAGAAAGCAACATGAAGTTGAACGATGAGAAATTTCTATTACTCCAATATGGTAAATGTGAGGAAATTGAAATTTCATCAGAGTATAAAACAAATTCCAACCACACAATAGAATGAAAAACTAACATCAAAGACCTGGGAGTGATCATGTCGGAGGATCTCACCTTCAAGGATCATAACACTGTATCAATCGCATCTGCTAGAAAAATGACAGGATGGATAATGAGAACCTTCAAAACCAGGGATGCTAAGCCCATGATGACACTCTTCAAATTCAAAGTTTATTCTCTATAAGGATTACAATGCTGAGTTTACAGAATTTGGTTATTGTGTGGTTTACATGTAGTAAAATAATAATTACAGAGTGTACAACTAGAACACCTAGCATGGCTAGGCATTTCGGGCAGACTTAGATTAATTCTTAAATTTAAAATATTACAAATTATGAGGTAAGTTGGTATTATGGCTAAGTGACTAAATACTAGTTTGTGAGTTTAGCAATGTGAATGCTTTTGTTTTGGCACAGTACATAGTTTCAGTATTGGAGTATCACAGGCCAACTTATGACTAGTTAGGATTCATTATTTTAAGATTAAGATTAGTATTTCTGTGTTTATAGTCAGTGGGTGAGTGACTGTAATTGTGAACCACTAGGTGGTTATCATGTAGTAGTTAGTTGTCGGGGTGTATCAGGGAGATAAGATATTTTCTAACTGTAGTTTTGAAAGTGATGAGTGTCTGCAGTTCTCGAGTTTTCAGGTAGGTTGTTCCAGATTTTAGGTCCTTTGAAATACATTGAATTTTTGTAAAGGTTTAGTCGGACACGGGGAATGTCATAGAGATGTTTGTGTCTGGTGTTATGCCTGTGGATCCTGTCAACTATTAAGAAAGCATTTTAGGTCAAGGTTAATATTGGAATTTAAGGTCTTGTAGATATAGATTGCACAGTAGTATCTTGATGGGTAGAGTTTTCGAAGCATTGTCATTAATGGTCAGTTGCTAGTATCTGCCACTGAGGTAAGTTTATTAAGGTACAGGTATTCTGTACATATATACAATTGTCATATGTAATAATACATGTAAATTACCTAGGATAATATCAATAAAAGTCAGTGACTTTGTTAGTACATGGCCCCCTGCATCAGTAATGTTCTGATATGTGCAGTAGTCTATTGTGATCTTGCGTATCAAAAGCATGAGTTTAGATTGATAAAAAGCCCCATTGTATGTATATTCATTGTCTTCTAGAGATGAATAGCAAAGAGCTGAGCATTTTAATTATTGTAGTTCCATTGGTGTTGTTTCCTAGACCTGAAGCCAAATTGGTAGTAGTTAAGAATGGCATGTTTGGTTATGAAAACATGTGTTTACTTATGCATTATTTTTTCAAAATTTTTAGATAACAATGGCTAGTTATGGCTGGTTAGAAATTGGCCTGTAATTAATGATTTCTTTTGGATTACCACTTTCGTAGATTAGTGTAACTCTTGCCAATCTGGATTGCTGTTGTTTTATTGAGCAAAGCTGCAATGGGTATAATAGGACATGAGCTATTTTCTTATATACATATATAATAATGGTAGTATATGTACTTGCTTTGTTTCATGCTGTTTTTCAGCATATTAAAGTAACCTCAGTTGATTTACAGTAGTTGGGATAGGTATAGAGAGCTTGGATAGTTATCATGGCAGTATTCACTAACTTTGGCAAGGGAGTCTGGAATTTACATCCTACATGAGCTTAGGTATACATAGCAGTTCTAATGACTATCTAGTTTGTAGGCCTTAGATCAGACACATTAAATCTGAACTATCCTGTATTTTCAATAATTTTTTTTTATGATAACCCTTATATGTATATGCAATCTCTTATCATGTCTCAATCTCATTATGTAAAATGTGCAAAAATATAATACTGTGACTTGTTAATCAATTACTTGTTAATTCAGTTACTGCTCAACACTAACTTCCTCTGTTGAAATATAAAAAATGATGTTCAGTTCAAACCAACTATGATATATGTATATGCTGTAACTTGTTAATCAATTCATCTCAATTATAAATTCAATTACTGCTAAACCACTAACTACCTCTGTTGAAATATAAAAAACGATGTTCAATTCGAACCAACTATGATATATGTATATGCTGTAACTTGTTAATCAGTTCGTCTCAATTATAAATTCAATCACTGCTAAACCACTAACTACCTCTATTGAAATATAAAAAAACAATGTTGAATTCAAACAAATTGTGATAAATATTCCTAGTATTAAGTAGTCTGTTAAGCATTAGGTGTAGTCTGCCCAAAATGCCCTGGCATGATAGTGGCTTTCTTTGTACTTAGCAAATCAAAATTGTAATTACTCATTATAAACTATATAAAGAAATAAAATCCTTAATCCTTAATGTATACAAGGCACACACAATATATATACACGTACTACACCAAGATCAATCTTCAGGGATCTCTCCTGCTTCTACCTCTCCTTCCTGTATTATTCCTGTATTGTTTACTTCTTTATTTTATACAGTATAAGCCTGAGAACTTAATCTGATACAAGAATAATTTCAGATTTATGCAAACAAAATGAGTACAGATGACCTTAAATTGACTGTTGGTCGTGGTGGGCGAGGAGCTGCTATATTAAAAGCACTACAGTCTCTACCACCATACCCTGGCCAAACCTCTGGAAGTGTTGAGCAAGCATCTGCACAGTATCCTGATTTTGCTGTAAGTAATTTAAACTTGAACCAGGTTCTGATTATCAAAGCCTATACCAGGACTGTTAATAATGGATTGTCGATAGAAAGGAAGTTCAAATAAGTATGATAGGTTGCTCAAAAGGAAAACACCAGACTCAAAGCAGGTATGCTTTATAAGATCTGTTACACTATATTGTACAACACACTTGTCTATCTATATCTTGTGCAGTGTATGGGAATCAACAAAGAAGCACCTTAATAAACAGTTATGTATTAAGGTGGAAAAGTGAGTCAAGAAAACCATAACATACCCTACAATTCAAATCTCTAATCCCAGACTTGGCCTTTACTCATCATCATTAAATTTCAAGGATGGTTCCTAATAAATGTTACTTCTCCTTCATTTTTTTTTTCAACAAATTGGCCATCTCCCACTGAGGCAGGGTGACTCAAAAAGAAAGAAAATCCCCAAAAAGAAAATACTTTCATCATCATTCAACACTTTCACCTCACTCACACATAATCACTGTCTTTGCAGAGGTGCCCAGAATACAACAGTTTAGAAGTATATACATATAAAAATACACAATATATCCCTCCAAACTGCCAATATCCCAAGCCCCTCAATTAGAGTGCAGGCATTGTACTTCCCATTTCCAGGACTCAAGTCCAGTTATATATAATAATCGGTTTCCCTGAATCCCTTCACTAAATATTACCCTGCTCACACTCCAACAGCTCGTCAGGTCCCAAGTACCATTCGTCTCCATTCACTCCTATCTAACACGCTCATGCGTGCTTGCTGGAAGTCCAAACCCCTCGCCCACGACACCTCCTTTACCCCCTCCCTCCAACATTTTCGAGGATGACCCCTACCCCTCCTTCCTTCCCCTACAGATTTATACTCTCTCCATGTCATTCTACTTTGATCCATTCTCTCTAAATGACCAAACCACCTCAACAAACCCTCTTCAGCCCTCTGACTAATACTTTTAACTCCACACCTTCTAATTTCCACACTCCGAAATTTTTGCATAATATTTACACCACACATTGCCCTTATACAGGACATCTCCACTGCCTCCAACCACCTCCTCGCTGCAGCATTTACGACCCAAGCTTCACACCCATATAAGAGTGTTGGTACTACTATAATTTCATACATTCCTTTCTTTGCCTTCATAGATAACATTTTTTTGCCTCCACATATACCTCAATGCACCACTCATCTTTTTTCCTTCATCAATTCTATGATTAACCTCATCCTTCATAAATCCATCCCCTGACACGTCAACTCCCAAATATCTGAAAACATTCACTTCTTTCTTACTCCTCCTCCCCAATTTGATAACCAATTTTTCTTTATCTAAATCACTTGATACCCTCATCACCTTACTCTTTTCTGTGTTCACTTTCAACTTTCTACCTTTACACACACTCCCAAATTTTTCCACAAGCCTTGGCAATTTTTCTTTAGAATCTCCTATAAGCACAGTATCATCAGCAAAAAGTAACTGTGTCACTTCCCATTTTGTATTTAATTCCCCATAATTTAATCCCACCCCTCTCCCAAACACCCTAGCATTTACTTCTTTTACAACCCCATCTATAAATATATTAAACAACCATGGTGACATTACACATCCCTGTCTAAGACCTACTTTTACTGGGACGTAGTCTCCCTCTCTTCTACACACCCTAACCTGAGCCTCACTATCCTCATAAAAACTCTTTACAGCATTTAGAAACTTACCACCTATTCCATATACGTACTTGCAACATCTGCAAATTTAGTAATTTATACAGGAGAAGGGGTTACTAGCCCCTTGCTCCCGGCATTTTAGTCGCCTCTTACAACATGCATGGCTTACGGAGGAAGAATTCTGTTCCACTTCTCCTTGGAGATAAGAGGAAATAAACAAGAACAAGAACTAGAAAGAAAATAGCAGAAAACCCAGAGGGGTGTGCGTATATGCATTGGACCCTCGCTTTACGATATTAATCCGTTCCTGAGAGCTCGTCATATGCTGAAATTATCGTAAGGCGAATTAATTTTCCTCATAGGAAATAATGGAAATCAAATTAATCCATGCAAGACACCCCAAAGTATGAAAAAAAAAGTTTTTACTGCATGAAATATTAATTTTAATACACACAAACTGAAGAAATGTACAATTGCAACTCTACTAAGAATAGAATACATGACACTTACCTTTATTGAAGATCTGGTGGTGATTGATGGGATGGGAGGAGGGGAGAGTGTGGAATTTGTTATTGTTTAGAAGGGGTATCCCCTTTCATTAGGACTTGATGTATCAAGTCCTTTTCCAGGATTACTTCCCTTCTTCTTTTAATGCCACTAGGACCAGCTTGAGAGTCACTAGACCTCTGTCGCACAACATATCTGTCCATAGAGCTCTGTACCTCTTGTTCCTTTATGATTTGTCTAAAGTGGTTCACAGCATTGCCATTGTAATAGTCACCAGCCTGGCTTGCAATAGCTGTGTGAGGGTGATTTTCATCCATAAAGGTTTGCAGTTCAACCCACTTTGCACACATTTCCTTAATCTCTTTTGTCAATTCATACTAATTCTTACCCTTTTTACCACAGGGATGGCACTAGAAGCTTTCTTGGGGTCCATGGTGACTTATTTTGCAGTTACAAGTACTAAAAACACTGGGATAATGTGAAATGTACCAAATGTATGCGTAGATGCGACCGCACTGGCTTGCTTGTAAACACTGGCGCTGAGGCCACACGTGGGACACGTCCTGGACGAATCACGTAAGGCGAATTTTTTAGCATAAGGCGAATTTTTTAGCATAAGGCGAATTTTTTAGCATAAGGCGAATTTTTTAGCATAAGGCGAGGCAAAATTTTTACGTTAAAATGTATCGTATGGCGGATTTAACGTAACGTGATACCATCGTAAGGCGGGGGTCCACTGTATATGCCTGTACATGTATGTATAGTGTGACCTAATTGTAAGTAGAAGTAGCAAGACATACCTGAAATCTTGCATGTTTATGAGACAGAAAAAAGGACACCAGCATTCCTACCATCATGTAAAACAATTACAGGCTTTCATTTTACACTCACTTGGCAGGACGGTAGTACCTCCCTGGGCAGTTGCTGTCTTCCAACCTACTACTTAGGACACAGTAAACTTATTTTTTTTTTATTAACACTGGCCGATTCCCACCAAGGCAGGGTGGCCCGAAAAAGAAAAACTTTTACCATCATTCACTCCATCACTGTCTTGCCAGAAGGGTGCTTTACACTACAGTTTTTAAACTGCAACATAAACACCCCTCCTTCAGAGTGCAGGCACTGTACTTCCCATCTCCAGGACTCAAGTCCTTTATAAATGTTACTTTGCTCACACTCCAACAGCACGTCAAGTATTAAAAACCATTTGTCTCCATTCACTCCTATCAAACACGCTCACGCATGCCCGCTGGAAGTCCAAGCCCCTCGCACACAAAACCTCCTTTACCCCCTCCCTCCAACCTTTCCTAGGTCAACCCCTACTCTGCCTTCCTTCCACTACAGACTGATACACTCTTGAAGTCATTCTGTTTCGCTCCATTCTCTCTACATGTCTGAACCACCTCAGCAACCCTTCCTCAGCCCTCTGGTCAACAGTTTTGGCAATCCCGCACCTCCTCCTAACTTCCAAACTACGAATTCTCTGTATTATATTCACACCACACATTGCCCTCAGACATGACATCTCCACTGCCTCCAGGCTTCTCCTAGCTGCAACATTCATCACCCATGCTTCACACCCATACAGGAGCGTTGGTAAAACTGTACTCTCATACATTCCCCTCTTTGCTTTCAAGGACAAAGCTCTTTGTCTCCACAGACTCCTCAGTGCACCGCTCACCCTTTTCCCCTCATCAATTCTATGATTCACCTCATCTTTCATAGACCCATCCGCTGACACGTCCACTCCCAAATATCTGAATACATTCACCTCCTCCATACTCTCTCCCTCCAATCTGATATCCAATCTTTCATCACCTAATCTTTTTGTTATCCTCATAACCTTACTCTTTCCTGTTTTCACTTTCAATTTTCTTCTTTTGCATACCCTACCAAATTCATCCACCAACCTCTGCAACTTCTCTTCAGAATCACCCAAGAGTGCAGTGTCATCAGCAAAGAGCAACTGTGACAACTCCCACTTTATGTGTGATTCTTTATCTTTTAACTCCACACCTCTTGCCAAGACCCTCGCATTTACTTTTCTTACAACCCCATCTATAAATATATTGAACAACCATGGTGACATCACACATCATTGTCTAAGGCCTACTTTTACTGGGAAATAATCTCCCTCTTTCCTACATACTCTAACTTGAGCCTCACTATCCTCGTAAAAACTCTTCGCTGCTTTCAGTAACCTACCTCCTATACCATACATCTGCAACATCTGCCACATTGCCCCCCTATCCACCCTGTCATACGCCTTTTCCAAATCCATAAATGCCACAAAAACCTCTTTAGCCTTATCTAAATACTGTTCATTTATATGTTACACTGTAAACACCTGGTCCACACACCCCCTACCTTTCCTAAAGCCTCCTTGTTCATCTGCTATCCTGTTCTCCGTCTTACTCTTAATTCTTTCAATAATAACTGTTGAGTATACCAGGTATACTCAACAGACTTTTTTTTTTTTTTTTTATCACACTGGCCGATTCCCACCAAGGCAGGGTGGCCCGAAAAAGAAAAACTTTCACCATCATTCACTCCATCACTGTCTTGCCAGAAGGGTGCTTTATACTACAGTTTTTAAACTGCAACATTAACACCCCTCCTTCAGAGTGCAGGCACTGTACTTCCCATCTCCAGGACTCAAGTCCGGCCTGCCGGTTTCCCTGAACCCCTTCATAAATGTTACTTTGCTCACACTCCAACAGCACGTCAAGTATTAAAAACCATATGTCTCCATTCACTCCTATCAAACACGCTCACGCATGCCTGCTGGAAGTCCAAGCCCCTCGCACACAAAACCTCCTTTACCCCCTCCCTCCAACCTTTCCTAGGCCGACCCCTATCCCGCCTTCCTTCCACTACAGACTGATAAACTCTTGAAGTTATTCTGTTTCGCTCCATTCTCTCCACATGTCCGAACCACCTCAACAACCCTTCCTCAGCCCTCTGGACAACAGTTTTGGTAATCCCGCACCTCCTCCTAACTTCCAAACTACGAATTCTCTGCATTATATTCACACCACACATTGCTCTCAGACATGACATCTCCACTGCCTCCAGCCTTCTCCTCGCTGCAACATTCATCACCCGTGCTTCACACCCATATAAGACTTATTCCCTTATAATTTTTGCACTCTCTTTTGTCCCCTTTGCCTTTATACAAAGGAACTATGTATGCTCTCTGTCAATCCCTAGGTACCTTACCCTCTTCTATACATTTGTTAAATAATAGCACCAACCACTCCAAAACTATATCCCTACCTGCTTTTAACATTTCTATCTTTATCCCATCAATCCTAAGTGCCTTACCCCCTTTCATTTTACCTACTGCCTCACGAACTTCTCCCACACTCACAACTGGCTCTTCCTCACTCCTACAAGATGTTATTCCTCCTTGCCCTATACACGAAATCACAGCTTCCCTATCTTCTTCAACATTCAACAATTCCTCAAAATATTCCCTCCATCTTCCCAATACCTCTAACTCTCTATTTAATAACTCTCCTCTCCTATTTTTAACTGACAAATCCATTTGTTCTCTAGGCTTCCTTAAATTGTTAATCTCACTCCAAAACTTTTTCTTATTTTCAACAAAATTTGTTGATAACATCTCACCCACTCTCTCATTTGCTCTCTTTTTACATTGCTTCACCACTCTCTTAACCTCTCCTTTTCTCCATATACTCTTCCCTCCTTGCATCAGTAAACTTATTCCTCTATAATTTGTACAATCTCTTTTGTCCCCCTTCCCTTTATATAAAGGGACTATACACGCTCTTCGCCAATCCCTAGGTACCTTCCCCTCTTTCATACATTTATTTATTTCTTTGAACACACCGACCGTATCCCACCGAGGTGGGGTGGCCCAAAAAGAAAAACGAAAGTTTCTCCTTTTACATTTAGTAATATATACAGGAGAAGGGGTTACTAGCCCTTTGCTCCTGGCATTTTAGTCGCCTCTTACAACACACATGGCTCACGGAGGAAGAATTCTGTTCCACTTCCCCATGGAGATAAGAGGAAATAAACAAGAACAAGAACTAGAAAGAAAATAGAAGAAAACCCAGAGGGGGTATGTATATACATGTATATGCTTGTACATGTATGTGTAGTGTGACCTAAGTGTAAGACATACCTGAAATCTTGCATGTTTATGAGACAGAAAAAAGGACACCAGCAATCCTACCATCATGTAAAACAATTACAGGCTTTCGTTTTACACTCACTTGGCAGGACGGTAGTACCTCCCTGGGCAGTTGCTGTCTCCCAACCTACTACCTAGGACTCAGTAAACTTATTCCTCTATAATTTTTACAATCTCTTTTGTCCCCCTTCCCTTTATATAAAGGGACTATACACACTCTCTGCCAATCCCTAGGTACCTTTCCCTCTTTCATACATTTTTTTTTTTTCTTTTTTTTTTTTAACAAACTGGCCGTATCCCACCGAGGCAGGGTGGCCCAAAAAGAAAAACGAAAGTTTCTCTTCAAATTTAGTAATTTATGCGGGAGAAGGGGTTACTAGCCCCTTGCTCCCGGCATTTTAGTTGCCTCTTACAACACGCATGGCTTACGGAGGAAGAATTCTGTTCCACTTCCCGGTGGAGATAAGAGGAAATAAACAAGAACAAGAACTAGAAAGGAAATAGCAGAAAACCCAGAGGGGTGTGCGTATATATATGTTTGTACATGTATGTGTAGTGTGACCTAAGTGTAAGTAGATGTAGCAAGATGTACCGGAAATCTTGAATGTTTATGAGACAGAAAAAGGGACACCAGCAATCCTACCATCATGTAAAACAATTACAGGCTTTCATTTTACACTCACTTGGCAGCACGGTAGTACCTCCCTGGGCGGTTGCTGTCTCCCAACCTACTACCTAGGACTCGGTAAACTTATTCCTCTATAATTTTTACAATCTCTCTTGTCCCCCTTCCCTTTATATAAAGGGACTATACATGCTCTCTGCCAATCCCTAAGTACCTTCCCCTCTTTCATACATTTATTAAACAAAAATACCAACCACTCCAACACTATATCCCACCCCCCCTGCTTTTAACATTTCTGTCATGATCCCGCCAGTTCCAGCTACTATAACCCCTTTCATTCTATGTAATGCCTCACGCACCTCCCCCACACTCACATCCTGCTCTTCTTTAATCCTAAAAGATGGTATACCTCCCTGGCCAGTGCATGAAATTACCGCTTAACTTTCTTCGTCGACATTTAAAAGTTCCTCAAAATATTCTCGCCATCTACCCAATACCTCCATCTCCCCATCTACTAACTCCCCCACTCTGTTTTTAACTGACAAATGCATTCATTCCCTAGGCTTTCTTAACTTGTTTAACTCACTCTAAATTGTTTTCTTATTTTCATTAAAATTTCTTGACAGTGCCTCTCCCACTCTATCATCCGCTCTCCTTTTGCACTCTCTCACCACTCTCTTCACTTTTCTTTTACTCTCCATATACTCTACTCTTTTTATAACACTTCTGCTTTGTAAATACCTCTCATTAGCTACCTTTTTCTCTTTTATCACACCCTTTGCTTCATCATTCCACCAATCACTCCTCTTTCCTCCTGCACCCACCCTCCTATAACCATAAACTTCTGCCCCACATTCTAATACTAAACTATTCCAACCCTCTTCAACCCCCCACTACTCATCTTTGCACTAGCCAACCTTTCTGCCAATAGTCGCTTATATCTCACCCGAACTTCCTCCTCCCTTAGTTTATACACTTTCACCTCCCTCTTACTTGTTGTTGCCACCTTCCTCTTTTCCCATCTACCTCTTACTCTAACTGTAGCCACAACTAAATAATGATCCGATATATCGGTTGCCCCTCTATAAACATGTACATCCTGGAGCCTACCAATCAACCTTTTATCCACCAATTCATAATCTAACAAACTACTTTCATTACGTGCTACATCATACCTTGTATATTTATTTATCCTCTTTTTCATAAAATATGTATTACTTATTACCAAATCTCTTTCTACACATAGCTCAATTAAAGACTCCCCATTTTCATTTACCCCTGGCACCCCATATTTACCTACTACTCCCTCCACAACATTTTTACCCACTTTAGCATTAAAATCCCTAACCACAAGTACTCACACTTGGTTCAGAACTCCCCACACATTCAACGTTTTCCAAAATCAGTCTCTCTCTCTGCTTCTCCTTCATGAACTTCTTAATTACTTTTCTAAGGTCAAAAATTTGATTTTGAAAAATTATTAGGGAGTTATTTTTCATGTGAAAATCTAATATTTCCTAATTGTGAAGAGATGAAAGTACAATAGAGTATCTATATTGACCTATGTACTATGTTTTAACTGGGGTGAATAGTATTCTGAACCCAAGATTCCTGCATTGAAATGGTAATTTTTACCTAAATTACCACTACAGTAATTTAGGTAAAAATGTCACAGTATGATAACCCCTATATTTAACAGACTCTGGAAATCCAGAGCAAAATCTGCTGGGTCGCTTAATTCAGAATTGTCGTTTTATTATTTTATTACTATACTCTTTTATTACTCATACTCTTTTCCCCCCTCTATGGATTATAGTTGTTAAATTTCTTTAGTGAAGCAGTCTACTATTTTATAATTTTTATCCTAGCTTTAACCTTGTTCAGTGCTGTATGTTTGTAATATTCACTGCAAAAAAGTTATGCTTTCTAAAAAAAAAATTATATTAAATCAATCTTTCTTCTTTCAACAAACCATCTGTATCCCACTGAGGCAGGGTGGCCCAAAAAGAAAAAACAAAAGTTTCTCTTCATAACTTCAGTAATGTATACAGGAGAAGGGTTACTAACCCCTTGCTCCCTACATTATTATTTTTTTTTTAACAAGACTATTTCCCACTTAGGAGAGGTGCTCAGACACGACAGCTTAGATGTCCCTCCAAACTGCAAATATCCCAAGCCCCTCCTTTAAAGTGCAGACATTGTTCTTTACATTTCCAGGACTCAAGTCTGGCTAACCAGTTTCTCTGAATCCCTTCACAAAATATTACCCTGCTCACACACTAACAGCTCGTCGGGTCCCAAAAGCCATTCATCTTCATTCACTCCTATCTAACACGCTCATGCATGCTTGCTGGAAGTGCAAGCCCCTCACCCACAAAACCTTCTTTACGCTCTCCAAGTCATTCTGATTTGTTCCATTCTCTCTAAATAACCAAACTATCTCAACAACCCCTCTTCATCCCTCTGACTTTTAGTAACTCCACAGCTCCTCCTAATTTCCACACTATGAATTCTCTGCATAATATTTACACCACACATTGCCCTTAAACACGACATCTCCACTGCCTCCAGCTGCCTCCTCGCTGCAGCATTTGCAGTCCATCCTTCACAACCATATAAGAGTGTTGGTACCACTATATTCTTGTACATTCCTTTCTTTGCCTCCATGGATAATGTTCTTAGTCTCCACAGATACCTCAACACACCACTCACCTTTTTTCCTCAATTAGTTCTGTGGTTAACCTCATCCTTCATAAACCCATCCACTGACAAGTCAACTCCCAAATATCTGAAAATATTCACTTCTTCCATACTCCCTCCCTTCAATGTGATTTCCAATTTTTCTTTGTCTAAATTGTTTGATACCCTCATCACCTTACTCTTATCTGTGTTCACTTTCAGCTTTCTACCTTTACACAGATATAAATCTTTTGCAAATAAAGATGGACAGTAGGTTGGTAGACAGCAACCACCCAGGGAGGTACTACTGTCCTGCCAAGTGAGTGTAAAATGAAAGCCTGTAATTGTTTTACGTGATGGTAGGATTGCTGGTGTCTTTTGTCTGTCTCATAAATAAGCAAGATTACAGGTATGTCTTGTTACTTCTACTTACACTTGGGTCACACTACACATACATGAACACGTTTATTTGTACACACTCGTCTGAGTTTTCTTTGATTTTATCTTAATAGTTCTTGGTCTTATTACTTTTCCTTTTGTATCCATGGGGAAGTGGAATAAGAATCTTTCCTCCGTAAGCCATGCGTGTTGTAAAAGTCAACTAAAATACCGGGAACAATGGGCTAGTAACCCCTTTTCCTGTAAAGATTACTAAAAAGAATAAGAAGAAAATTGTCAAAGTGGGAAGTCTGAATGTGCGTGGATGTTGTGCAAATGATAAGAAAGAGATGATTGTGGATGTTATAAATGAGAAGAAGCTGGATGTCCTGGCTTTAAGTGAAACAAAGCTGAAGGAGGTGGGAGAGTTTCAATGGAGAGGAATAAATGGGATTAGGTCAGGGGTTTCAAATAGAGTTAGAGCTAAAGAAGGAGTAGCAATAATGTTGAAGGATAAGCTATGGCAGGAAAAGAGGGACTATAAATGTATTAATTCAAGGATTATGTGAAGTAAAATAAAGATTGGATGTGAAAAATGGGTTATAGTAAGCGTGTATGCACCTGGAGAAGGGAGAAGTGTAGAGGAGAGAGAGAGATTTTGGGAAATGTTGAGTGAATGCATGGGGAGTTTTGAATCAAGTAGGAGAGTAATGGTGGTTGGGGATTTCAATGCTAAAATGGGTAAAAATGTTATGGAGGGAGCAGTAGGTAAATTTGGGGTGCCAGGGCTAAATGTAAATGGGGAGCCTTTAATTGAGCTATGTGTAGAAAGAGATTTGGTAATAAGTAATACATATTTTATGAAAAAGAGGATAAATAAATATACAAGGTATGATGTAGCACGTAATGAAAGTAGTTTGTTAGATTATGTATTGGTGGATAAAAGGTTGATTGGTAGGCTCCAGGATGTACATGTTTATAGAGGGGCAACCGATATATCGGATCATTATTTAGTTGTGGCTACAGTTAGAGTAAGAGGTAGATGGGAAAAGAGGAAGGTGGCAACAACAAGTAAGAGGGAGGTGAAAGTGTATAAACTAAGGGAGGAGGAAGTTCGGGTGAGATATAAGCGACTATTGGCAGAAAGGTTGGCTAGTGCAAAGATGAGTAGTGGGGGCGTTGAAGAGGGTTGGAATAGTTTTAAAAAGGCAGTATTAGAATGTGGGGCAGAAGTTTGTGGTTATAGGTGGGGGCAGGAGGAAAGAGGAGTGATTGGTGGAATGATGAAGTAAAGGGTGTGATAAAAGAGAAAAAGGTAGCTTATGAGAGGTTTTTACAAAGCAGAAGTGTTATAAGAAGAGCAGAGTATATGGAGAGTAAAAAAAAGGTGAAGAGAGTGGTGAGAGAGTGCAAAAGGAGAGCAGATGATAGAGTGGGAGAGGCACTGTCAAGAAATTTTAATGAAAATAAGAAAAAATTTTGGAGTTAAACAAGTTAAGAAAGTCTAGGGAAAGTATGGATTTGTCAGTTAAAAACAGAGTAGGGGAGTTAGTAGTGGGGAGAGGGAGGTATTAGGTAGATGGCAAGAATATTTTGAGGAACTTATAAATGTTGAGGAAGAAAGGGAGGCGGTAATTTCATGCACTGGTCAGGGAGGTATACCATATTTTAGGAGTGAAGAAGAGCAGAATGTAAGTGTGGGGGAGGTACGTGAGGCATTACATAGAATGAAAGGGGGTAAAGCAGCTGGAACTGATGGGATCATGACAGAAATGTTAAAAGTGGGGGGGGGGGGGGATATAGTGTTGGAGTGGTTGGTACTTTTGTTTAATAAATGTATGAAAGAGGGGAAGGTACCTAGGGATTGGCGGAGAGCATGTATAGTCCCTTTATATAGAGGGAAAGGGGACAAAAGAGACTGTAAAAATTATAGAAGAATAAGTTTACTGAGTATACCAGGAAAAGTGTACGGTAGGGTTATAATTGAAAGAATTAGAGGTAAGACAGAATGTAGGATTGCGGATGAGCAAGGAGGTTTCAGAGTGGGTAGGGGATGTGTAGATCAAGTGTTTACATTGAAGCATATATGTGAACAGTATTTAGATAAAGGTAGGGAAGTTTTTATTGCATTTATGGATTTAGAAAAGGCATATGATAGAGTGGATAGAGGGGCAATGTGGCAGATGTTGCAAGGTATGGAATAGGTGGTAAGTTACTAAATGCTGTAAAGAGTTTTTATGAGGATAGTGAGGCTCAGGTTAGGGTGTGTAGAAGAGAGGGAGACTACTTCCCGGTAAAAGTAGGTCTTAGACAGGGATGTGTAATGTCACCATGGTTGTTTAATATATTTATAGATGGGGTTGTAAAAGAAGTAAATGCTAGGGTGTTCGGGAGAGGGGTGGGATTAAATTATGGGGAATCAAATTGCAAATGGGAATTGACACAGTTACTTTTTGCTGATCATACTGTGCTTATGGGAGATTCTAAAGAAAAATTGCAAAGGTTAGTGGATGAGTTTGGGAATGTGTGTAAAGGTAGAAAGTTGAAAGTGAACACAGAAAAGAGTAAGGTGATTATTATTTTTTTTTTTTATTATCACACCGGCCGATTCCCACCAAGGCAGGGTGGCCCGAAAAAGAAAAACTTTCACCATCATTCACTCCATCACTGTCTTGCCAGAAGGGTGCTTTACACTACAGTTTTTAAACTGCAACATTAACACCCCTCCTTCAGAGTGCAGGCACTGTACTTCCCATCTCCAGGACTCAAGTCCGGCCTGCCGGTTTCCCTGAATCCCTTCATAAATGTTACTTTGCTCACACTCCAACAGCACGTCAAGTATTAAAAACCATTTGTCTCCATTCACTCCTATCAAACACGCTCACGCATGCCTGCTGGAAGTCCAAGCCCCTCGCACACAAAACCTCCTTTACCCCCTCCCTCCAACCCTTCCTAGGCCGACCCCTACCCCGCCTTCCTTCCACTACAGACTGATACACTCTTGAAGTCATTCTGTTTCGCTCCATTCTCTCTACATGTCCGAACCACCTCAACAACCCTTCCTCAGCCCTCTGGACAACAGTTTTGGTAATCCCGCACCTCCTCCTAACTTCCAAACTACGAATTCTCTGCATTATATTCACACCACACATTGCCCTCAGACATGACATCTCCACTGCCTCCAGCCTTCTCCTCGCTGCAACATTCATCACCCACGCTTCACACCCATATAAGAGCGTTGGTAAAACTATACTCTCATACATTCCCCTCTTTGCCTCCAAGGACAAAGTTCTTTGTCTCCACAGACTCCTAAGTGCACCACTCACTCTTTTTCCCTCATCAATTCTATGATTCACCTCATCTTTCATAGACCCATCCGCTGACACGTCCACTCCCAAATATCTGAATACGTTCACCTCCTCCATACTCTCTCCCTCCAATCTGATATTCAATCTTTCATCACCTAATCTTTTTGTTATCCTCATAACCTTACTCTTTCCTGTATTCACCTTTAATTTTCTTCTTTTGCACACCCTACCAAATTCATCCACCAATCTCTGCAACTTCTCTTCAGAATGGTGATGAGGGTATCAAATGATTTAGATAAAGAAAAATTGGATATCAAATTGGGGAGGAGTATGGAAGAAGTGAATGTTTTCAGATACTTGGGAGTTGACGTGTCGGCGGATGGATTTATGAAGGATGAGGTTAATCATAGAATTGATGAAGGTAAAAAGGTGAGTGGTGCGTTGAGGTATGTATGGAGTCAAAAAATGTTATCTATGGAGGCAAAGAAGGGAATGTATGAAAGTATAGTAGTACCAACACTCTTATATGGATGTGAAGCTTGGGTGGTAAATGCAGCAGCGAGGAGATGGTTGGAGGCAGTGGAGATGTCCTGTCTAAGGGCAATGTGTGGTGTAAATATTATGCAGAAAATTCGGAGTGTGGAAATTAGGAAAAGGTGTGGAGTTAATAAAAGTATTAGTCAGAGGGCAGAAGAGGGGTTGTTGAGGTGGTTTGGTCATTTAGAGAGAATGGATCAAAGTAGAATGACATGGAAAGCATATAAATCTATAGGGGAAGGAAGGCGGGGTAGGGGTCATCCTTGAAAGGGTTGGAGAGAGGGGGTAAAGGAGGTTTTTGTGGGCGAGGGGCTAGGACTTCCAGCAAGCGTGCATGAGTGTGTTAGATAGGAGTGAATGGAGACGAATGGTACTTGGGACCTGACGATCTGTTGGAGTGTGAGCAGGGTAATATTTAGTGAAGGGATTCAGGGAAACTGGTTATTTTCATATAGTCAGACTTGAGTCCTGGAAATGGGAAGTACAGTGCTTGCACTTTAAAGGAGGGGTTTGGGATATTGGCAGTTTGGAGGGATATGTTGTGTATCTTTATACGTATATGCCTCTAAACTGTTGTATTCTGAGCACCTCCGCAAAAACATTGATAATGCGTGAGTGAGGTGAAAGTGTTGAATGATGATGAAAGTATTTTCTTTTTGGGGATTTTCTTTCTTTTTTGGGTCACCCTGCCTCGGTGGGAGACGGCCGACTTGTTGAAGAAAAAAAAAAGAAGAGCAATTTAAAGAAATAGGTCAGCTACCATCTTGAGTAGTTTACAGGATGAAATTTGATTCGTTTATTTTGGCTTTCGACAGCTTTGGTGGGTAGACTGTTCAATAGATTTATTACTCTCAATTAGAAGAATATCTTCTACTGAAGTTTGGCAAGCCTTAATTTTTTTTTTGTGTGTGTGTGTTTGTGTTTGTGTATGCCTATGTGTGCATGCACATATGTATTATATGTATTCACCTCTTTGTGGTTCCAGAGGTTGAGTCTCAGCTCCTGGCTCTCTCTCTCAACTTGCCAGTTGCCAGAAGCACTCTGTGTTAGCCTTGTATGTATGCATGCATGTGTTCACGTGTGTGTGTGTGTGTGTGTGTGGGGGGGTTTGTGTGCATGTGTGCATGTGTTCACGTGCATGTATGGGTTTGTTTGCATGCATGTCTATAACATTAGAATTACATTATCTGTTTTCATTATCTTTTTAAGCATCTTATGAGATTATTCTTTTTATGCCTTTTTTTGTATTGCCAATTGTTATTAAAATTTTTGTTCCATTAAGCTGCCTTTTTCAATCAGTCAAGAGGTGCTGGTGTGCAAATTGCTGGTGCCACTGCCCTCTCCTCACCACGTAGTGATGTAAGTGTTACCAGTGCTGCTTCATTTCGCATTAGCCGAGGGGCAGCCATCAGTCAGCTGATACAGCAAAAATCCGCCATTGTAGCTCCAGGTGCTAGTATAGCTGAAATGAAAGAAAGGACTCGAATAGAATCAGGCATGGCTAGAGGCTGTTCAGAGCTCTTGCATGCTCATTTCATTGAGAATCTTACTACTCAGCCTGGAGCTAAACCATTGTAAGTACAGTTAGTGTGTCTTTAATTACAGTGTCACTGATACCACAGTTGAAATAACTGACTTGTTTTGTATTAGCCTGCATGGGATTTTTTTTTGTTTCTATAATGGTTTATATATGTTCACTGGCCGACAGATATTATAATCCATCAAAGAGCATATGCTAAACTAAATGGAAGCAGTTTCCTTTGAGAAAATTAAAGTTGCAGTATGAAAATTAAAAAACTCAGTAGGTAATATTAATCTATATTACAGTTCTTTAATGCTAAAAATATGGAGAGTAAAAATTGCATAACTTCTTTCAGGTACAGTACAGCATAAATCAACATAACACATATGGAACATAGCTCTGTTGGGGAACAGGTGTCCTTCCTTGGCTAAATGAGGTTCCTTCAGCCTTCATTTAACATTCCCCGTGATGTAACCCACAGTAGTTGGTTAAAACTCTGAATCTCTTCATAGGTGTTATTTCCCTACACTTCGACAATATTCTGTATATTTTTTTTCCTTTTTATAGGAAATCTGCTTTTCAAGAATTTGGTGATACATCATCATTAACTGAAAGTCTTCAGAATTTGAGCACTATAGATTCTCAGGATGAAGTAGTTGTCCGCCAGGGGAGTACAGGAGCAAAGTGAGTCATTTTTAAGCTCTTAAATTTGTCAATTTTTGTTACCTGGTATATCTTTCATTAATCTTTAGTATTTCTGCACATGTGTTCTAAGTGTTTTACAGTAGGTTTAGGACTTTAATATTTAACTTCCCCTCCCTCTGATGGAAGAGCTTAGGGGGTATGTAACTTTCCTGTTATTTGCTTTTAAATTGGACATTCAGCTGTAATGACTTTCTTTTACCACTTTATAGTTCTCCAATATTCCTATTTTGTGATTATCTTTTGATTTAGGTTTCAAATACTGCGACTGAAATAATTTACCTCGCTTAATTTTTTTTATTTGTCAAGTACCATGCTATACTTTAAATATAGTTGTGTATATTTTTTTTTTTTTATCTCAACAGCCATCTCCCTCAAAGTTAGAGTGACCCAAAGAAATGCACTCACCAACATTCACTCAATTGCTGTCTTTCCAGAAGTGTGCTGGCACCACAGTCAGAATAACCCTCCGACTACATTATCCCCACCCCTCCTTCAGAGTATTGGCACTGCCTTTCTCCTTTCAGGAGTTCTATTTATGTTTCTCATATTCATTAGGATTTCTTTTATTCTATGTTCATTCTTAATGTAATTGTATTCATGTATGTGATAATTTTTTTTTATGTTCTGTTAGTTTTAAGTTTAGGCTTGCTTGAAATGCCCTGCATAACCAGGGTTTTTTCCATGTGAACTACTAATTATCATCCAATTTTGTAAAATCTATTTAACATGGAAATAATTTTATTAATTATTATTAATTTTCTTAACAAACTGGTTGTATCTCATCTAGGCAGGGTGACTAAAAAAAAAAAAAAGAAAGTTTTTTTTTTATATTTAGTAATTTATACAGGAAAAGGGGTTACTAGCCCCTTGCTCCCTTAATTATTATTATTATTATTATTATTATTGATATTGTTGTAAAATCCTCATTTTGATACTGTTTTAGCCGTACATCATTTTTAATTCGTTCATACATTTTCCAACACTTGCTTTTGAATGCATACTTTAATACATTTTAGGTTGTCTGCAATGTGCAATTGGATTAGACTACATTGTGAAGAAAATAAATCTGTATTTGAATATGAAGTTAAATTTGAACCACAAATTGAGATACTTAACCTCCGTTTTCGCCTTTTTGACACACTTAGAGATAAAATCGGCTCGGTAAAAAGTTTTGATGGAACTACGTTGTGGCTTCCCTTTAGGCTACCAACTGAGGTTAGTAGGTACTATACTGTTATGGAATCTGTATAGTATATAAGGAAGTAATGGAAGAAATCACAATAAAACATGTGATTGCAAATGCTAATGTAAAAATACCACAGTGAAAATAGGAAATGAAACCTGAGTGCTTTTATGTGCTTACACACATCTCAGAGGAATAGGAAGAAGAGGCAAGAGAAGCATTTAAAATGTGCTTCTCATGCGTCTTTTTCCTTTTCCTCTGACAATGTGTGTAAACACATGAAAGTGCTTAAGTTTTATTTCTTATTTTCACTGTGATATTTTTACATAAGGAAGTAAAATACTTGAATCTGAATAAAGTAATGGAGTTCTTTTTTTTTTTTTTTGTTTGTTTGATTCTAAGAGACTGTTACCTAAATTTGAGTTTTTGCAGTTCTCTTCAGACTTTGGAGTCGTTTTCTCATTTTGTCGTTGTTTTATCTTTTTTTCAGGTTGCCTTATACCATGCTGCAAACCCTTCAACTGGGAAAACTGTAACACTAAAGATACTTTACAAAAAGAAAACAGACATGGACAAATGTATCCAGCTTTATAACGTTCTTTTTAACCGAATCATGAAGGTGCTAAAATTGGCTAGAGTCGGAAAAAACTACTATGCTCCAGGAGAATCTGTTCTTGTACCTCAGCACAAGTAAGTTTGACTGGGATTTTTTTTTAACATCCATGTGAAAAGGCAGGGCCAGGAGCTAAGACTCCACAAATAGATGAGTCATAGGCTATTCAGGTTCATTTCATCAAAGACAAAAGTATGAGTCTAGGAATTTTTGTTTAGGCTTGAATTCATTTATGTATATTGGACAAGTCTTATTGTATCCCATATTTGATGCTCAGAGCCTGTTTGGGTCATGCAACTCAAGGAATGATGGAGGCTTCATTCTTCGCTTGCTAATTGTGAGATGCATGCTACTTGCAGCTGCCTTGGGGTGTTATTGACAAGTACGTATTGGGTCAACAAATGTCAAGGTAATCGGCTCTACAGAATGAGCAGCATTCTATCTTCAATTTGGACTAGCTTAGTTATCCTTCTTTGTGAATATCTTGCTTTATAACCCCTTAACTGTTGCATACCCAGAAATTAAAATATGTATGTGTGTGTGTGTGTGTGTGTGTGTGTGTGTGTGTGTGTGTGTGTGTGTGTGTGTGTGTGTGTGTGTGTGTGCGTGCGTGTGCGCGTGTGTGTGTGCGCGCGCGCGCGCATGTATGTACGTATGTACTCACCTGTTTGTGGTTGCAGGAGTCGAGTCCTAGCTCCTGGCCCCGCCTCTCCACCGGTTACTACTGGGTCCTCTCTCTCCCCGCTCCATGAGTTTTTATCATACCTCGTCTTAAAATTATGTATGGTTCCTGCCTCCACTACATCACTTTCTAGGCTATTTCACTGCCTGACAACTCTATGACTGAAGAAATACTTCCTAATATCTCTGACTCATCTGTGTCTTCAACTTCCATTTGTGACCTCTTGTTTCTGTGTCCCCTCCATGGAACATCCTGTCTTTGTCCACCTTGTCTATTCCGCGCAGTATTTTATATGTCGTTATCATGTCTCCCCTGACCCTCCTGTCCTCTAGTGTCGTCAGGCCGATTTCCCTTAACCTTAGCTCTGGAACTAACCTTGTTGCAAACCTTTGCACTTTCTCTAGTTTCTTGACGTGCTTTATCAAGTGCGGGTTCCAAACAGGTGTGTGTGTGTGCGCGCGTGTGTGCGTGTACGTGTGTGTATGTGCATGTGCGTGTGCACGCGTGCGTGCATACGTACGTACGTGCATACGTAGTCGCCTATTTGTGGTTGCAGGGGTCGAGTCATAGCTATGGGCCCCTCTTCACTGATCACTACTAGGTCCTCTCTCTCCCTGCTCCAGGAGGTTTATCAAACCTCGTCTTAAAACTATGTATGATTCCTGCTTCCACTGCTTCACTTTCTAGGCTATTCCACTTCCTGACATCTATACAACTGAAGAAATACTTCCCAATATCCCTTTGACTCATCGGAGTCTTCTTCAACTTCCAATTGTGACCCCTTGTTTTTGTGTCCCATATCTGGAACATCCTGTCTTTGTCCACTTTGTCAATTCTTGCAGTATTTTATATGTTATCATGTCTCCTCTAACCCTCCTGTCCTCCAGTGTCATCAGGCCGATATCCCTTAACCTTTCTTCATAGGACAATCCCCTTAGCTCTGGGGCTAGTCTTATTGCAAACCTTTGCACTTTCTCTAATTTCTTGATGTGCTTGACCAGGTATGGATTTCAAACTGGTGCTACATACTCCAGTATGGGCTTGACATATATGGTGCACAGAGTCTTGAATGATTCCTTACTGAGGTATCGGAACACTGCCCTTAGGTTTGCCAGACGCCCATATGCTGCAGCAGTTATCTGATTGATGTGTGCCTCGGGAGATGTGCACGGTATTATGCTCGCCCTAAGATCTTTTTCCTTGAGTAAGGTTTGCAGTCTCTGGCCACCTAGACTATACTCCGTCTGCGGTCTTCTTTGCCCTTCCCCGATCTTCATGACTTTGCATTTGTTAGGGTTAAATTCAAGGAGCCAGTTGCTGGACCAGGCTAGTAGCCTGTCCAGGTCTCTTTGTAGTCCTACCTAATCCTCGACCGATTTCATTCTCCTCATTCACTTCACATTATTTGCAAACAGGGACACTTCCGAGTCTATCCCTTCTGTCATGTCATTCACATATACCAAAAACAGCACAGGTCTTAAGACTGACCCCTGTGGAACCCTGCTTGTCACAGTCGCCCACTCTGACACCTTGTCATGTACCATGAGTCGTCGTTGCCTCCGTCAGATATTCTCTGATGCATTGCAGTGCCTTTCCTGTTTTGTGCGCCTGATCCTCTAGCTTTTGCATTAACCTCTTCGGAGGAACTGTGTCGAAGGCCTTCTTATAGTCCAAGAAAATGCAGTCTTCCCATTATTTCTGTTTCCCTTGGAAACAACCTCTCCTCTGCCTCCTTGCATTTTGTTATCACTTAGTCCATCATTTCTTTTACTGGTTTTCCTGCCAATTCTCTCTACCACTGAATGTCTTGCAGGAAGTTCCTCATATCTGTGTAGTCCCCTCTTTTGTAGTTTGGTTTTTCCCATCCTATTCCTGCTACTCTCTCTACTTGTAGCTCAACTATGTAGTCAAAGCACAGAACCACGTGATCACTAGCTCCAAGGGGCCTTTCATACTTGATATCCTCGATGTCTGAACTACTCAAGGTGAATACAAGGTTCAGTCTTGCTGGATCATCCTCACCTCTCTCTCTGGTAGTGTGTCAAACATGTTGATGCATGTGGTTTTCCAGTACCACATCCATCATCTTGGCTTTCCTTGTTTCAGGACCCCCATGGGGCTCCAGGTTTTCCCATTCAGTCTCCTTGTGATTGGAATCACCCATAACTAGTAACTTTGCTTCCACCGTGTGAGCTCTTCTGGCCACCTCGGCTAGTTTGTCAACCATTGCTCTGTTGCTCTCGTCGTATTCTTTTTTCGGCCTCCTGCAGTTCTGTGGCGGGTTGTACATTACATCAATTACCACCTTATGGCCCTCAGACTGGATTGTTGCTACTAAGTAGTCCCTTTCACACATTCCATCCATTCCTTCCATTTCTTCAAATTTCCACCGGTTTTTAATGAGCAATGTGTGTGTGTGTGTGTGTGTGTACTCACCTATTTGTGGTTGCAGGGGTCGAGTCATAGCTCCTGGCCCCGCCTCTTTGCTGATTGCTACTAGGTTCTCTCTCTCCCTGCCCCGTGAGCTTTATCGTACCTCGCCTTAAAACTATGTATGGTTCCCACCTCCACTACGTCACTTTCTAGGCTATTCCACGGCCTGACTACTCTATGACTGAAGAAATACGTCCTGACATCCCTTTGATTCATCCGAGTCTTCAACTTCCAATTGTGACCTCTTGTGTCTGTGTCCCTTCTCTGGAACATCCCGTCTTTGTCCACCTTGTCTATTCCGCGCTGTGAGGGAAAAGTTCAATAGATAGGAGTAGCGAGGGAGTGTATAGTAACAATAGTTTCATTGCCGGCTACTTGTTAAGGTAGGGTCAGTCTAGCTCCCGCTATCCCTTCCCCTCCCTCTTCCCCCCCCCCAAAAGGTGACGTGTGGGGCTCCGGTCAAACAGTAAATCACTCTACTCACAGCTCCCAACACTACTGTAAGTACACGCCTGATCATATTTTAGTGGACTTATTGGTTGAAAGCTTCACTTTTGACCAATAATTAACTTAGTCCTTTCATTCTTTATCTGTTAAATGTTTTAATAATCACCACATCTTTTAGATATTGTACTTATCATGGAGAGTGATTTCTTAAGCAGTGGATAATCTGTCTCTCATTACAGCTTGGAATGACAGAGAGGGTCACCTGCCAACCAACGAGAAGAATAGAAGGAGACGTCCCATGTTTAGTCTACTTACCTGTTATGTAAGCCAACACAGGACCTAACCCCTCATCATAGCAGTGGTAACGAACCTGTTTTCCTGTCATCTGAAGTAATTACACATGGCTATACTTGGTGAAGAACGAGCCAGTGTTGTTCACCAACACCTGCTACCCCCCCCCTCCACATCAGCAACGGCTACGATTTCAACAACACTCAGTGTCACCAACACCTGACACCCCATTACCACGATATACCTATATTAGCCTTGAGTTCAAATGTAATTTTTTTCATTTCATTTTTCATTTTTCTTTCAATTAGGATACCCAT
This sequence comes from Cherax quadricarinatus, assembly GCF_038502225.1. Classification (NCBI taxonomy): domain Eukaryota; kingdom Metazoa; phylum Arthropoda; class Malacostraca; order Decapoda; family Parastacidae; genus Cherax; species Cherax quadricarinatus. The sequence continues at coordinate 23,395,087 of NC_091315.1, forward strand.
TCATGTTTTATTGTTTTACATTTTCCGTTTCTAAATAATAAAGTGTTTATCATTGTCTGTTATTATTTCTTTTTCTATTCATTAATTTTCCTGAGGAGGAGCCAGCCTTGGTAATACTGACTGAAGTTGTTACAGGGCTGAGTAAGCCTTCACAAGTGGCGACCTTGCCAGGATCAACTCGACTGAATCAAGATTCAACTCCATCTCGAATCTACCATTGGAACTTCAATGCTGCATACCACAGATGGTTACCACCGGCCATGAGTAATCATTCTCTATGGTAGGACTACGGTACAGGTATTTAAAAGATTTGGTGATTGTTATAGTCTCAATTTATTGTAAGTCAAGTCAGGCAGGATATAATATTTAATTCTGCCACCTTTTCGAGCTTGAAACACTTCGAAGGATTAGACTCTAGGGACCCGAGATTTTCCAGTGACAATTTGTTTCATTGAGCTCTTTATTATATCAAGGGAACTGTCGTAGGACACATGATTTGTGGGTGAGAAGATTGGATGGTCAAGTGACCCCATTCTACTTACTGTTTGCTCGGAGCCAGCATAGAACCCTTCGTTTTAATTAATACACATTGTTTAATTGAAGTAGGGATCGAGCCCTCTGGTTTATTTACAGTTTGAGCGGAGCAGGAATTGAACCCTCCGTTTTCTTTAATACCCGTTTCATTTCCCCTGATAGTTTAAGTTATTCTTGCAAGTATGGAGGAATACCAGTTTTGGATGAACGCTGGAAGTAAGTTAGGAATAACAGGGAAAAATTTAGAATCTTTCATTAGTGCTAAGATCCAGGAAAGACTTGAAAGAGAGAGAGAATCAAAAGAGAAGAGAATAAGGAGAGAGAAAGAATAGAGAGAATCAAGAAAGATAGTTAGAAAGAGAAAGAGAGGATAAAAAGGAGAAAGATCAAATTGAAAGAGAAAACCAAGATAGACAGAGAGAGAGAAGACAAAAAGGAGCGTGATAGACTTGATCGTGAGGAGAGAGCTAGAGTACGTGAGGAACAAGCTAAAGTATGTGAGAAACAAGTTAAATTAAGAGAACTTGAGGAAAGAGCAAAGGTTAGAGAAGTTGAGGAAAGAGCTAGAGAACGTGAGGAAAAAGCTAGAAAACTTCGAGTTAATAGAGAGAGAAAAAGATCGCGAGCTCGAAAAAGCTCGCATTGAATTAGAGAATAAAAAGTTAACTCTTACACAACAACAATTAGAGGAAGGAGTAATTGAACATCATGCAGCTAGTGCACATATTCCAACACCTAATTTACCTCCCTTCACAGAGGGTGAAGACATTACTTCATACATCATCAGGTTTGAAGATACTGCTACCCTCTGTGAATGGCCTGCTGACACCTGGGCTACCAGGTTAGGAATGTTATTTTCTGGTACAGCCTTGAATATCTATGCAACTTTGTCACAGGATATCATATGTAATTATAACCTACTGAAGAAGGCAATCCTTAAAGCATATCAAAAAACCACAAATTCTTACAGGAAAGATTTCAGGTATGCCACCTTACAGCATGGCCAAAACTTTCAGCAGTTGCAGGTAACACTCTTTCGTTTGTTCGACTTTTGGATAGAGAGTTCAGGAATTGATTGCAGTTATGAATCTCTTAGAGACTTCATGGTTGCTGACCAGTTCCTGACAGCTCTTCCCCACCAGATAAGAACATTCATCAGAGAATGTAACCTGATTAAAGCTGATGAAGTTGCTGAGGCTGCTGACCTGTATGCTGAGGCTCACAATTCCTATAAAGACCTAAAGGGATCGAACCTTAAGGGCAATGGTTCACCTGAACCAAAGATTAAGAAGCCTACAGTAGAAGCAAAGTCACCAGCTATTATATCAACCTGTCATCGATGTGGTGGTATCGGACATAAACGTCCAGATTGTCCTTCCAAGAAAATAGAGAAAGTTGGTAGATGTTTTGTTGACAGTAATGACCAAGCACCCTTCTGTTCAGGAGCAGTTAATGGTATAAAAGTCTCAGATATAATACGTGACAATGGATGTACGTGCATCGTAATTTCGGACAAACTGTTCCCTTACTTTAAAACCTCTCGTGTGTCCTCTATTCTTTCAGATTACTTGGGTCGTGAAAATACTTTCCCTACAATACGTTGTTACTTGAAAACTAAATGGTTCACCAGTTGGACTAATGCGGTACTAGCCCCAATTACTTGTTCTATAATAGTGGGTAACATTAAAGGTGCCGTTCTTCCTTCAGAGGCGGATCTTTCGTCACCACCCGTGGATCTAAGTTTTCCAGCTCTTCCTCCTCGCAAGTTAAATAAGCCCCTTAACAATTCCGCACCGGAAGCTGCTTTGTCTTGTACTGTTCACTTGGGGGTGGAAACGGATGATACTGCTCTCGATAGTGAGGTAGCAGGATCACCTGTCCACTCGTCGGGTGAAAGTAAGGGTATTGCCTCCGGCACTCTCAATGTCTTGACTAGGGCTCAGACCATAACCCCGGCTTCTCCTACCTCCTCTTCTCCCACAGTAAGTCCTTTTATTTTCCCAGATTTTGTGTCCAAGGATGACTGTCAATATACAGCGCAATTGCCCTTCACTTCGGGATTGTCATAATCAAGCTTTTAGCAACAAAGTTATCCATTGGTGATACGTATCTCATAAGTTTGAATATATTAATGGTATCTTACATAAATCTGTATTTAAATCTCATTCTTCAGTGATAGATTATTCCCTACTTGTTGTTCCTAAACCATGTCGAGAGACTGTTCTTCAAATGGCTCATGATTTGCCAGTGACCAAACACTTGGCGCATCGTAAGACGTGGCATAAACTCAAGCACACTTATTTTTGGCCAAGCATGTACTTGCAGGTTACAAAGAAGTATAGTTCTTGCAGTAGGTGTCAGGTGCTTACTGCACAAAATACACACACTCCTAAATCCTGTATATTTATTAAATCTAAAACTTCCCTCCTGCAGAAACGAGATACTCCACCATAGAAAAGGAATGTTTGGCTCTTGTGTGGGGTATCTCCAAGCTTAAATTTTATCTACTGGGAAAAGAATTCATTTTAGAAACGGACCACAAACCTTTGATATACTACCTAGAAACTTTTAAGGGAACCAACAGTCGCCTCTTGAGGTGGACATTGGCACTCCAAGCTTTTAAGTTCCATATTGTGTATATCAATGGTTCATCCAATTATTTCTCTGACTGGTTAAGTCGTGACAGTCAGTAGAAGATTTGTTGCCTTACGTGGCTTCCACATGTTAGAACTTTTTCCTCGCCTATTCTTCTTATACTCCTTGACTATAAGTCTTGGTATGGGGGAGTGTGAGGGAAAAGTTCAATAGATAGGAGTAGCAAGGGAGTGTATAGTAACAATAGTTTCATTGCCGGCTACTTGTTAAGGTAGGGTAAGTCCAGATCCCGCTATTCCCCCTCCCCCCATTTTTCCCCTCCCCGAAAGTGATAGTTTGATTGCCGGCTGCTTGTTAAGGTAGGGTCAGTCTAGCTCCCGCTATCCCTTCCCCTCCCTCTTCCCCCCCCCCCTGAAAGGTGACGTGTGGGGCTCCGGTCAAACAGTAAATCACTCTACTCACAGCTCCCAACACTACTGTAAGTACATGCCTGATCATATTTTAGTGGACTTATTGGTTGAAAGCTTCACTTTTGACCAATAATTAACTTAGTCCTTTCATTCTTTATCTGTTAAATCTTTTAATAATCACCACATCTTTTAGGTATTGTACTTATCATGGAGAGTGATTTCTTAAGCAGTGGGTAATCTCTCTCTCATTACAGCTTGGAATGACAGAGAGGGTCACTTGCCAACCAACGAGAAGAATAGGAGATGGACTAACGTCCTGAGACGTCCCATGTTTAGTCTACTTACCTGTTATGTAAGCCAACACAGGACCTAACCCCTCATCATAGCAGTGGTAACGAACCTGTTTTCCTGTCATCTGAAGTAATTACACACGGCTATACTTGGTGAAGAACGAGCCAGTGGTGGTCACCAACACCTGCTACTCCCCTCCACATCAGCAACGGCTACGATTTCAACAACACTCAGTGTCACCAACACCTGACACCCCCATTACCACGATATACCTATATTAGCATTGACTTCAAATGTAATTTTTTTCATTTCATTTTTCTTTCAATTAGGATACCCATTCATGTTTTGTTGTTTTACATTTTCCGTTTCTAAATAATAAAGTGTTTATCATTGTCTGGAGTTTACCTGGAGAGAGTTCTGGGGGTCAACGCCCCCGCGGCCCGGTCTGTGACCAGGCCTCCCGGTCCCGGTGGATCAGAGCCTGATCAACCAGGCTGTTACTGCTGGCTGCACGCAAACCAACGTACGAGCCACAGCCCGGCTGGTCAGGAACCGACTTTAGGTGCTTGTCCAGTGCCAGCTTGAAGACTGCCAGGGGTCTGTTGGTAATCCCCCTTATGTATGCTGGGAGGCAGTTGAACAGTCTTGGGCCCCTGACACTTATTGTATGGTCTCTTATTGTGCTAGTGACACCCCTGCTTTTCATTGGGGGGATGTTGCATCGTCTGCCAAGTCTTTTGCTTTCGTAGTGAGTGATTTTCGTGTGCAAGTTCGGTACTAGTCCCTCTAGGATTTTCCAGGTGTATATAATCATGTATCTCTCCCGCCTGCTTTCCAGGGAATACAGATTTAGGAACCTCAAGCGCTCCCAGTAATTGAGGTGTTTTATCTCCGTTATGCGCGCCGTGAAGGTTCTCTGTACATTTTCTAGGTCAGCAATTTCACCTGCCTTGAAAGGTGCTGTTAGTGTGCAGCAATATTCCAGCCTAGATAGAACAAGTGACCTGAAGAGTGTCATCATGGGCTTGGCCTCCCTAGTTTTGAAGGTTCTCATTATCCATCCTGTCATTTTTCTAGCAGATGCGATTGATACAATGTTATGGTCCTTGAAGGTGAGATCCTCCGACATGATCACTCCTAGGTCTTTGACATTGGTGTTTTGCTCTATTTTGTGGCCAGAATTTGTTTTGTACTCTGATGAAGATTTAATTTCCTCGTGTTTACCATATCTGAGTAATTGAAATTTCTCATCGTTGAACTTCATATTGTTTTCTGCAGCCTACTGAAAGATTTGGTTGATGTCCGCCTGGAGCCTTGCAGTGTCTGCAATGGAAGACACTGTCATGCAGATTCGGGTGTCATCTGCAAAGGAAGACACGGTGCTGTGGCTGACATCCTTGTCTATGTCGGATATGAGGATGAGGAACAAGATGGGAGCGAGTACTGTGCCTTGTGGAACAGAGCTTTTCACCGTAGTTGCCTCGGACTTTACTCTGTTGATGACTACTCTCTCTGTTCTGTTAGTGAGGAAATTATAGATCCATCGACCGACTTTTCCTGTTATTCCTTTAGCACGGATTTTGTGCGCTATTACGCCATGGCCACACTTGTCGAAGGCTTTTGCAAAGTCTGTATATATTACATCTGCATTCTTTTTGTCTTCTAGTGCATCTAGGACCTTGTCGTAGTGATCCAGTAGTTGAGACAGACAGGAGCGACCTGTTCTAAACCCATGTTGCCCTGGGTTGTGTAACTGATGGGTTTCTAGATGTCTGTTATTATTTCTTTTTCTATTCATTAATTTTCCTGAGGAGGAGCCAGCCTTGGTAATACTGACTGAAGTTGTTATAGGGCTGAGTAAGCCTTCACACGCACAGTATTTTATATGTCGTTATCATGTCTCCCCTGACCCTCCTGTCCTCCAGTGTCGTCAGGCCGATTTCCCTCAACCTTTCTTCGTAAGACAATCCCCGTAGCTTTGGGACTAGTCTTGTTGCAAACCTTTGCACTTTCTCTAATTTCTTGACGTGCTTGACTAGGTGTGGATTCCTAACTGGTGCTGCATACTCCAGTATGAGCCTGACGTAAATGGTATACAGAGTCTTGAACGAATCCTTACTGAGGTATCGGAACGCTATCCGTACGTTTGCCAGGTGCCCGTATGCTGCAGCAGTTATCTGATTGATGTGCGCCTCAGGAGATATACTCGTTGTTATACTCGCCCCCAGATCTTTTTCCTTGAGTGAGGTTTGCAGTCTTTGGCCATCTAAACTATATTGTGTCTGCGGTCTTCTTTGCCCTTCCCCAATCTTCATGACTTTGCATTTGGCAGGGTTAAACTCAAGGAGCTAGTTGCTGGACCAGGCTTGTAGCCTGTCCAGGTCTCTTTGTAGTCCTGCCTGATCCTCATCTGATTTGATTCTTCTCATTAACTTCACATCATCTGCAAACAAGGACACTTCTGAGTCTATCCCTTCCGTTATGTCATTCACATATACCAAGAACAGCACAGGTCCTAGGACTGACCCCTGTGGAACCCCACTTGTCACAGGTGCCCACTCTGACACCTCGTCACATACCATGACTCGTTGTTGCCTCCCTGTCAGGTATTCTCTGATCCATTGCAATGCCTTTCCTGTTATGTATGCCTGATCCTCTAGCTTTTGCAGTAACCTCTTATGAGGAACTGTGTCGAAGGCCTTCTTGCAATCCAAAAAAATGCAGTCGATCCACCCCTCTCTTGTCTTCTGTCACCTTGTCATAAAACTCCAGTAGGTTTGTGACACAGGATTTTCCTTCCCTGAAACCATGTTGGTTGTCAATTATACACTTATTTCTTTCCAGGTGCTCCACCACTCCTGATGATCTTCTCCATGACCTTGCATACTATACACGTTAGTGATACAGGTTTGTAGTTTAGTGCCTCATGTCTGTCTCCCTTTTTAAAAATTGGGACTACATTTGCCATCTTACATACCTCAAGGAGTTGCCCAATTTCAAGTGATGTGTTGAAGATCTTTGTTAATGGCACACACAGTATCTCTGCTCCCTCTTTAAGGACTCACGGAGAGATGTTGTTTGGTCCCACCGCCTTTGAGGTGTCAAGTTCGCATAGCAGCTTCTTCACCTCCTCCTTGGTTATATGTACCTCATCCAGCACTTGCTGGTCTACCCCCCTGTTCTGATTTCCTGGAGTCCTACTGGTTTCCACTGTAAATACTTCTTTAAATCTCGTGTTGAGCTCCTGACATGCCTCTCGGTCGTTTCTTGTGAACTCCCCATCACCCTTCCTCAGTCTGATTACCTGGTCCTTGACTGTTGTTTTCCTCCTGATGTGGCTGTACAACAGCTTTGGGTCAGACTTGACTTTCGATGCTATGTCATTTTCATATTGTCGCTGAGCCTCCCTTCTTATCTGTGCATATTCGTATCTGGCTCTTCGGCTAATCTCTTTATTTTCCTGAGTTCTCTGTCTTCTGTACCTTTTCCATTCTCTAGTACACCTAGTTTTTGCCTCCCTACACCTTTGGGTGAACCAAGGACTCGTTCTGTTCATCCCATTATTACTGTTTCCCTTGGGAACAAACCTCTCCTCTGCCTCCTTGCATTTTGTTGCCACATAGTCCATCATTTCTTGTACTGGTTTTCCTGTCAGTTCCCTCTCCCACTGAATGTCTTGCAGAAAGTTCCTCATGCCTGAGTAGTTCCTCCTTTTGTAGTTTGGTTTTTCCCAACCTATTCCTGCTACTCTCTCCATTTGAAGCTCAACTATGTAGTCGAAGTGTGTGTGGGTGTGGGTGTGGGTGGGTGGAGGTGAGGGCAAGGTTTTGAAAAATAATTTTTTTTCTTACAGATTGAAAGAGTACTTCTTTATGAATTGAATGCAACTAATATGAGTGTAATCTGTTAAAACTTATGATTTTATGGTGTATTGAATTTGGCAAAACAGTGATCACTCTTTGGCAACAGTGGCATAAGTACAACAGTATTGTTTACTTTATTGACACCAAATTTTGATTGTTTTTCCATTTTTAATTGGTTTTAATGCTTAATACTAGGTACATCACTTTCTTAGAATATTTGTTTTTTCCATTTTTAATTGGTTTTAATGTTTAATGATAAGTACATCACTTAGAATATTAGATACATTTTAACTTCTTCAACAAGGGGAAATTCATAGCTTGATATTGCTTCCCATATTATAAATCATTATGTATATACAGTGGACCCTTGGTTATTGGCCGTTCCACTTGTCAGCCAATTTTTTGGCTTCCAGTTATCGGCCGTTATTTCGCTTATTGGCCATATGGGTCACGTCAACCCGCCGCTCATGTCAGTCTGGCTGTGTCTCTGGGTGAGTGAGGAAGCTTCTGCTCATTCACCTTAACATTTCGCTATAATCCATTGTTTTTTGTGGCTATTGATTGAGTGCAACTGCGAAATAAATAACCATGGGCCCAAATAAAGGTCCTATTAAGGTTCCTTTGGTAAAGAAAGTGAGAAACACAAAGGAATTTAAGAAAGAAGCTGTTGGAAAGTATGAGAGTGAAGGAGGAAGAGAGAGGGGAGAATGTGCCTTCTTCAGTGATTTTGCGATATGTATGATACTAAAGCAGCAGGAGTCAGTAAAGGCTATAGTGCTAGCCAGCGATGAAGTGTAGCATTAACAGTGTAGCAAGTAAGTTAAGCGATTAAACAATAGAAAAAGACGACATGAAACTTAACTCCTCCAATGTTCTTAGAGGTATGTAGGGTTACTGACAACACCGCTTCCCTGCCTATCTTCTTCTACCCTAAACCCATGCCAGCATCTCCTCCAAGGTACAGTAAGTGTAAATATTTCTTATTTATAAAGTGTGAATATTTTTTGTTTATAAATTAAAGTTAAATAATTCTTATTTATAAATTATGTACATTGTTTGTGTGAATGGTGGTAGTAGCTCTGCTGCTGCCCACTACCACTAATATGTACAGCTTATGCTTTCAGTGGCCCTTATAAACCCAACAACAACAACAACAACAACAACACACCGTCACTTGCCACCTACATAATGACATATGCTATTCATTCTAGGGTAAAGGAGGTTTTGTGGGCGAGGGGCTTGGACTTCCAGCAAGCATGTGTGAGTGTGTTAGATAGGAGTGAAGAGAGAAGAATGGTTTTTGGGACCTGTTGGAGTGTGAGCAGGGTAATATTTTGTGAAGGGGTTCAGGAAAACTAGTTAGCTGGACTTGAGTCCTGGAGGTGGGAAGTTCAGTGCCTCCACTTTAACCCTTTGACTGTTGTGGCCGTATATATACGTCTTACGAGGTACCGTGTTTGACGTATTTATTTATTTATTTATTTAGTAATTTGAGCATACATACAGAGGTACAAAAAAATACAGGTAAGAGCAGCATGCCAAAGCCACTTGTATGCATAACATTACAGGCTGGCTTAAAATTAACTTAAGATTAACTAAGCAATGATGTAATCAGTGATAAAACATTATTGTAAACAGATAACAATAAAGCACAAATGAGTATTACAAAGACAGGTCATATGGTTGCATGCATTGCTGTACATTCAGTCGAATGGAGTATTCTGTTAGGTAGTGTATTTAAAAAATAACAAAGTTAGATTGGGTGTTAGGTTTAACATTTATGTGATATAATTGTGAGAAACATTTAAGATATACAATTTATAAGGTTCAGTTATTCAGTATTTATTTGGTTTTGGGTGAGTAAGTGATCTTTGAGAAGAGACTTGAATTTATAAACAGGTAGTGTTTCTTTTATATTTACAGGTAATGAATTCCAGATTTTAGGGCCTTTTATGTGCATTGAGTTTTTGCATAGCGTGAGATAGACATGAGGAACATCAAAGAGTGGTCTGTGCCTTGTGTTATGGTCATGTGTTCTGTTGAGGTTGGCAAGGAGATGTTTGAGGGGAGGGTTAATATCAGAGTTAAGTGTTCTATGTATGTAATAGGTGCAGTAATAAGTATGGATGTTTTGTATGGTGAGTAGGTTTAGTGTTTTGAATATTGGTGGAGTGTGCTGCCTGTAGTGGGAATTTGTTATTCTTCTGACTGCAGCCTTTTGTTGGGTAATTAGTGGTCTGAGATGGTTAATTGTTGTTGAGCCCCATGCACAAATTCCATAGGTGAGATTGGGGTAAATAAGAGAGTGATATAGAGCCAGGTGGGCTGACTGTGGAACGTAGTACCGTATCTTCGATAGTATGCCTACGGTCTTGGAAATTTTCTTTGAAATTTGTTGGTTATGTGTATGAAATTTGAGTCTATTATCAAGGTGGATTCCTAAGAATTTTCCCTCTAGCGGCTTCAAATCAAACAGGAGAAAGCTGGTAGGCCCACATGTGAGAGAATGGGTCTGTGTGGTCAGTGTGCACCATATAAAAAAAATCCTGGAGCACGCAGTGCATAATGAGAAAAAAACTCCTACCGTTTTTTTTTTAATTAAAATGCCGACTTTGTGGTCTATTTTCGTATAGTATTTATGGTTGTATTCTCGTTTTCTTGGTCTCATTTGATAGAATGGAAAACATATTATAGAAATAGAGGTGATTTTGATTGATTTTACTATAAAAAGAACCTGGAAATGGAGCTCAAAGTAGGGGAAATGTTTGATTTTTGCCAAGGTTCAAAAGTAAACAAATGATGTCATTTTCCAATAAATGTCCAACTAGCCACTCTAATATGCAGTCATGAATGGGTTGATGTTATTTATACAATTATTACAGTATTGCAGTAGTCTGCATAATAGTAAGTCTTCTATTTTTTGTTTGAATAAAAATTCAAAATAGAATGCAAGAGTAATATCAGAGGGGCCTGGAGACATGACTGATGAACAAAGAAAATGTTATTTTAGAGCCAGGAATGTCTGCATTGTTCATTCTGGACCTTATTTTGAAATTGTCATATTTTTTAATTTTTGTGAAATTGGCCAAATTGCAAATTTATGACCACATTATTGGGTAGTTAAAATCGGTAAAAGGGCAGTTTCTTGTACTCAATCGATAGAAAAAATGGAGTTCTAAAGAAATAGCTATGAGTTTGGTCGACTGGTACAATGGAATTAGCCGAAAATAGGGCTCAAAGTGGGCGAAATCGCCGATTTGTAAATATCGCCGAGGTCGCTAACTTCACGAGAGCATAATTCCTTCAGTTTTCCCATCAAATTTTGTTTTTTGGTGTCATTACAACCGGGAAAAGATTCTCCATTATTTCATATAAAAAAAATAATTTTTTTTTTTTTGAAATTTTGCGACACCAGGAGACACCTCAGGATTGGGGGTTGCGACAGTCAAGGGGTTAAAGGAGGGGTTTGGCTGTTTGGAGTGACATCTAAACTGTCGTATCTGAGTGCCTCTGCAAAGACAGTGATTATGTATGAATAATGGTGAAAGTGTTGAATGATGAAAGTTTTTTCTTTCTTTTTGAGTCACCCTGCCTTGGTGTGTTAAACAAAAAAAAAAAAAAAAATTTGGCCTAGGTAGTTGGTTGGTAGTAGATGGTAGTACTGCCCAGGGAGGTACTACCTTCCTGCCAAGTGAATGTGAAATGGAAACCTGATGGTAGGATTGCTGGTGTCTTTTTTTCTGTCTCATAGACATGCAAGATTTCAGATATGTCTTGCTACTTCTACTTACACTTAGGTCACACTACACATACATGTACGTACAAGCATATACGTATATACAAACACCCCTCTGGGTTTTCTTCTATTTTCTTACTAGTTCTTGTTTATTTTCACTTATCTCCATGGGGAAGTGGAACAGAATTTTTCCTCCATAAGTCATTAGTGTCATAAGAGGAGACTAAAATGCCTGGAGCAAGTAACCCTTTCTCTTGTATATGTTAATAAATTTAAAAAGAGAAACTTTCGTTCTTCTTTTTGGGCCACCCTGCCTCGGTGGGATATGTCCAGTTTTCATTGAAGATGATGATGATTTAGAGTTGAGGGAGCAGGGGGCTGGTAACCCCTTCTGTATAAATTACTAAATTTAAAAAGAAAAACTTTTTTTTTTTTTATTTTTAGGTCACACTACCAAAGTGGGATACGGCTGTGTGTGTGTTGTTTAATTTTATAGATTTGAGGGAATATCCTAGGTTATATAAACATATGCAATTTGTGTGTGTCCATGACATCTGAGTGCCTTCCAGACCACTGTAAATCATATAGTATTTACAAAGAAGTCTTATGATATTACAATTATTTCAAGATGTAATATTCAACAAAATATGGAAATAAGTCACATTGTTTGACTATATTGGGTTATCCATGGTTAAATCTACATAGTGTGCCTATTGGCCGAATTCCACTGTTAGTATCATGAAATTGTAATGAATTTGGAATGAATAAGACATCTTCCTGGCAGTTTCAAACACTATTTGCTGGTAGGAAAGCTGGTGGTGGAACATCAGGTCCTAGTTTCATTGTTTACTTGTGCTAGCTAGACAGTGTTACACCATGACACACTGTTTGGACTTGCCTGGGCTTACATGTTTTTCTAAGGTCAAAAAATATTGCCTGGTGACATTTGATTGAAAGCATGAACAATTTTGCGTATTAGTATGTTGGGCACCATCATTGCCTGGCTACTAGTATGCTGGACACAGTTAAAAGGTTAATGAGGACTTGCTCCATAATTTCTCAACTCATATCGATTTGCTATGTCAACTGTGACTAATTTCTCCTTTCTGCCAATATATTTCCCAAAACCTGTTCAGTTTTCCTCTTTTATCATCTCTCACTTCTGTCATGTAACACTAAATTACTTAATTGATTTAGTATTTTCCATGAATATAATACTGAGAGAAACATTACTGGGTACTTTTGTCATGTTGATTCCTCTCATTAAAAGATTAAAAATGTTGTAGGTTGGAAATATGGCCAGGATATGTGACTGCAGTCAATTATCAAGAAGGAGGAATTATGCTGTGTGCTGATGTGTCTCATAGAATTCTTCGCACTGAAACCTGTTATGATATACTGTAAGTTTTGCCAATTAAAGAATATGCCAATGCTGCTTGTGTAACCATTTCTATAATCGTTACAGTGACCCGTGGCCTGGTGGCTAGAGCTCTCGCTTCACACAGGGAAAGTGTGGGTTTGATTTCCGGTGAGGGTAGACACATTGGACGTATTTCCTTACACCGGTTGTCTATGTTCCCCATCAGTAAAATGGGTACCTGGGAGTTAGTCGACTGGTGTAGGTCGCATCCTGGGAGAAAACTGACCTAATTTGCCTGAAATGCTCTGCATAACAAGCATCTTTCTATGTAGTAGTATGTCGTTGATGTCAGCTAGGCCTGTATACCTTGTACATGTAGTTGTAGAAATTAAGATATATTACAGTAGACCCTTATATTACACTGTAGTTATGTTCCTGAAAATGCAGTGTTAGATAAATCTGTTATATAAACTGAAGAACTAGTGGGAAAAATAGGGTTACATTCATGGGCTGTTCCCCCTTCCCTACCTCCCCAGACAAACAGCTTTTTTTTAGACATCCAGATCTTACAAAAATAAAAATGATAATGTTGTTTTTGTTGTTTAAGACTACAAATGCAATGGAAATACTAATATTATTTACCTTAAATTGTGGCTGCTGGTGTATGTCAGTGATTGTGAAGAGTGTGGAGAAGCATGGTGTGGCCCTACTGGGCTGAGGTGGATAGTTGTACATATCTGATTGTGTTTGAGATGTAGAAGTACAGTGAGATTATCATGGTTTGTGGGGAGTTAGTATGGTGAAGTGATTAGAACAATTAAATTGAAAAAAAAAATGGGGAATTATTTATAGGAGCTCCTGAGGGAGTACAATGGTAAATGAGATTAAAAAATTTTTTTTTTTCAACAAACTGGTTGCATCCCACCGAGGCAGGGTTACCTAAAGAGAAAATGAAGTTTTTCTTTTATACAGGAGAAAGAGTTAAGGAGATTCAGATAATATTTATAAAAAATGCAGTCATGAATGATGGGACATCAGATTTGAAGGAAGGAGAATTATTTATGTGAAGGAAGTTAGTGTAGTATTATGTGAAGATATTGTGGAATGGATGTGTCAGAAGATGAATTGTATATGAAACACAAAGCGAATCATAAAATAGAAAAGGGGTTAAAAAGAGGTAGGTGAAATGTAGAGGCATTTGTATGAAGAAAAAAAATATTGATCATTGAATGCAAAAAGGGGGGATATTCTATAGTATATTAGTGTGAACACATTCATGTGGGTGTGAGGCATGATGTTCGAATTTTTCTTTGAGGAGGAGGTTGGAGGCAATGGATATCTCATATTTAAAATTAGTGTGCAGTTTGTTATTATTTAAAAGATGAGTGAAGAAATTAGGAAAAGTATGGTGGTATTAACCCTTTGACTGTCGCAACCCCCAATCCTGAGGTGTCTCCTGGTGTCGCAAAATTAAAAAAAAAAAAAAAAAATTCTTATGAAATGATAGAGAATCTTTTCCCGAATGTAAAGACACCAAAAAATTGAAATTTGATGGAAAACTGACTGAATTATGCTCTCGCAGAGTTAGCGACCTCGGCGATATTTACAAATTGGCGATTTTGCCCACTTTGAGCCCTATTTTTGGCTAATTCCATTGTTCCAGTCAACCAAACTCATAGCTATTTCTTTAGAATCCATTTTTTCTATCGATTGAGTACAAGAAACTGCCCATTTACTGATTTCAACTACCCAATAACGTGGCCAGAAATTTGCAATTTGGCCAATTTCACGAAAATTGAAAATATGACAATTTCAAAATAAGGTTCAGAATCAACAATGCAGACATTCTTGGCTCTAAAATAACATTTTCTTTGTTCATCAGTCACGTCTCCAGGCCCCTCTGATATTACTCTTGCTTTCTATTTTGAATTTTTATTCAAACAAAAAATAGAAGATTTACTGTTATGCAGACTACTGCAATATTATAATAATTGTACAAATAATGTCAACCCATTCATGACTGCATATTAGAATGGCTAGTTGGACTTGCAAGTACCATTTCAATTTGTATTTTTATATTATAAGTTTATATTGTAAGTCCTACTCTAAGATTGTTTTCATATCTTAGTGACTATATCATGTGTGCAATTAGTGTATATTTCAATTATATTATTGTTCAAGGCCCTTAACTATCTTTTGCAAACTAGTACCAACTACCTCATATATTTTTTTTTTCTACTTTTTTTATTCTTTTGCTACCTTAACTTGTATATTTTATCTTGTCAATTTAAATCTAGTTATACTCTAATTCTTGTAAACAACTTATATAACACCTTAGTGCAATTACAACTGAGAGTCTTGTGCCTTTTTTATATCATTAGATTAAACTCAGTTGTACTGTAGCTCATTCTAGCTCAATACATAGTCAGTACCAAAGTCATTATATTAGACCCTAGTGTAATTACTAGTGAGAGCCTGGTGCTATTTTTAATTTGTATTTCTACATTATTAGATTAAACCTAGTTGTACTATTGCTCACTCTAGGTCAATACATAGACTATACCAAAGTCATTACATTAGACCTTAGTGCAATTACAAGTGAGAGTCTTGTGCTATTTTTAATTTGTATTTTTATATTATTAGTTTATACCTAGTTGTACTTTAGCTCATTCCAGCACAACACATAGACAACACCAACTTCATTATGTGTATTAGTGACTATACTCTACATGACCAAAATGCTATAGCTATATACTTGTCCAAACTTCCCACCACTACAGATATCAGTACTAAAACTCAACACACAACTCAGGATATAAATAACCATAATTTAAACCTAGAAGATGATTGATCACGTTGACCCTGATCTAAACCTACATAATCTGACACACAATCAAAACCTATTGGAAAGTAACTGCCTTTACTACACAGCATCACAAGCCAGCACTATCCTAAACAATGATAAAAGTCTATCAGTACTTAACTACAACATCAGGTCCTTAAGCAAACACTATGATGACCTCCTGGCACTCCTTGAATCACTAAAGACACCCTTCTCCTGCATTATTCTTACCGAGACCTGGCTAAAACAGGACACAATAGATATCTACCCTCTACCAGGATACACAGCAATCCACAACTGCAGACCATACCAAGTTGGGGGTGGTATTGCAATCTATTACTCTAACCAATTATCTTGTATCAGCACCAATTGCTTTAGTGATGAATATGGAGAATACATTTTTGCTAATTTTACTGTAAAAAAACTTAAGACGCCTATAACAATCGGTGCCATTTACCGGATACCCCACACTAACATCCCAAACTTCAGTGAGAATCTAAAGGCACTAATAACAAACAGACAAATGAATAAGCACCACCTTCTCTTAGCTGGAGACTTCAACATCAACCTTGGCCTACTAGATGATCAGCCTGTAACTGATTTCATCAACAATATGAATAGCACACTTCTCATACCAACAATAACTAAACCAACCAGGCTCACTGAAACAAGTGCAACCATAATAGACCACATATGGACCAATATACTAGCCCCCCTTAAATCAGGGATAATCACAGATAGCACTACAGACCACTACCCTACCTTCCTCTTGACAAACATTAGTAAACCACCACTTGAATACAACTAAGTCTCATTTAGACTCCATGATGAGGCCTCAATAAGGAAGTTCACAGCTGACCTAGAGACTGTTGACTGGCCTACAGAATTCTCCAAGGCCAATGGTATTGACGACTGGACAGACATTTTTCTTAACAAACTACTTAGACTATACAACAAACATTGTCCTATAAAAACGAAACAGATCACAAACAAACAGCTTGGTTGCCCATGGCTAACCAGCACCATTCTGAAATCCATTGATAAGAAACACCAATATGAAAAGCAATATAGACAGGGCTTAATGCACAAAGATACTCTTAAACACTATTCATCAGTCCTCACCAAAGTAATAAAGAAAGCCAAACAACTATACTACTCCAGTAGATTCACCGACACAAGAGGAGATATAAAAAAGACCTGGAAAACACTCTCTCAGATTCTAGGGACCCACAAACTGAAAAAAAACAAGAATATTGTCCTAACTAAACCTAATGAAACACCACTGCAACCCACCGACACAGCTAACAAGATAAACGACTTCTTCTCAACCATAGGTTCTAATCTCGCCAATAAAATCCCACGTACCAATGCCCATGCCGGGGACTACCTAGATGGGAATTTCCCAAATTCCTTCTATCTTGCTCCAACTGAGCCCACGGAAGTCACCGAGATTATAAAGTCACTTAAAAATAACTCAGGGAATCTGTCTCATGTCCCACCACTATTGTACAAGAGAGTGGCCCATGTCCTCTCGCATACTATCTCATTGCTTTTTAACAAGTCACTAGAAGCTAGCACCTTCCCGAAACTACTCAAGACGGCAAGGGTTACACCAATACATAAAGGTGGTGACCCTACAGATTTAAACAACTATAGGCCAATATCAAACTTACCATTGCTATCCAAAATCTTTGAGAAACTCGTGCACTGGAGACTATATTCATTTATAACGTCACAAAACATACTCAACCCCTGCCAATTTGGATTCAGGAAAAATAAAAGCACTAACGATACAATTATAAAAATGTTAGATCTGCTTTACACAGCATTGGAAAATAAGGAATATTCACTAGGAATTTTTATTGACCTAAGAAAAGCTTTTGACACAGTAGACCACGGCATCCTACTCCACAAACTTGACCATTATGGTATAAGAGGCCATGCGTTTGCATATTTCAAATCTTACCTTACTAATAGGTATCAGTATGTCACCATTAAAGACACAGCATCAACAACACGGCCACTTGATACTGGAGTTCCGCCGGGAAGTGTCCTTGGTCCCCTGCTCTTCCTCATATACATCAATGATCTTCCAAACGTATCTCGACACCTGAACCCCATTCTCTTTGCTGACGACACGACTTATGTCATCTCTCACCCTAATCTTGCAACCCTCAACACCATTGTTAATGAGGAGCTGATCAAAATATCGGCTTGGATGACAGCCAATAAACTTACACTTAACGTTGACAAAACCTACTACATTATGTTTGGTAGCAGAGCAGGAGATGCGCAAATTAACATTAAGATCGACAACACTCTAATTACCAGGCATAATGAGGGCATATTCCTAGGCCTATACCTCGACAACAACCTGAACTTCAGCACCCATATCCAACACATAACCAAAAAAGTATCCAAAACGGTTGGGATCCTCTCCAAGATACGATACTACGTGCCGCAAACTGCCCTTCTCACACTATACCATTCACTTGTATATCCATACCTCACCTATGCTATCTGTGCTTGGGGTTCAACTGCAGCAACACACCTAAAGCCAATAATAACCCAACAAAAAGCCGCAGTAAGAATAATCACTAAATCCCATCCCTGGCAACACACCCCCCCACTCTTCATAGATCTAAACTTACTCCCTGTTCAGTACATCCACACTTACTACTGTGCAATCTACATCTACAGGACCTTAAATTCCAATATTAACCTTGACCTAAAACGCTTTCTTGATAGTTGTGACAGAACCCACAGGCACAACACCAGACACAAACATCTCTATGACATTCCCCGTGTCTGACTAAACCTTTACAAAAATTCAATGTATGTCAAAGGCCCTAAAATCTGGAACACCCTACCTGAAAATTCCAAAACTGCAGACACATTCATCACCTTCAAAACTACCATCAGAAAACATCTTATCTCCCTGATACACCCTGTCAACTAATAATACGAATACCACCTGGTGGTTCACACTTACACTTTCACTCACCCATTTGACCATAAACAGAAATATCAATCTCAATCTTAAAATAATGAATCTTAACTAGTCAAAAGTTGGCCTGTGATATTCCAATACTGAAACTATGTATAGTGCCAAAACAAAAGCATTCACATTGCTAAACTCACAACTAGTATTTAGTCACTTAGCCATAATACCAACTTATCTCATAATTCTGTAACATTTTAAACCTAAGATTTAATATAAGTCTGCCCGAAATGCCTAGCCATGCTAGGCGTTCTAGTGGTACACTCTGTAATTATTATTTTACTACATGTAAACCACACAATAACCAAATTCTGTAAACTCAGCATTGTAATACTTATAGAGAATAAAGTTTGAATTTGAATTTGAATTTGTTTACTTTGGAACATCGGCAAAAAATCAAACATTTCCACTACTTTGAGCTCCATTTCCAGGTTCTTTTTATAGTAAAACAATCAAAATCACCTCTATTTCCATAATATGTTTTCCATTCTATCAAATAAGACCAAGAAAACGAGAATAGAACCATAAATACTATATGAAAATAGACCACAAAGTCGGCATTTTAATTTAAAAAAATGGTCTGAGTTTTTTTTTCTCCTTATGCACTACATGCCGCAGGATTTTTTTATATGGTGCACACTGACAACACAGACCTATTCTCTCACATGTGGGCCTACCAGCTTTCTCCTACTTGATTTGAAGCCGCTAGAATTTATGAGTATATATACGTCATACACGGTACCTCGTAAGATGTATATATACGACCAAAACAGTCAAAGGGTTAAAGGTACAACTCAGAGTGTAGGAGAGGTTGTTGAGATTGGTCTTAAGAGAGGATGGAGTAAGATAAGTTGAACAAAGTGTATAAATTAGGTAGATGGAAAAAGGTTCAGGAAATATTATATGGTTGGAAAGGGTATGAAGGAGGATTGAAAGTTCAGGAGGTGTACTTGCCTATTTGCAGTTGCAGGGGTGAAGTCACAGCTCCTGGCTCTGCCTCTTTGCAGGCTACTTGTTAGTGGAAACGAGTGGTTTTTGGAATTTGAAGTGCTGTCTAGGTGTGAGAAAAAGTAGCATTTATGAAGGATTTTTAGGTAACCAGTTAGCCAGACTTGAATTCTGGAGGTGTTTACTGGTTTTGATACATTTTGGTTTTATAAGTTTTTTTGGTTTTTTTTTGAAGGGTCCATCCAGCCTGTGCTCAGTTTCAGAGCTAAATTTTAAGTTTGGGTTTGAGTAACCTTTGTAACCTGTCTTATAAGATGTCTGGCATGCATAAAATGAGCATATGCAAAAATTCAGCACATGTATCTCTACGAATAAAAATTACTAGATCTTTTTATGAATGTTAACACCTGTGGATTGACTTTTAGAAAAATTATTGGTTCCCAAAGGTCCTGCTAGTAAGCAATGATATTTATATATCTGAAGTTCTATATGTAGAGGACCCTCTGCATATGAATGCTATGCAGTCTCTACTCACTTAACGACGTACTCCTTTAACGAACGCTCGGACTTACGATGGGCTCTCTGACCAGTATGCATACCTAAGTAATGTATATTAGAGCTGATTTCCAATATTCTGTTTATTACAGTATACAGTACACTACTGTATGAACATTTAAAAATATACTAAAAATGTTATAAATAGTGCAAAGGTGACTTTAAACCAATATTTAAAGATGGTTGACACAAACCCTTTACCAGTATAGTATGCTCCTCGCTTAACAGCCAGTTTGTTTACTGACCTACTCTTAGGAATGGAACTACGTTGTTAAGTGAGGAGAGACTGCACATGCTTTTTTGAAAACTTAGAATAGTGACATCATACATTTAGTGATAATCTTGACAGTGGTAGCTACAGAGATACAGATTATAATGTTATTAATTTCATTTCAAGGGCTGACTTGCACCAGATGCACAGGTCTAACTTCAAGAATATGGCTGTACGGGCATTGGTCGGCTGTATCGTTCTCACTAGGTACAATAATAAATCTTATCGCATAGATGACATTATCTTCAATCAAAACCCCAGATCCACCTTTACTAACTACAAAGGAGAGGAGGTTTGTGGAAAAATTTGTTAAGATACTGTAACCCCTTCTCTTGTATATATTACTAAATGTAAACAGAGAACTTCTGTTTTTCCTTTTGGGCCACCCCGCCTCGGTGGGATATGGCTGGTGCATTGAAAGAAAGAAGACTTTAAGTGAATTTATGTTTAACCCTTTCAGTGTCTTGTGTAGATCTACGTAATAGATGATAGTGCCACTCATGTAGATCTGTTTTAACCACAGTGCCCACAAATAGGCTGTGAGTGGGAAATTTTGGCCTAGACATGAAAGAATAAGTCTGTATGGTGAGGGTGCACAATATATAAAAATTCTGCCTCATACAGTACATGATGAGGAAAGCAAATCTCTGGCCTTGTGTTGGTTCCAAATAGTGACTTTGAAGTTTTTATGATTTTATTGGCTGTTTCTTGGCATTATTTGATAGAATGGAAGACATACTACCGAAACAGAGGCGAGTTTGGTCGGTTTCAAACCCAGAAGTAGCTTGAAATATTTAATTTGCAATGATTTTCCTGCTTTGAACTGAGCATTGCCCAAGGCTATGAGAGCAGCAGAGCCACCCATGGAGGCACAGTGAAACCTGTTATATCACAAGGTGTAACCATTGAATGATGTCGACTGTTAGTCAGTAACCATTGTTACTGACTAATGGTCGAAGCTGACAGTCAAATTTTACGGTAGAATTATTATTGGAAGAGTTAGGGGCAAAATAGAATGTAGGTTTACAGAGGAGCAAGGAGGGTTTAGGAATGATAGGGAATGTGTAGACTAAGTATTTAACCCTTTGAGGGGTCCAAGCCGTAGTTCTACGTTATGAGCTCGGCTCACTCATATAAACTGTGAGCAGTAAATTTGGGCCTGATATGAGAGATTGCATCTACAGTATGTGGTAAGTGTGCACCATATAAAACAAATCCTGCAGCATGCAATGCTGCAGGTGTTTTTGGATTAAAACACCAACTTTGTGGTGTATTTTTTATGGCTTTTACGGTTGTATTAACAGTTTTTTGGTCTCATTTGATAGAATGGAAGATATATTACAGATATAGAAATGATTTTGATTGGTTTTAGTACTGAAAATAGCTTGAAATTGAGATCAACGTAGTAGAAATGTTCAAGAGTAAACATGATGTCATGAGTCCAATACATGTCAACTGATGGATCTGATATATGTTCACGAATGCACTGATATTATTTATACAATTCTTGCAATATCTCATAATAGTGAATCTTCTATTTTTTGGTGTAAATAAAAAATCAAAATGGAATTCATTTGTAAAGCCTGGAAATGTAACTAATAAACAGAGGAAGTGTTATTTTAGTGCCAGAAATGCCTGCATTGTTTATTCTGGACCCTGTTTTGAAATTGGAATATTTTGAACTTTGTGTGAAATTGGCTAAATTACCAATTTCTGATCACTTTATTGGGTAGTTGAAATAGTTTATTGGGCAGTTTCTTGTGCTCAGTCGATAAATTAGAAGTAATACTAGTGGAATAGCTAAGAATTTGGATGACTGGAATAATGTAATTGGCCTAAATAGGAGTCAAAGTGGGCAAAATTGTCGATGCTGATGCAGTAAAATTTGCAATAGTGTAATTACGTCAATTTTCCATCAAATTTCATACTTCTTATTTTATTACCTTCAGAAAAAGATTCTCTACCATTTCATTAAAAAATAAAATTTTGGGGGGAAATTCTTGGACCCTGAAAGGGGTTAAAAAATGTTAAGAACAGTTTATTGTATTTATGAATTTAGAAAATGCATAGCTGGATAGAATATACAGGTAAGCAGTGTAGCAGATGTTGCAGATATGGTTAATATCTGCAACTTGTCTTCAGGATCCCCCAAAATAACTGTCATCAACAAAGAGAAACTGTGATAACTCACACTTTGTATCAAATCTCTTAATTCCTCACCTCTTTCCAACATTCTAGTATTCACTTCTTTTACAACCCAAGGGAGTATAGGACTTAGACACCTTGCATCCCTGGCTAAGTCCTACTTTCACTGAAAAATAGTCTCCACTCCCTCCTATACACCTTAACCTGGGCTTCACTTTCCACATGAAAACTTGTCACTGTAGTGTAAAGCACCCACCCTTCTGGCAAGACAGTGATGGAGTGAATGATGGTGAAAGTTTTTCTTTTTCGGGCCACCCTGCCTTGGTGGGAATCGGCCAGTGTGATAATAAAAAATAAAAAATCTTCTATTCCTTACTTCAGCAGTATCTCCCACAAGGCTTCCTTATGCTTTTTCTAAATCCCTAAATGCAACAAATGGTTCTTTACCTTTATCTAAGTACTGTTCACTTGTATGCTTCAATGTAAACACATGATCTACACATCCCCTACCTTTCCTAAATCCTCTCTGCTCCTGGAATTCTATTTAATATCTTACCCTTAACTCTTTCACTAATAGTTCTACTGTAAACTTTGTGGCAATTTTTGATATCTAATTTATGCATCCATTAACCAATTCTTGCCTGTACTACCACTATTATTAAACCTTGCATGATACATGGTCAGCTGGTTGTCTTAAGTAGTTAATGAATTATGTGTGTAGTAATTCCATTAGCTACTTTGTATCTAGTCAACCACAGCATTGTATCTAGTTAACTGTATTGTACAATATCTAGTTAAATCCTGTATTTGCAAAGTCAGATTTGTAATGTTGTTGTTGGATTATCTTTATACCTTGAATTTGGTTAATATTGCTTTATATTGCTTTATATTGTCAACTTATCAAGAAAGGTGGGGAGGTGTATGTTTCATTGATGTAGGTAAATTGAATGGGTAGCTTCATGTTATATATACAGACTCCTTTAAAGCTTTATAAATTGATGGGATACTCTTCTTGTTTTACTACATCAGTATATCCTTATCGAAGAAGGAAACACTTTTACAATTATTCATGTAATAGCTGTCTTGCCAGAATTTCACTCTCAACACATTTACAGTGAGCTGCAATTTATATTTTGGTGCTCCAGCCAGTAGTCTTTGTATAAGTCATTCTGAGTGAAGCATTTTCTACAATAAAGGTACAATATGTCCTTGTGGAAGTGTTTGTTCTATTCAAGACTTGAGAGAGTAATTTAAAGGACAAATTTAAAGTACAGTGTAATTTAAACCACAAAACTTAGTCGACCTGTATTGTATCCTGATTCCAGATTAGTTATGTGGATTATTATTTCAACACTTATGGTATCAAGATCAAGGACCTGCATCAACCACTTCTTCTTCACCGCAGGAAGAAAAAGGATGTCGAGAAAAAAGTGAGACACGGTAGCTTTTGGCTGTCACTGGTTACTTTATATAATTATTCTTTCTTTCTTTCAACACATCGGCCGTATCCCACCGAGGCGGGGGTGGCCCAAAAGGAAAAATGAAAGTTTCTCCTTTTACATTTAGTAATATATACAGGAGAAGGGGTTACTAGCCCCTTGCTCCCGGCATTTTAGTCACCTCTTACAACACGCATGGCTTACGGAGGAAGAATTCTGTTCCACTTCCCCATGGAGATAAGAGGAAATAAACAAGAACAAGAACTAGAAAGAAAATAGCAGAAAACCCAGAGGGGTGTGTGTATATACATGCTTGTACATGTATGTGTAGTGTGACCTAAGTGTAAGTAGAAGTAGCAAGACGTACCTGAAATCTTGCATGTTTATGAGACAGAAAAAAGGACACCAGCAATCCTACCATCATGTAAAACAATTACAGCCTTTCGTTTTACACTCACTTGGCAGGACGGTAGTACCTCTCTGGGTGGTTGCTGTCTACCAACCTACTACCTAATTTATATAATTATGTATGTTGTAAAAGAAGTGAATGTGAGGGTGTTGGGGAAAGGTATGAGATTAAAAGATAAAGAATCTTATAAAATTGTTTTAACTGATGATGCTTTTGGGAGATTCTGAAGAGAAGTTGCAAATGTTTGTGGATGAATTGAGGCATCTGAGGAGATAAAGAACTGTATCCATGGAGGAAAAAAGATAAATGTATGAGAATATACCAGTACCAACACATTTATATGGGTGTGAAGCATGGGTTATGAATGTTGCAGCTAGGAGGAGGCTGGAGGCAGTAGAGATGTGTTTGAGGGCAACATGTGGTATGAATATTATGAAGAGAATTCGTGTTTGGAGGTTAGGAAGAGGTGCAGGGTTACTAAAGGTATTATCCAAAGGGCTGAGGAGGGGTTATTGAGGTGAGTGTGCACAGTAAAAAAAAAATCCTGCCCTCTGTAATGCATAATGGGAAAAGGAAAACTTTGACCGTTTAAGTATCATTTGATAGAATGGAAGACATACTGTTGAGATAGAGATGATTTGGGTAGGTTTCAGGACTGGAAGCAGCTGTAAAATAGGGCCATAGTAATGGAAATACAGTGGACCCTCGCCTAACGAACGCATCGCATAACGTTAAATCCGCCTAGCAATGCATTTTAACGCAAAAATTTTGCCTCGGCTAGTGCTAAAAAACTTGCTCAATGTGATTCGTTTGAGACGCGTCCACGTGCAGCCTGAGCCCGCCTCACTTGTTCCATGGGTGCCAGTGTTTACAAGCCAGCCACTGCAGTCGCTTCCAAGCATACAATCGGAACATTTCATATCACAGCCTTTTTAGTGATTGCACCTGCAAAATAAGTCACCATGGGCCCCAAGAAATCTTCTAGTGCCAACCCTACAGCAAAAAGAGTGAGAATTACTATGGATATGAAGAAAGAGATCATTGCTAAGTATAAAAGTGGAGTGCGTGTCTCCGAGCTGGCCAGGTTGTACACAAAACCCCAATCAACCATCGCTACTATTGTGGGCAAGAAAACGGCAATCAAGGAAGCTGTTCTTGCTAAAGGTGCAACTTTGTTTTCGAAACAGAGATCACAAGTGATAGAAGATGTTGAGAGACTGTTATTGGTGTGGATAAACGAAAAACAGATAGCAGGAGATAGCATCTCTAAAGCGATCATATGTGAAAAAGCTAGGAAGTTGCATGACGATTTAATTAGAAAAATGCCTGCAGCTAGTGATGTGAGTGAATTTAAGGCCAGCAAAGGTTGGTTTGAGAGATTTAAGAATCATAGTGGCATACATAGTGTGATAAGGCATGGTGAGGCTGCCAGTTCAGACCACAAAGCGGCTGAAAAATATGTGCAAGAATTCAAGGAGTACATAGACAGTGAAGGACTGAAACCTGAACAAGTGTTTAATTGTGAAGAAACAGGCCTGTTTTGGAAGAAAATGCCAAGCAGGACGTACATTACTCAGGAGGAAAAGGCACTCCCAGGACATAAGTCTGTGAAAGACAGTTTACTCTGTTGATGTGTGCCAATGCTAGTGGTGATTGCAAAGTGAAGCCTTTATTGGTGTATCACTCTGAAACTCCCAGTGTGTTCAGGAAAAACAATGTCCTCAAGGCTAATTTGTGTGTGCTGTGGAAGGCAAACAGTAAGGCATGGGTCACTAGGGACTTTTTCTATGACTGGTTACACCATGCATTTGCCCCCACTGTGAAAAATTACCTAATTGAAAAGAAATTAGACCTTAAGTGCCTCCTGGTATTAGACAATGCTCCTGGTCATCCTTCAGACGTGGCAGAGCGACTTTCTGCGGAAATGAGCTTCATTAAGGTTAAGTTTTTGCCTCCTAATACCACTCCTCTCCTGCAGCCCATGGACCAGCAGGTCATTTCCAACTTCAAGAAACTGTACACAAAAGCTATGTTTGAAAGGTGCTTTGTAGTGACCTCAGAAACTCAATTGACTCTAAGAGAGTTTTGGAGAGATCACTTTAGCATCCTCAATTGTGTAAACATTATAGGTAAGGCTTGGGAGGAAGTGACTAAGAGGACCTTGAACTCTGCTTGGAAAAAACTGTGGCCAGAATGTGTAGACAAAAGGGATTTTGAAGGGTTTGAGGCTAACCCTGGGAATCCTATGCCAGTTGAGGAATCCATTGTGGCATTGGGGAAGTCCTTGGGGTTGGAGGTTAGTGGAGAGGATGTGGAAGAGTTGGTGGAGGAGGACAATGAAGAACTAGCCACTGATGAGCTG
Source organism: Cherax quadricarinatus (assembly GCF_038502225.1). Classification (NCBI taxonomy): domain Eukaryota; kingdom Metazoa; phylum Arthropoda; class Malacostraca; order Decapoda; family Parastacidae; genus Cherax; species Cherax quadricarinatus. The sequence goes on from NC_091315.1 coordinate 23,421,848, forward strand.
CTAGATCATCTTCAACAGCAAGAGGCCAGACCTGAGGAAACTGCTTTGGAGGAGGGGATAGAGAAATTGAAGAAGTTGCCTACTTCAAAGATTAAGGAAATGTGTGCAATGTGGTTTAAAGTGCAAACCTTTTTTGATGAAAATCACCCTCACACAGCTATTGCAAGCCGTGCTGGTGACTATTACACTGACAATATTGTGAAACACTAGGAATGTCATAAAGGACCTGGAGGTACAGGCCTCTATGGACAGATATGTTGTGCGACAGAGGTCCAGTGACCCTCAAGCTGGTCCTAGTGGCATTAAAAGAAGAAGGGAAGTAACCCCGGAAAAGGACTTGCCACCTCAAGTCCTAATGGAAGGGGATTCCCCTTCTAAACACTAACACCATCAACACTCTCCCCTCCTCCCATCCCATCAGTCATCACCAGATCTTCAATAAAGGTAAGTGTCATGTAACTGTGCATGTCTTCTTCAGTTTGTGTGTATTAAAATTAATATTTCATATGGTAAAATTTTTTTTTTGTTCATACTTTGAGGTGTCAGGAACGGATTAATTTGATTTCCATTATAATTGAAAGAATTAAGAGTAAGACGGAGAATAGGATAGCAGATGAACAAGGAGGCTTTAGGAAAGGTAGGGGGTGTGTGGACCAGGTGTTTACAGTGAAACATATAAGTGAACAGTATTTAGATAAGGCTAAAGAGGTCTTTGTGGCATTTATGGATTTGGAAAAGGCGTATGACAGGGTGGATAGGGGGGCAATGTGGCAGATGTTGCAAGTGTATGGTGTAGGAGGTAGGTTACTGAAAGCAGTGAAGAGTTTTTACGAGGATAGTGAGGCTCAAGTTAGAGTATGTAGGAAAGAGGGAAATTATTTCCCAGTAAAAGTAGGCCTTAGACAAGGATGTGTGATGTCACCGTGGTTGTTTAATATATTTATAGATGGGGTTGTAAGAGAAGTAAATGCGAGGGTCTTGGCAAGAGGCGTGGAGTTAAAAGATAAAGAATCACACACAAAGTGGGAGTTGTCACAGCTGCTCTTTGCTGATGACACTGTGCTCTTGGGAGATTCTGAAGAGAAGTTGCAGAGATTGGTGGATGAATTTGGTAGGGTGTGCAAAAGAAGAAAATTAAAGGTGAATACAGGAAAGAGTAAGGTTATGAGGATAACAAAAAGATTAGGTGATGAAAGATTGAATATCAGATTGGAGGGAGAGAGTATGGAGGAGGTGAACGTATTCAGATATTTGGGAGTGGACGTGTCAGCGGATGGGTCTATGAAAGATGAGGTGAATGATAGAATTGATGAGGGAAAAAGAGTGAGTGGTGCACTTAGGAGTCTGTGGAGACAAAGAACTTTGTCCTTGGAGGCAAAGAGGGGAATGTATGAGAGTATAGTTTTACCAACGCTCTTATATGGGTGTGAAGCGTGGGTGATGAATGTTGCAGCGAGGAGAAGGCTGGAGGCAGTGGATATGTCATGTCTGAGGGCAATGTGTGGTGTGAATATAATGCAGAGAATTCGTAGTTTGAAAGTTAGGAGGAGGTGCGGGATTACCAAAACTGTTGTCCAGAGGGCTGAGGAAGGGTTGTTGAGGTGGTTCGGACATGTAGAGAGAATGGAGCGAAACAGAATGACTTCAAGAGTGTATCAGTCTGTAGTGGAAGGAAGGCGGGGTAGGGGTCGGCCTAGGAAAGGTTGGAGGGAGGGGGTAAAGGAGGTTTTGTGTGCGAGGGGCTTGGACTTCCAGCAGGCATGCATGAGCGTGTTTGATAGGAGTGAATGGAGACAAATGGTTTTTAATACTTGACGTGCTGTTGGAGTGTGAGCAAAGTAACATTTATGAAGGGATTCAGGGAAACCGGCAGGCCGGACTTGAGTCCTGGAGATGGGAAGTACAGTGCCTGCACTCTGAAGGAGGGGTGTTAATGTTGCAGTTTAAAAACTGTAGTGTAAAGCACCCTTCTGGCAAGACAGTGATGGAGTGAATGATGGTGAAAGTTTTTCTTTTTCGGGCCACCCTGCCTTGGTGGGAATCGGCCAGTGTGATAATAAAAAAAAAAATATTTCTTATGGGGAAAATTAATTCGCCTAGCGATAATTTCGCCTAACGTTGAGCTCTCAGGAACAGATTAAAAGTGTTAGGCGAGGGTCCACTGTACTATTCTATTTTGGCCAATTTTCTAGAGGGCTGGTAAGGTCCACCTAGACCCCTGTCTGTTTTACGAGTTTTTAATAGGTCTGATTAAAATATTGGGACATTGTAAACCATGACAAATCATTCTGGTTATATTTTGCTATTTGGGAAATAGAGTAAATCTTCTGTTTTTTGTGTTTATGAATTTAACCCATAAACGGTCCAAACGTATATATACGTTCTCTACCGTAGTGCCCCAACTTTTTTGAGAATTTTTTTTTTTTTTAATAGGAAAAAGAGCATATGGTACCCAGGCATCCCCAATTATTTTAATATGGCACACAGTGAGTGCACACACCCATTCTCTCATGTCTAGGCGACTCAGGCTTATCGTGGCAATGTTGAATGTATGACAAATAAAACGTATACAATATATATGTTTGGGGCACTAGCTGTAAAAACGTATATATACGTTTGGACCATTTACAGGTTAAAACGGAAAGCAAGTGTAATATAGGAGAGGCCTGGGTTCATGATTAATGAACAGAGGAAATGTTTCAATGCCAGGAATGTCTACATTGTTTATTTTGCATTCTATTTTTAAATTGATGTTTTTTTTTTAATTTTATGTAAAACTGGCAAATTACTGACTTCTGTGTATTTATAGTTGTAACTGTTAAATAGGGAATTTCTTGTGCTCAGTCAATATAACGGAAGGCATACTAGCAAAATACCTAAGAATTTGGTTAAATTGGTAAATAAAATTACTTATAATAGGATTCAAATTCACCAAAATCACTGATGTGTGAATTGCACTGAGAACACTAACTTTACACACGTGTAATTCCGTAAATTTTCCATAAAATTTTGTACTTTTGCTATCATTAACTTTAGAGAAAGATTCTCTATAATTTCAGAAAGAACAGAAAGAACTTTTTTTTTTTTTTGTATGAAAGGTGAACACTGGGAGCAATATTAATTTTGGGGGTGTGGATAGTGAAAGGATTAATTACTTTCCACAAAGTGCTTTTTTTTTTTTTTTCCTCAAGAAGTCGGGTGTCTCCTACCTTGACAGGGTGACCCAAAAAGAAAGAAAAAATCCCCAAAAATACTTTCATCATCATTCAACACTTTCACCTCACTCATACATAATCACTGTCGCAGAGGCGCTCAGATACGACAGTTTAGAAGTCCTTCCAAGCTGTCAATATCCCAAACCCCTCCTTTAAAGTGCAGGCATTGTATTTCCCATTTCCAGCTAACTGTATAATAATGAAGGATGAAGGCTCGATTCTCCGTCCACTAATCATGACTCGATCTCTGACCAGTCAGGCTAAGCCAGTGCTTATCCTGTTAAAATAGATTTAATAGGGTTAATTTACTTCAGCTGGTCTAAAACGAAGAGGTAGAATCACCACACTCTCAAGTAGGCAAAGCACAAACTTTAAACATTTATACAGTATGTGTATAAAATGCACTAGGTAGTAGGCTGGTAGACAGCAACCACCCAGGAAGGTACTACCGTCCTGCTAAGTGATTGTAAAATGAAAGGCTGTAATTGTTTTACATGATGGTAGGATTGCTGGTGTCTTTGGTGTGTCTAATAAAAATGCAAGATTTCAGGTACGTCTTGCTACTTCTACTTACACTTAGGTTACACTACACATGCATGTACGTATAAGCATATATATTCACATCCCTCTGGGTTTTCTTCCATTTTCTTACTGCAGTAGACTGTCATTTAACACAGTTTTGTTTGGCAAATTTTGGTTATAGCACTATTGAAGAATTGCGGCATATTTTTGTATAACACTTCATAAAATTAACTTAACACGGTTTAGTTTGAGTAAATATGAGTTTGTGTGATGACTGGCTGATTTACTGACTGACTTACTGACTGATTGACTTACTGACTTAGACTGACTTGACTTGATTTGACCTGACCTGACCTGACCTGACCTGACCTGACCTGACCTGACCTGACCTGACCTGACCTGACCTGACCTGACCTGACTTGACTTGACTTGACTTATTTAGGCACACTCCAGTACAACCATTGACTTCAGTACCAGAACCTCTACCATCCACCTCAGCCCAGTAGGTCCACAGCATAACTCTCCACTCTCCACAAACACCAGCACCCACAATTTAAAGTAAGAAATACTATTATTTCTGTTGCATTTGTAATCTTAAGCGTATAAACAACATAATACAGTGGACCCCCACCTTACGATATTAATCCGTTCCTGAGAGCTCATCGTATGCCGAAATTATTGTAAGATGAATTAATTTTCCCCATAAGAAATAATGGAAATCAAATTAATCCGTGCAAGACACCACAAAGTATGAAAAAAAAATTTTTTTTACCACATGACATATTAATTTTAATACACAAACTGACACGTACCCCTGTTGAAGATCTGGTGATCATTGATGGGTTGGGAGGAGGGGAGAGTGTGGAAGTTGTTAATGTTTAGAAGGGGAATCCCGTTCCATTAGGAGCACGTCCTTTTCCGGGGTTACTTCCCTTCTTATAATGCCACTAGGACCAGCTTGAGAGTCACTGGACCTCTTTCGCACAACATATCTGTCCATAGAGCTTTGTACCTCTCGTTCCTTTATGATTTGTCTAAAGTGGTTCACAACATTGTCATTGTAATAGTCACCAGCATGGCTTGCAATAGCTGTGTTAGGGTGATTTTCATCCATAAAGGTTTGCACTTCAAGCCACTTTGCACACATTTCCTTAATCTTTGAAGTAGGCAACTTCTTCAATTTCTCTCTCCCCTCCTCCAAAGCAGTTTCCTCAGGTCTGGCCTCTTGCTGTTGAAGATAATCTTGCAGCTCATCAGTGGTTAGTTCTTCATTGTCCTCCTCCACTAACTCTTCCACATCCTCCCCACTAACCTCCAACCCCAAGGACTTCCCCAATGCCACAATTGATTCCACAACTGGCCTGTGCTTCTCAGGGTTAGCCTCAAATCCTTCAAAATCCCTTTTGTCTACACATTCTGGCCAGTTTCTTCCAAGCAGAGTTCAAGGTCCTCTTAGTCACTCCCAAGCCTTACCTATAAGGTTTACACAACTGAGGATACTAAAGTGATCTTTCCAAAACTCTCTTAGAGTCAATCAAGTGTCTGAGGTCACTTCAAAGCACTTTTGAAACAGCTTTTGTGTAGAGGTTTTTGAAGTTTGAAATGACCTGCTAATCCATGGGCTGCAGGAGAGGAGTGGCATTAGGAGGCAAAAACTTGACCTTAATGAAGCTCATGTCCCCAGAAAGTTGCTCTCCCAAGTCTGAGGGATGACCAGGAGCATTGTCTAATACCAGGAGGCACTTAAGGTCCAGTTTATTTTCCAGGAGGTAATTTTTTCACAGTGGGGGCAAATGCATGGTGTAACCAGTCATAGAAAAAGTCCCTAGTGACCCATGCCTTAGTGTTTGCCCTGCACAGCACACACAAATTAGCCTTGAGGACATTGTTTTGCCTGAACACCGGGAGTTTCAGGGTGATACACCAATAAAGGCTTCATTTTGCAATCACCACTAGCATTAGCACACATCAAGAGAGTAAGCCTGTCTTTCATAGGCTTATGTCCTGGGAGTGCCTTTTCCTCCTGAGTAATGTAGGTCCTGTTTGGCATTTTCTTCCAAAACAGGCCTGTTTCTTCACAATTAAACACTTGTTCAGGTTTCAGTCCTTCACTGTCTATGTACTCCTTGAATTCCTTTACATATTTTTCAGCCACTTTTTGGTCCAAACTGGCAGCCTCACCATGCCTTATCACACTTTGTATGCCACTATGATTCTTAAATCTCTCAAACCAACCTTTGCTGGCCTTAAATTCACTCACATCACCACTAGTTGCAGGCATTTTTCTAATTAAATCGTCATGCAACTTCCTAGCCTTTTCACATATGATTGCTTGAGAAATGCCATCTCCTGCTATCTGTTTTTCGTTTATCCACACCAATAACAGTGTCTCAACATCTTCGAGTACTTACGATCTCATTTTTGAAAACAAAGTTGCACCTTCTGCAAGAACAGCTTCCTTGATTGCCATTTTGTTGGGCACGATAGTAGCGATTGTTGATTGGGGTTTGGTATACAACCTGGCCAGCTCCGAGACACGCTTTCCACTTTCGTACTTAGCAATTACAGTGGACCCCCGGTTAACGATATTTTTTCACTCCAAAAGTATGTTCAGGTGCCAGTACTGACCGAATTTGTTCCCATAAGGAATATTGTGAAGTACATTAGTCCATTTCAGACCCGCAAACATACACATACAAACGCACTTACATAAATACACTTACATAATTGGTCGCATTCGGAGGTGATCGTTATGCGGGGGTCCACTGTATCTCTCTCTTCATTTCCATAGTAATTTTCACCTTTTTTACCGCACGGTTGGCACTAGAAGCTTTCTTGGGGCCCATGATGACTTATTTTGCAGGTACAATCACTAAAAATGCTGTGATAATATGAAATGTACCGATTGTATGCGTGGATGCGACCGCACTGGCTGGCTTGTAAACACTGGCACCCACGGGACAGCTGAGGAGCGCTCAGGCCACATGTGGGATGCGTCCCGGACAAATCGCATGAGGCGAGGCAAAATTTTTGCATTAAAATGTATTGTATGGCGGATTTAATGTAACATGATGCCATCGTAAGGTGCAGGTCCATTGTGCATCACGACAGTGAGCTACAATTACTTTTTTTTTTTTCTTTTCTTCAACAAGTCAGCCGTCTCCCACCGAGGCAGGGTGACCCAAAAAGAAAGAAAAAATCCCCAAAAAGAAAATACTTTCATCATCATTCAACACTTTCACCTCACACATAATCACTGTTTTTGCAGAGGTGCTCAGAACACAACAGTTTAGAAGCATATGTGTATAAAGATACACAACATATCCCTCCAAACTGCTAATATCCCAATTACATATTCACTTTTACATATTCACTTTTATTTTTGTAAGATCTGTTTGTCTAAAAAAAAATTGTTTGGCCTTTTGGGGGCTCCCAGGAACATAACCCTATTTTTCAGATAAGTTCTTCAGTTTGTCTTACATGGGTTTAACTACCGCGGCATTTTCAGGAACGTAACTACCGTGTTAAACGACGATCTACCGTAGATCTTATTCTTGTCTGTTTCCGCTTATCTCCATGGGGAAGTGGATCAAAATTCTTCCTCCGTAAACCATGCGTGTTGTAAGAGGCAATTAGAATGCTGAGAGCAAGGGGCTAGTAACCCCTTCTCTTGTATACATTACTAAAGTTAAAAAGAGAAACTTTTGTTTGTCTTTTTGGGCCACTCTACTTCGGTGAGATATGGCCAGTTTGTTGAAAGTAGTAGTATATAATACTAGGTAGTAGGTTGGTAGAAAGGAACTGCCCTGGGAGGTACTACTGTCCTACCAAGTGAGTGTAAAACGATAGCCTGAAATTGTTTTGCATGATGGTAGGATTGCTTGTGTCTTTTTTCTGTCTCATAAACATGCAAACGATTTTGATAAAGAAAAATTGGATATCACATTGAAGGGAGGGAGTATAGAAGAAGTGAATGTTTTCAGATATTTAGGAGTTGTCTTGTCAACAGACGGGTTTATGAATGATGAGGTTAACCATAGAATTGATGAAGGAAAAAAGGTGATTGGTGTGCTGAGGTATCTGTGGAGACAAAAAACTTTATCCATGGAGACAAAGAAGGGAATATACGAGAGTATATTCCCTTCTTTCTTCTGCTGCAGTGAGGAGGAGCCTGGAGGCAGTGGAGATGTTGTGTCTAATGGAAATGTGTGGTGTAAATATTATGCAGAGAATTCGTAGTGTGGAAATTAGGAGGAGGTGTGGAGTTAATAACAGTATTAATCAGAGGACTGAAGAGGGGCTGTTGAGGTGGTTTGGTCATTTAGAGAGAATGGAACAAAGAATGACTTGGAAAGCGTATAAATCTGTAGGGGAAGGAAGGCGGAGTAGGGGTCGTCCTCGAAAAGGGTTGTGGGAGGGGGTAAAGGAGGCTTTGTGGACGAGGGGTTTGGACTTCCAGCCAGCGTGCTGAGCATGTTAGATAGGAATGAATGTAGGCAAATGGTTTTTGGGACCTGGCGAGCTGTTGGAGTGTGTGTAGGGTAATATTTTGTGAAGGGAATTAGGGAAACCGGTTAGCCAGACTTGAGTCCTGGAAATGAGAAGTGCAGTGCCTACACTTTTAAAGAAGGGTTTGGGATATTGACAGTTTGGAGGGACGTGTAAACTGTCATTTCTGAGCACCTCTGCAAAAACAGTGATTATGTATGAGTGATGGTGAAAAATTGAATGATGAAAGTTTTTTTCTTTTTAGGGTTTTCTTTGTTTTTGGGTCACCCTGCCTCAGTGGGAGATGGCCGATGTGTTAAAAAACAAACAAACAAAAAAATACAGGAGATTTCAGGTAAGTCTTGCTACTTCTACTTACACTTAGGTCACACTACACATGCTGGTACATATACAGTATATACACACACCCCTCTGCGTTTTCTTCTATTTTCTTACTAGTTCTTGTTCTTGTTTATTTCCTCTTATGTCCATGGGGTAGTGGAACAGAATTCTTCCTCTGTAAGCCATGCGTGTCGTAAGAGGCTACTAAAATGCCAGGAGCAAGATACTAGTAACACCTCCTGTATACATTACTAATGTTAAAATGAGAAACTTTTGTTTTCCTTTTTGGGCCACTATGCTTCAGTGTGATATGGCCACTTTGTTTAAGGAGGAAAGTAGTGACAGGTTTTTGGAAAAAGACAAAATGCAAACACTACAATATTTTATTGGAATTGTTTCAGTCCTAGGATCTGGTCACTCCAGGTGTGTGTTTGTTGTATACTACCTATACAGAACAATACTGTATGTACTTTATATTTATAATCAGTATACTCTTTATCCAACAGGGTTCAAAGGGGTTCATATGCTTGATTCCAGAATTAAGCTACATGACTGGTCTGACAGATGACATGCGCTCTGACTTTCGTGTGATGAAAGACATTGCACAGCACACTCGGCTCACACCAACAGTGCGGCAAGCATCTCTACGTGCGTTTGTAAAAAATGTCAATAGTAAGTGGATGGCCTTTCACTAAAAGAATAATTTAAGCTATGCTTTTGCTTTTTAAAAATTACTATGAATGCATCTTTTTAAACCTTTCAGGGTCGGCAGGCCCTCTCCTAAACTTGTTCTCAGGGTCGGAAAATTTTCAAAAAAAAAAAAAAAAAAAAAAAAAAATTTTCTTATGAAATGATAAAGAATCTTTTCCCGATCATAATAACACCAAAAGTATGAAATTTGAAGGAAAACTTACGGAATTATGCTCTTGCGAAGTTACCAGTCTTGACGATATTTACGCATCGGCAATTTCACCCACTTTGAGTTCTATTTTCGGCCAATTCCAATGTACCAGTCGACAAAAATCATAAATATTTCGCTGGAGCTCCATTTTTTCTATCGAATGAGTACAAGAAACCACCCATTTACTGATTTCATCTATCCAGTAAGGTGGTCAGAAATTGGCAATTTTGCCAATTTCACACAAATTTCAAAAGATCCCAATTTCCAAATAGGGTCCAGAATAAACAAGACAGACATTCCTGGCACTACAATAAAAATTTTTCTGTTCATTAGTCACATCCCCAGGCCTCTCTTACATTTCTTTTGCTTTCCACTTTGAATTTTTATTCTCACAAAAAATAGAAGATTTGCTGTTATGCAGAGTACTGCATTAGTGTAGAAATGGCTTATATAATATCAGCGCACTTGTGAAAGAATATCAGACTCGCCAGTTGACGTGTATTGGACGTGTGGCATGATTTGTTTACTTTTGAACTTTGGCAAAAATTGAACATTTCTGCTACTTTGAGCTCAATTTTGAGGTACTTTTCATTTTGAAATCAGTCAATATCACCTCAATTTCTGTAACATGTCTTCCATTCTATAAAATGAGACCAGGAAAACTAGAATACAACCATAAATAGCATATGAAAATACACTGCAAAGTCGCTGTTTTAAAGCAAAAACCCGGTAGGAGTTTTTTTTTTCTCATGCACTGTGTGCTGCAGGATTTTTTTTATACTGTGCACACTGACCACATTATATACTTTATATACTTTTATACTGTGCACACTGGAGGGAGTAGTAGGTAAATTTGGGGTGCCAGGGGTAAATGTAAATGGGGAGCCTTTAATTGAGCTATGTGTAGAAAGAGATTTGGTAATAAGTAATACATATTTTATGAAAAAGAGGATAAATAAATATACAAGGTATGATGTAGCACGTAATGAAAGTAGTTTGTTAGATTATGTATTGGTGGATAAAAGGTTAATGGGTAGGCTCCAGGATGTACATGTTTATAGAGGGGCAACTGATATATCGGATCATTATTTAGTTGTAGCTACAGTTAGAGTAAGAGGTAGATGGGACAAGAGGAAGGTGGCAACAACAAGTAAGAGGTAGGCGAAAGTGTATAAACTAAGGGAGGAGGAAGTTCGGGTGAGATATAAGCGACTATTGGCAGAAAGGTGGGCTAGTGCAAAGATGAGTAGTGGGGGGATTGAAGAGGGATGGAATAGTTTTAAAAATGCAGTATTAGAATGTGGGGCAGAAGTTGGTGGTTATAGGAGGGTGGGGGCAGGAGGACAGAGGAGTGATTGGTGGAATGGTGAAGTGAAGGGTGTGATAAAAGAGAAAAAGGTAGCTTATGAGAGGTTTTTACATAGCAGAAGTGTTATGAGAAGAGCAGAATATATGGGGAGTAAAAGAAAGGTGAAGAGAGTGGTGAGAGAGTGCAAAAGGAGAGCAGATGATAGAGTGGGAGAGGCACTGTCAAGAAATTTTAATGAAAATAAGAAAAAATTTTGGAGTGAGTTAAACAAGTTAAGAAAGCCTAGGGAAAGTATGGATTTGTCAGTTAAAAACAGAGTAGGGGAGTTAGTAGATGGGGAGAGGGAGGTATTAGGTAGATGGCGAGAATATTTTGAGGAACTTTTAAATGTTGAGGTAGAAAGGGAGGCGGTAATTTCATGCACTGGCCAGGGAGGTATACCATCTTTTAGGAGTGAAGAAGAGCAGAATGTAAGTGTGGGGAAGGTACGTGAGGCATTACGGAGAATGAAAGGGGGTAAAGCAGCTGGAACTGATGGGATCATGACAGAAATGTTAAAAGCAGGGGGGGATATAGTGTTGGAGTGGTTGGTACTTTTGTTTAATAAATGTATGAAAGAGGGGAAGGTACCTAGGGATTGGCAGAGAGCATGTATAGTCCCTTTATATAAAGGGAAAGGGGACAAAAGAGATTGTAAAAATTATAGAGGAATAAGTTTACTGAGTATACCAGGAAAAGTGTATGGTAGGGTTATAATTGTTTACATTGAAGCATATATGTGAACAGTATTTAAATAAAGGTAGGGAAGTTTTTATTGCATTTATGGATTTAGAAAAGGCATATGATAGAGTGGATAGAGGAGCAATGTGGCAGATGTTGCAAGTATATGGAATAGGTGGTAAGTTACTAAATGCTGTAAAGAGTTTTTATGAGGATAGTGAGGCTCAGGTTAGGGTGTGTAGAAGAGAGGGAGACTACTTCCCGGTAAAAGTAGGTCTTAGACAGGGATGTGTAATGTCACCATGGTTGTTTAATATATTTATAGATGGGGTTGTAAAAGAAGTAAATGCTAGGGTGTTCGGGAGAGGGGTGGGATTAAATTTTGGGGAATCACATTCAAAATGGGAATTTATGAATGTATGAAAGTATAGTAGTACCAACACTCTTATATGGATGTGAAGCTTGGGTGGTAAATGCAGCAGCGAGGAGACGGTTGGAGGCAGTGGAGATGTCCTGTTTAAGGGCAATGTGTGGTGTAAATATTATGCAGAAAATACGGAGTGTGGAAATTAGAAAAAGGTGTGAAGTTAATAAAAGTATTAGTCAGAGGGCAGAAGAGGGGTTGTTGAGGTGGTTTGTTCATTTAGAGAGAATGGATCAAAGTAGAATGACATGGAAAGCATGTAAATCTATAGGGGAAGGAAGGCGGGGTAGGGGTCATCCTTGAAAGGGTTGGAGAGAGGGGGTAAAGGAGGTTTTGTGGGCGAGGGGCTTGGACTTCCAGCAAGTGTGCGTGAGCGTGTTAGATAGGAGTGAATGGTGACGAATGGTACTTGGGACCTGACGATCTGTTGGAGTGTGAGCAGGGTAATATTTAGTGAAGGGATTCAGGGAAACCGGTTATTCTCATATAGTCGGACTTGAGTCCTGGAAATTGGAAGTACAATGCCTGCACTTTAATGGAGGGGTTTGGGATATTGGCAGTTTGGAGGGATATGTTGTGTATCTTTATACGTATATACTTCTAAACTGTTGCATTCTGAGCACCTCTGCAAAAACAGTGATAATGTGTGATTGTGGTGAAAGTGTTGAATGATGATGAAAGTATTTTCTTTTTGGGGATTTTCTTTCTTTTTTGGGTCACCCTGCCTCGGTGGGAGACGGCCGACTTGTTGAAAAAAAAAAAAAAAAATGTATGTGTAGTGTGACCTAAGTGTAAGTAGAAGTAGCAAGATATACCTGAAATCTTGCATGTTTATGAGACAGAAAAAAGGACACCAACAATCCTTCCATCATGTAAAACAATTACAGGCTTTCGTTTTACACTCACTTGGCAGGACGGTAGTACCTCCCTGGTTGGTTGTCTACCACCCTACTACCTAAGTGATGAACATTTATTTATAGAAAATGAAATTTTCACTCCATATGGTTTTTTCCATTTGCTGGTGAGTTTGTCAGTTTTCTTCTCACTGCCTCACATGATTGAATTGGGCTTATCACTTCCCCATTAGCTTTTTCTTTTTCTTTAACTCAACAGCTCTCTCCTGTGAAGACAGAGTAACCCAAGAAGAAAATACAATCACCAACATTCACTCATTTGTGTTTTTTCCAGAAGTATGCTGACATCACAGTCAGATTACGCTCTGACTGCAACATCCCTACTCTTCCTTCAAAGTGCAGGCACTGCCTTTTCCACCTCCAGGACTCAAGTTCAACTAACTGGTTTCCCTAAATCCCTTCATAAAAGTTACCCTGCTTGCACTCCAAAAGCAAGTTCATTAAAAACTACTAATCTCCACTTAGCCCTGTCTAACATTCTCACAAGCCTGCTGGATACTCAAGCCTCTAAAACTCAAACCTCTTGTACCTCCTCCCTCCTACTGTCCCAGGGATGAGCTTCTTTCCTCCTACCCTACACCCTGGATTTATACGTTCTCCATCTATCCCTCTCCATCCTCTCTGCATGAATCCCATAAATATATAATAATATAATTACAGTCGACCCTCAACTAACGGCGGCATTAAGTAATGGCAATTTCATCTAATGGCACTTTTTGCCGTAGAAAAAATGCCTTAACCAACAGTGAAAAACCTAACCGACGACGTTCGTCTGGAACCTGTCGATGTGTGCCCAGCCACTCCAAGAGTCAGGGTGCCATTGTTTACAAGCTGTTGTTGGTTTCCACGTGTGCCTCCCATACATTTTGGATTATTCCAATGTTTTTAGTGCTTGTAACTGCTAAATAAGCCACCATGGACCCCACAAAAGCTTCTAGAGCCAGCCCTTTGGTAAAGGATATGAGAAACACGATAGAATTCAAGAAAAAGTTTGTAGAAAAATACAAAAGTGGTGGTAGTGATGGTAGTAGAGGATGGTAGTTATGGTGGTAGAGGGTGGTAGTGATGGTGGTAGAGGGTGGTAGTGGTTGTGATGGTGGTAGAGGGTGGTAGTGGTTGTGATGGTAATAGAGGGTGGTAGTGATGGTGGTAGAGGGTGGTAGTGATGGTGGTAGAGGGTGGTAGTGGTTGTGATGGTAATAGAGGGTGGTAGTGATGGTGGTAGAGGGTGGTAGTGGTTGTGATGGTGGTAGAGGGTGGTAGTGGTTGTGATGGTGGTAGAGGGTGGTAGTGGTTGTGATGGTGGTAGAAGGTGGTACTAGTTGTGATGGTGGTAGAGGGTGGTACTGGTTGTGATGGTGGTAGAGGGTGGTACTGGTTGTGATGGTGGTAGAGGGTAGTACTGGTTGTGATGGTGGTAGAGGGTGGTCCAGTGATTTTCAAGCTGGTCCTAGTGGCATTAAAAACCAAGAAGGAAGGTAACCCCACCAAAGAACTTGGTACCTGAAGTCTTTATGGAAGGGGTTTCTCCTTCCAAGCAATAGACAATCCTGAATCTCCCCTGCTGCTGCCACGTCACTCATCAACAACTCCACAATAAAGGTAAGTGGTATTTAATTATTGTTTATTTTGCATGTCACATTCCTTTCCATATAAGGAAATGTATATTTCATGTAAAAAAAAAAAAATTTCAGACTTTGGGATGTCAGTAACGGATTAATTCTATTTCCATTAATTCTTATGGGGAAATTTAACTCAACCAACTGCAATTTCGACCAACAGCAAGCCCTCTGGAATGGATTAATGCCGTTGGTTGAGGGTCCACTGTAGTATGAATGAATTTATATGGGAAGTTGTTTCTCAGTAAATAGCTTTCAAAAATGTTACTTTAAAAGGATGCTAAGATGGTTTTTTTTGGAGGGTCCACCTTGTTTTGGTATTAGCTTTTTAAGTGTTTATACAAGTTATGGATTTCATTGCATGAATAAAAGGATTTACACTGTTACAGGTAACCGAGAAGCCTGCCAAGTTCTGGCTGACTGGGGTTTGAGGCTGGAAGATAATGCTGTTGCATTGGATGGTCGTGTGTTACCTCCTGAGACCATCTTCTTTGGTTGTCGTGAAGTACCTGGCTCAGAGATAGCAGACTGGGGACGGGATGCATGTAGGGAGAAAGTCATTACTCCTGTGAGTTATTGTGATGCTTAGATGATTTTATTAACAGATTGTAAAATTGGTACCTTACATCTATTGGGTGGCAATTATTCATTGCCTGTATGAATTCTTAGATACCATCCAAGAGATTGTAAATGCATTTTTAAAGTGGTTTTTATAAAGCCATTAAATTAGACTGTGCAATATTGTGGCACAGATAGAAATAAGCACTTATTTTTAGGCCAACTGCAAAATTTGCTAGGACTCAAACTATAAGTCTTTTTTTGCAGATTTTCTTATTTTAAGCTTAATTCAACCATAGATAATGTGCTCTTGGGAGATTCTGAAGAGAAGTTGCAGAGGTTGGTGGATGAATTTGGTAGGGTATGTAAAAGAAGAAAATTAAAAGTGAATACAGGAAAGGGTAAGGTTATGAGGATAACAAAATGATTAAGTGATGAAAGATTGGATATCAGATTGGAGGGGGAGAGTATGGAGGAGGTGAATGTATTCAGATATTTGGGAGTGGACGTGTCAGCGGATGGGTCTATGAAAGATGAGGTGAATCATAGAATTGATGAGGGGAAAAGGGTGAGCGGTGCACTTAGGAGTCTGTGGAGACAAAGAACTTTGTCCTTGGAAGCAAAGAGGGGAATGTATGAGAGTATAGTGGTGGTTCGGAAATGTAGAGAGAATGAAGCAAAACGGAATGACTTCAAGAGTGTATCAGTCTGTAGTGGAAGGAAGGCGGGGTAGGGGTCGGCCTAGGAAAGGTTGGAGGGAGGGGGTAAAGGAAGTTTTGTGTGCGAGGGGCTTGGACTTCCAGGAGGCATGCGTGAGCGTGTTTGATAGGAGTGAATGGAGACAAACGGTTTTCAATACTTGACGTGCTGTTGGAGTGTGAGCAAAGTAACATTCATGAAGGGATTCAGGGAAACCGGCAGGCCGGACTTGAGTCCTGGAGATTCAATTCAATTCAATTCAATTTAAAGTTTATTCTCTATAAGGATTACAATGCTGAGTTTACAGAATTTGGTTATTGTGTGGTTTACATGTAGTAAAATAATGATTACAGAATGTACCACTAGAACACCTAGCATGGCTAGGCATTTCGGGCAGACTTAGTTTAATTCTTAATTTTAAAATATTACAAATTATGAGGTAAGTTGGTATTATGGCTAAGTGACTAAATACTAGTTTGTGAGTTTAGCAATGTGAATGCTTTTGTTTTGGCACAGTACATAGTTTCAGTATTGGAGTATCACAGGATTCATTATTTTAAGATTGAGATTAATATTTCTGTTTATGGTCAAATGGGTGAGTGAGTGTAAGTGTGAACCACCAGGTGGTATTCGTGTAGTTAGTTGACGGGGTGTATCAGGGAGATAAGATGTTTTCTAATGGTAGTTTTGAAGGTGGTGAATGTGTCTGCAGTTCTAGAGTTCTCAGGTAGGGTGTTCCAGATTTTAGGGCCTTTGACATACATTGAATTTTTGTAAAGGTTTAGTCGGACACGGGGAATGTCGTAGAGATGTTTGTGTCTGGTGTTATGCCTGTGGGTTCTGTCACAACTATCAAGAAAGCATTTTAGGTCAAGGTTGATATTGGAGTTTAAGGTCCTGTAGATGTAGATTGCACAGTAGTAAGTGTGGATGTACTGAACAGGGAGTAAGTTTAGATCTATGAAGAGTGGGGGGGTGTGTTGCCAGGGATGGGATTTGGTGATTATTCTTACTGCAGCTTTTTGTTGGGTTATTATTGGCTTTAGGTGTGTTGCTGCAGTTGATCCTCAAGCACAAATAGCATAGGTGAGGTATGGATAAATAAGTGAGTAGTATAGTGTGAGAAGGGCATTTTGCGGCACGTAGTATCGTATCTTGGAGAGGATCCCATCCGTTTTGGATACTTTTTTGGTTATGTGTTGGATATGGGTGCTGAAATTCAGGTTGTTGTCAAGGTATAGGCCTAGGAATTTGCCCTCATTATGTCTGGTAATTAGAGTGTTGTCAATCTTAATGTTAATTTGTGCATCTCCTGCTCTGCTACCAAACATAATATAGTAGGTTTTGTCAGTGTTAAGCGTAAGTTTATTGGCTGTCATCCAAGTCGATATTTTGATCAGCTCCTCGTTAACAATGGTGTTGAGGGTGGCAAGATTAGGGTGAGAGATGACATAAGTCGTGTCGTCAGCAAAGAGAATGGGTTTCAGGTGTTGGGATACGTTTGGAAGATCATTGATGTATATGAGGAAGAGCAGGGGACCAAGGACACTTCCCTGTGGAACTCCAGTATCAAGTGGCCGTGTTGTTGATGCTGTGTCTTTAATGGTGACATACTGATACCTATTAGTAAGGTAAGATTTGAAATAAGCAAGCGCATGGCCTCTTATACCGTAATGGTCAAGTTTGTGGAGTAGGATGTCGTGGTCTACTGTGTCAAAAGCTTTTTTTAGGTCAATAAAAATTCCTAGTGGATATTCCTTATTTTCCAATGCTGTGTAAAGCAGATCTAGCATTTTTATAATTGCATCATTAGTGCTTTTATTTTTCCTGAATCCAAATTGGCAGGCGTTGAGTATGTTTTGTGCCGTTATAAATGAATATAGTCTCCTGTGCACAAGTTTCTCAGATTTTGGATAGCAATGGTAAGTTTGATATTGGCCTATAGTTGTTTAAGTCTGTAGGGTCACCACCTTTATGTATTGGTGTAACCCTTGCCATCTTGAGTAGTTTCGGGAAGGTGCTAGTTTCTAGTGACTTGTTAAAAAGTAATGAAATAGCATGCAAAAGGACATGGGCCGCTCGCTTGTACAGTAATGGTGGGACATGAGACAGATTCCCTGAGTTATTTTTAAGTGACTATAATCTCAGTGACTTCCGTGGGCTCAGTATGTGCAAGATAGAAGGAATTTGGGAAATTCCCATCTAGGTAGTCCCCGGCATGGGCATTGGTATGTGGGATTTTATTGGCGACATTAGATCCTATGGTTGAGAAGAAGTCGTTTATCTTGTTAGCTGTGTCAGTGGGATGTAGTGGTGTTTCATTAGGTTTAGTTAGGACAATATTCTTGGTTTTTTTAAGTTTGTGAGTTCCTAGAATCTGAGAGAGTATTTTCCAGGTCTTTTTTATATCTCCTCTAGTGTCTGTGAATCTACTGGAGTAGTATAGTTGTTTAGCTTTCTTTATTACTTTGGTGAGAACTGATGAATAGCGTTTAAGAATATCTTTGTGTATTAAGCCCTGTCTATATTGCTTTTCATATTGGTGTTTCTTGTCAATGGATTTCAGAATGGTGCTGGTTAGCCATGGGCAACGAAGCCGTTTGTTTGTGATCTGTTTCGTTTTTATAGGACAATGTTTGTTGTATAGTGTAAGTAATTTGTTAAGAAAAATGTCTGTCCAGTCATCAATACCATTGGCCTTGGAGAATTCTGTAGGCCAGTCAACAGTCTCTAGGTCAGCTGTGAACTTCCTTATTGAGGCCTCATCATGGAGTCTAAATGAGACTTTGTTGTATTCAAGTGGGAAGTACAGTGCCTGCACTCTGAAGGAGGGGTGTTAATTTTGCAGTTTAAAAACTGTAGTGTAAAGCACCCTTCTGGCAAGGCAGTGATGGAGTGAATGATGGTGAAAGTTTTTCTTTTTCGGGCCACCCTGCCTTGGTGGGAATCGGCCAGTGTGTTAATAAAAAAATAAAAAAAATAACGTGACCATAGATTCTGATTTATTCAGCTCCATGCAGTTCATATCTCTAGTTTGACCCAGAACAAACAAATCAGTTTGTTTCCTTGGCTTTTCACCTTGCTTATATCTTTGCAACTTTATTATTTTTATCAACATTGTGGTCCTTCTCAGCCACAGAAGAGTTATTATGTTGTTCATTTTTTGGTTGTAATTGGTAGTCTGTACTTCTGTAGAGATTTTCTGATGTAGTATAGCGAATGGTTGAAGAGGATTAACCCTTAAACTGTCCAAACAGATCTACGTTCTCATGTGTAGTGCTCCAAAAGTAGATCTACATTTTTTTACATAGTATTTTCAAATATAACAAAAGAAAACATAGATCAAAGTTTTTTTTACACTTTTTCAAATGTAAAAAAAAAAAAAGAATCTCTACGTTTTTTTACATATTTCAAATGTTGAAAAAACGTAGATCTATGTTTGGACAGTTTAAGGGTTAAAGAATGCATTTAATTATAGTACTGGTCTGTTTGACACTATGCAGATGGATTAATATATGCTATTATTATGCAAAAGCCATGATACACAACGGTACAGTAAACCCTTGATATAACAGACCCTGATATAATGGACTTTTAAAATTATAGGCAAAATCCACTGGTTAAATTGTATTTTTGACTCCTTTATTTTTAATGCTTTTTTCAGTATACAGTGAACCCTCGGTTATCGGCTGTTCCAGATATCGGCCAATTTGGTTATCGCCCTTTTTTTTGGCCGAAGTTTTATCCTGGTTATCGGCCGTATTGGACACATCCATCCGATAGTGAAGGAGGAAGAGAGAGGGGAGAATGTGCCTCCTTCAGTGATTCAGTGATATAACGCTAGCTGGCTGGTGCTATAGTGCCAGCCAGCGATAAAGTGTAGCATTAACAATATAGCAATTAAGTTAAGCAATTAATCGATAGAAAAAGGATGACACGAAACTGACTCCTCCAGTGTTGTTGGAGGTATATAGGGCCACTGACAATATACGCTGCCCTGCCTATCTTCCACCACCCTAAACCAATGCCAGCATCTCCTCCAAGATACAGTAAGTGCAAATATTTCTTTTTTATAAAGTGTAAATATTTCTTGTTTATAAATTATGTACATTGTTTCAGTGTGAACAGTGGTGGTAGCAGAGCTGCCACCACCACCACTATATGTACAGCTTATGCTATCAGTGTCCCTTATAAACCCAACAACAACAACACCACCACCAGTCCTCACATACATAATGACATATGTTATTCATTCTAGAGTATATATCATGTCTCTATGTTATTAATATTGTTTATTATGTCATATTAGATGAATTGTAATAGATAAATAAGCTGTGGAGTTGATAATTGCGTCATATTTAAGCATTTTGTCCTGTCTTCAAACTTTAAACTCACCTCCCTCCCGCTTCTCACCTCTACACCAACAAGACTCTTCAATAAGAACATAAGAAAGAAGGAACACTGCAACAGGCCTACTGACCCATGCGGAGCAGGTCCATGTCCCTCCCCCCCCCTGGATTAGACCAGTGACCCACCCCCCGGATTATCCCAATGACCCACCCTGTCTGGTCATCCCCACTCAAGGATGGAGTACTGTTCCAGACCCAGCAGCACAAGCTAGTCAGGTCCAACTCACACCCTCCCATACCCACTCATGTATTTATCTAACCTATTTTTAAAACTACACAACGTTTTAGCCTCAATAACTGTACTTGGGAGCTTGTTCCACTCATCCACAACTCTATTACCAAACCAGTGCTTTCCTATATCCTTCCTGAATCTGAATTTTTCCAACTTGAAACCATTGCTGCGAGTCCTGTCTTGGCTGGAAATTTTCAGCACACTATTTACATCCCCTTTATTTATTCCTGTTTTCCATTTATACACCTCGATCATATCCCCCCTAATTCTACGCCTTTTGAGAGAGTGCAGATTCAGGGCCTTCAGTCTATCCTCATAGGGAAGATTTCTGATACATGGGATCATCTTTGTCATCCTCCTTTGTACGTTTTCCAGAGCATTTATATCCATTCTGTAGTACGGTGACTAGAACTGAGCAGCATAGTCTAAATGAGGCCTAACCAAGGATATATAGAGTTGAAGAACAACCTGAGGACTTCTATTATTTATACTTCTAGGTATGAAGCCAAGAATTCTGTTAGCTTTATTGCAAACACTAATGCACTGTTGTCTTGGTTTTAGGTTACTGCTAACCAGAACTCCTAAATCCTTTTCGCAGTCGGTAGTATTAAGATCTACATTATTTAGTTTATATGTGGCATGGTTATTTAACTGTCCAACATTTAGAACTTTGCAGTTTGTCTATATTTAACTGCATCTGCCACTTCTCCGACCATTGCGTCAGTCTATTCAAATCATCCTGGAGTGCTCTAATGTCCTCATTAGAATGAATTGGATTCAAATGTTCATTTATCCATTTCATTAGTCATTTTATTTAGTTCTCATTGTTTTGTGTATGTAAAACTATAGTTAATCTTTAAAAAAATGTAGTTTTTGTTAATATTTGGGTGTTTGAAATGGATTAATTGGATTTACATTAATTCTTATGGGAAATATTATTTCAGTTTTCGGCCATTTCGATTTTAGGCTGACCTTCTGGAAAGGATTACAGCCGATAACTGAGGGTCCATTGTACGTATATGAAAATTGTGTGTTCATTACTATATTAGGTATACACTACAGTAATACACTTTTTTTTTTTTTACTATTTTTAACATTCTGTTAGAGCAGACACCCCTATTAGCCTTTTTTTTTTTTTTAAAGTTTACCATACTGTAATTTTCTCTTCAGGTCGATCTTCAGTCAGGATGCTGGTCGATTCTTTTCTGTCCTAGAGATAAATATGTTTCCCAGAAATTTGTTGCAATGTTTAAGCAAGTTACCCTCAACATGGGTATCCGTGTTGGGGAGCCACAAACGATTCAACTATCTGATGACAAAATTGAAAGCTATGTAAACAGCTTAAAGCATTTCTATCATGACAAGGTAATATGGTGGGTAATTTAGTATTTTTTAAAGTGTAATGTAAATTACATTGGAGTATGGTTGATGAGTGTAATTTGAGGAAAGGGTATATCTAGACTAAAAATTGGAGGTTTTAATGAATTAGTTTTAAGCTATCGTTCAGAAGCATATTTAGTTAAATAATTGTTTTTTTTCTTTTACTCTGTAATTTTCTTATTGGCTTTGCAAGCAGATGATAAGAGATATGCAGTAATGTCTATAATGTGGATGTAGTTGTTGCATACTCTTTGACATTTTGGAAGCTCTCTGTGTGTTCATTTTGCCCAGCTTTACTAATATTGTCCTTGATATATATTTCAAAAGTACACTCATTGCTTATTTTGATGCAGCTGAAATAACTTATCACAAGCCTGGTGCTAAAGGTTATGTGAATGCAATGCCTTGCTTCAGCTAGGCATCCATACCTATTCAGGGTCTAGCTGTGTGGCGAAAATACTGTGTACTCTGATGCAGAATGTGCAGGTTTGAATCCTGTTCTGGACTGAGAGAAAATGTTTGTAAATTAGTTTATTCGTTTGCGAATTGTTAAGCATTTTAAAATCTCTTTCGAGGTTTAGTGCATGTGGCGGGATGAGACAAAATAACTTATCATAAGCCTGGTGTTTCGGGGTATGGGGATACAACACCTAGCTTTGGCTCTGAGCCTATACTTATTCAGGGATTGGCTGTGTGGCAAAAGTATTGTGTACTTTGAAGTAGAGTGCATAGGATTAAATTCTGTTCTGTGGATTATAATAAGGGTCAGATGTGAAAAGTGGGTTACAATAAGTGTTATGCACTTGAAGAGAAGAGCGAGAGATTTGGGGAAATGTTAAATGAGTGTTTAGGGAATTTTGAATCAAGTGGGAGAGTAATTGTGGTGGGGGGCCTAAATGCTAAAGTGGGAGAGACTGTTGTAGAGTGTGTAGTAGGTAATTTTAGGGTGCCAGTAATAAATGATAATGGGGGCCTTTGAACTTTGTATAGAAAGAGGTTTGATAGTAATACATATTTTAAGACAAAGAGGATAAATAAGTATAAGATGTTTATAGGGCATAATTACAGTAGTTTGTTGGACTATGTATTGGTGAATGAAAGGTTGACGGGAAGACTTCTGGATGTGCATGTGTATAGAGGGGCAACATGTATATCAGATCATTATTTAGTTGCAGCTACAGTGAGAGTGAGAGGTAGATGGGGTACAAGGAGAATGGCATCACCGAGTAAGAGGATGGAGGAGATAGGCTAAGAACATAAGAAGGAAGGAACACTACAGCAGGGCTACTAGCCCATGCAAGGCAGGTCCAAGTCACCTCCTGGCTTAAACCAGTGACCCACCTAGTCAGGTCAGGTCACATCCACTTAAGGAAGGGGCATGGCATCAGACCTATTAGCACAGGCTAGTCAGGTCCAACTTGCACCCACTCATGTATATATATCTAACCTATTTTTAAAACTACACACCATCTCAGCTTCTATGATGGTACTTGGGAGTTTGTTCCACTCATCCATAACTCTGTTACCAAATCAGTGCTTTCCTATATCCTTCCTGAATCTGAATTTTTCCAACTTAAAACTATTGCTGCAAGTCCTGCCTTGGCTAGATATTTTTAGCATGCTATTTTCATTCCCTTTATTTATTCCTGTTTTCCATTTTCTTCTTTCAACAAACTGGTCATATCCCACCAAAGCAGGGTGGCCCAAAAAGAAAAAAAAAGTATCTCTTTTTAACTTCAGTAATGTATACAGGAGAAGGGGTTATTAACCCCCCTTGCTCCTGGCATTTTAGTCACCTCTTACAACATGCATGCCTTACGGAGGAAGAATTCTGTTCTACTTCCCCATGGAGATAAGAACAACTGACTAGAAAATAGAAGAAAACCCAGAGGGGTGTGTGTATATGTATATATATATATATATGCTTGTACATGCATGTGTAGTGTGACCTAAGTGTAAGTAGAAGTAGTAAGACGTACATGAAATCTTGCAAGTTTTCTTTCTTTCAACGCACCAGCCATATCCCACTGAGGTGGGGTGGCCCAAAAGGAAAAACAAAAGTTTTTCCTTTTAAATTTAGTAATATATGCAGGAGAAGGGGTTACTAGCCCCTTGCTCCCGGCATTTTAGTTGCCTCTTACGACACGCATAGCTTACGGAGGAAGAATTCTGTTCCACTTCCCCATGGTGATAAGAGGAAATAAACAAGAACAAGAACTAGAAAGAAAATAGCAGAAAACCCAGAGGGGTGTGTATATATATGCTTGTATATGTATGTGTAGTGTGACCTAAGTGTAAGTAGAAGTACAAGACGTACCTGAAATCTTGCATGTTTATGAGACAGAAAAAAGGACACCAGCAATCCTACCATCATGTAAAACAATTACAGGTTTCCATTTTACACTCACTTGGCAGGATGGTAGTACCTCTGTGGGCGGTTGCTGTCTACCAACCATTTATACACCTCAATCATATCACCTCTAATTCTATGCCTTTCTAGAGAGTGCAGATTCAGGGCCATATGTCTATCCTCATAGGGAAGATTTCTGGTAAGTGGGAACAACTTTGTCATCCTCCTTTTCACGTTTTCCAGTGCATTAATATCCATTCTGTAATATGGTGACCAGAACTGTGCAGCATAATCTAAATGAGGCCTAACCAAAGATATATAAAGTTGAAGAACAACCTGGGGACCCCTATTATTTATGCTCCTTGATATAAGAACATAAGAATGGAGGAACACTGCAGAAGGTCTACTGGCCCATGCAAGGCAGGTCGCTATCAAAATGACCTCTACCCAAAGCTACCCAAGAATTTACTCCTGTACCCAGTGACACCAATCAAACTGAGCCCCTCCCACTCATATATTTGTCCAATCTCTCTTTGAAGCTACCCAAGGTCCTAGACAACTTAAATCCATTATTTCTGGTTCTTACCTGGTTCGACACCCTCACTTTACCAATATCACCTTTGTTCATGCCCGTCATCCACTTATACACTTCAATGATATCTTCCCTCACTCTACGTCTCATCAGAGAGTGGAGATTTAAGGCTTTAAGTCTATCTTCATATGGGAGATTCCTTACACAGTAAATCATTTTAGTCCTTCTTCTCTGTATGTTCTCCAATGAATCTATATCCATCCTGTAGTAAGGAGACCAAAACTGAGCAGCATAATCCAAATGAGGTCTCACTAGTGAGGTATAGAGCTGTAAAATAACATTTGAACTTCTGTTACTCTCTGCTTTCTATTGGTAAGCCATGCCTCTATCCATGCTAGAACTTTACCTCCTATACCATGAGCTGGCACTTCCCTTAAGAGTCTCTTGTGAGGTACTCTATTGAAGTCTTTACTAAAATCCAAATAAACAATATCATATTCTTTATCACTGTCCACTGCCTCAAATGTTCTATTGAAGAACGTCAGTAAATTTGTCAGGCAGGAACAACTTCTTGTGAACCCATGCTGGGATTCATTAATCAAATTATGCTCTTCAAGGTGACTTCTAATAATGTCAGCTATAACTGATTCTAATAATTTGCCCACCATAGATGTCAGGCTTATTGGATGGTAATTTGAAGGAGTGGACTTATCCCCTGATTTGAATATAGGAACCACATTAGCCATCTTCCACAACTTTGGCACAACACCGGTAAGGATGGACGCATTAAATACACTTATTAATGGCTGACTAAGCTCCATCTTGCATTCCTTAAGTACCCTGGAAAACAACTCATTGGGTCCCGGGGACTTATTTTGCTTCAGTTTGTCTATCTGTTTAATAACCATGTCCCTCATGACAGTAATATTAGTTAATTTAAATTCATCAGGAACTAAATAATTGTTAATTACTGGAATCTCATTTACATCTTCCTGTGTAAAAACTGACAAAAAATAGTCATTAAATAAGGAACACATTTCCAGTTCGTTATCCGTCATCTGTCATTCCCAATTTTCAGAGGCCCTACTTTTTCCTTCACCTTCGTCCTATACACTTGAAAGAACCCCTTTGGATTAGTCTTTGATTCATTAGCAACTCTAATTTCATAGTCACGTTTATACTTTCTAATCCCCTTTTTTACTTCTCTTTTAAGCTGAACATATTGGTCAGTAAGGTTAACCTCTCCTCTTCTGATGTGCCTATAAATTCCCCTTTTCTCCCCTAATAGATGCTTTAGCCTCCTGTTAATCCATTTGGGATCATTATTATTAGACTTAATTTCTCTCTGGGGAATGTATATACTCTGAGCATGGTGTACATTATTAAGAAAAAAATCATAAATGCAGATTCCTTCATAATCATAAGTATGATCATCGTCAATAAAATCATTAGCTAGATAACCCCAATCGAGATTTGACAGGTGTTCCCTAAGTCCATTATAATGGGCAGAACAAAAATCAGGGATTTTTACCGTATTATCATTATTCTTTTATTCCAAGTTAATGCTAAAAGTGATGGATTTGTGGTCACTTGCGCCAAGCTCTTCAGTGATCTCCAGATTATTTACGAGTGTTTCCGTATTTGACAAGACTAGGTCTAGCAAATTATTACCCCTGGTAGGCTTTGTTACACACTGCTTCAGAAAACAGTCCTGAACTGTTTCCATAAAGTCACTGGACTCTAGATTACTGGTCAAAGAATTCCAGTCAATTTGACTAAAGTTAAAATCCCCTACTATCACTCTGTATTTGTGTCCAGAAGCCCTAACAATTTCGTCCCAAAGAAGTCTCCCTCTATCGTGATCCAAGCCTGGAGGTCGGTATATTATAGCTAGAATTAGCTTTTCTTGACCTTCTACAAACTCTACCCAAACAGATTCTGTTACTGTTCCATCTATTTTTATGCCTGTTTTTGTGCAACAGTTAATATTTTCTCGAACATATGATGCAGCTCCTCCCCAAGCCAAGGATTCTGTTTGTTTTATTGCAAACACTTATGCACTGTTGTCTTGGTTTTAGATTGCTACTAACCATAACTCCCAAATCATTTTTGCAGTCAGTAATATTAAGATCTACATTATTTAGTTTATATGTGGCATGGTTATTTTCTTGTCCAGTGTTTAGAGCTTTGCATTTGTCTATATTAAACTGCATCTGCCACTTCTCCGATCACTGCATCAGCCTATTCAAATCTTCCTGGAGTGCTCTAATGTCTTACGGAGGAAGAATTCTGTTCTACTTCCCCATGGAGATAAGAACAACTGACTAGAAAATAGAAGAAAACCCAGAGGGGTGTGTGTATATGTATATATATATATATATATATATATGCTTGTACATGCATGTGTAGTGTGACCTAAGTGTAAGTAGAAGTAGTAAGACGTACATGAAATCTTGCAAGTTTTCTTTCTTTCAACGCACCAGCCATATCCCACTGAGGTGGGGTGGCCCAAAATGAATGAATGACTTAGGCAACCTGTTATGGTGTCATCAGCAAATTTGCTTATGTCGCTATATATTCCCTCATCAATATCGTTTATATAAATTGTGAGCAACAAAGGATCCAACACTGACCCCTGTGAACACCACTTGTGACATGCCCCCACTCTGATTTCTCCCCATTGATACAAACTCTCTGCTGCCTATCTGTCAGCCATGCCTCTATCCAGGAAAAAATTTCTACTCCTGTTCAGTGTGCCTTAATTTTCCTCAGTAGCCTCTGATGTAGAACTCTATCAAAAGCCTTACTGAAGTCCATATACACAATATCATATTCATTACCATGATCTGCCTCCTCAAATAACTTGGTGGAAAAAAGTTGGTAAATTCATAATTCAGGAATGCCTCTTCGTAAAACTGTGCTGAGATTCATTAATCAATTTATGCCTTTCCAGATGGCTATGAATTGCCTCAGCAGTTATTGATTCCATAAATTTTCCCACTATGGAAGTAAGGCTTATTGGTCTGTAGATCAAAGCTGAGGACCTGTCTTCTGCTTTGTAAATAGGTATTACATTTGCTAATTTCCACTTGTCTGGTACTATGCTAGTTTGTAGTGATATGTTGAAAAGACTAGCCAAAGGTTTGCTAAACTTCTCTTTACATTCCTTTAAAACCCTGCAAACAGTTCATCAAGGCCTGGGGATTTGTTCGGTTTTAATTTCTCTATTTGTCTGAGGACCATGTCACTATTTACCCTAATTGTGCATAGTTTATTATCGTCCTTTTCAACATAATTAATAATTTCTGGAATTTCGCTAGTATCTTCCTGCATAAAAACTGAGAGGAAATAAGAGTTAAAAATTTCTCACATTTCCTTGTCACTGTCAATGACCTGATTTACTATTGAGTATGCCAATCTTGTCCCTAGTCTTACTTCTATATACCTGAGAGAAACTTTTTTGGTTTAATCTTCGAATCCCTTGCCACTTTAGCCTCATAATCTCTTTTAGCTTTTCTTATTCCCTTTTTTATTTCTCTCTTTAATTAAATATATTGATTTCTTAACTGCCCCTCTCCTCTTCTGATATGCCTATATATGCCTCTCTTTTCACCAGGTAAGATGTTTTAATCTGTTGTTTATCTATTTGGGATCATTTTTGGCTGATCTAATTTTCCTACTTGGAACATAAATTGTCTGGACAGCTAAAACTATGCTCTGAAAAACATCATATTTGCAACCAACACCACCTACCTGATCCATAGTCAGGTCGTTCCAATTTAGCTTACCCAAGTAATTTCTCAGTCCCATGAAATTGGCCAAGCGGAAGTCTGGGACAGAGACTTGATTGCAGTTATTTAGGTAATTCCATGATATATTGAAACTAAATAACTTGTGATCATTCTCCTCAAGCTCATCATTAACCTCAAGATTATTAATTAGTGATTCCTTGTCGGCAAGAACTAAGTCTAGCAGATTGTTTCCTCTAGTTGGTTTTGTCACAAACTGTTTTAAGAAGCAATCCTGAATCATATCAAGAAAGTTACTAGACTCAAGATTTCCTGTCGTATTGTTCCAATTAATTTGTCTAAAGTTAAAATCTCCCATTAACACAGACATTTTCATATCTAGACACCTTAGGAATTTCGTCCCATAGCAGATTACTGTACTCCCTATCAAGATTTGGGGGCCTACAAATCACACCCAAAATTAATTTGTCATGACCTTCGTGAAACTGTAGCCAAACAGATTCTGTGTCCGCTGCTTCTAATCTTATATTTTGTCTAACACAACATTTTAAATGATCTCTGATATACATCACTAGTGAGAGTATAGGTAACAAGGAGGTTAAGGAGGTATGGGGCAGATTTAAGAATGCTGTGTTAGTGTGCGGCAAAAGTTTGTGGATATAAATGGTTGAGTGCAGGAGAGAAGAAGAGTGATTGGTGGAGTAATGAGGTAAAACAAAGTGGTAAGGGAGAAAAAGTTAGTATATGAGAGGTTCTTACAAAGAAGTGATATAAGGATGGTGGAGTATATGGAAAGTAAGAGAGAGGTTGAGAGAGTGGTGAGGGAGTGTAAAAGGAGGGCATATGAGAGTGAAGTTCTGTCAACAAATTTTGCTGAGAATAAGAAAAAGTCTTGGAGTGAGACCCAGGGCCGGATTTAGGGGAGGGGCCCCGGGGCCAGGTCCACGGGCCCTCCCTCACCAGAAGGGGCCCCCCACCAAGTGTTGAAAAATATTTTGACACATTATACTGAGAATTGAATAGATTGCAAAGAGAGAAAATGTATGCAAGAGTTTGAATTGTGGTGGGATTGTCATGTCATTTGATAGCTGGTGTTACATCATCAGTGCGAGCACGTCATCAGCTGCATGACGTGAGGATTACTTATAGAACATCATCATCCTGGGTGTGCAGGGCACTGCAGTATGAATGACTGCTTGATCATGGTCAGTATATGAACAATAGTGTGGTAGAGAGCCGACTACAAACAAGCATGAAGCAAAGGCTGCTGGTGAACCTGACGGTCATGAGCATAGAATCTGACATCCTGCTCTCATTGGATTTTGATGGAGTCATCAGAGACTTTTCTATCAGAAAAGCACGGAATGTACCTCTCTTATAATATTTGATCTGATTGAAGATAACTCCTCATAAGTCTGCAGATTACTTTTGAGTTACACTTGCAAATGAACCGAAAGGGTGCTAAAATACACTATAAATCCAATTTATTGTTTCATTTTCTTCATCTTAAGAGGATGGTATATATATTGAGAAGCAAAAGTTTTCCAAGGAGAAATTTAAAAGTCTTCTAACCATTAGAGTTAGACCTTTTTAATGCAAGGGCCCCCCACCAAACTAGGCCCTGGGCCCCCCACCACCTAAATCCAGCACTGGTGAGATCAGTAATTTGAGGGAACGAATGGATTTGACAGTTCAAGACTGAAGAAGGGAGTTATTATATGGGGAGTTGGAGGTATTGGAAAGATGGCAGGAATATTTTGAGCTGTTAAATGTTGCTGATTTTAGAAAGGGAGGCAGTGATTTCATGCATTGGCCAAGGAGGTACAACAGCCTTTAGGAGTGAGGTCGAGCCAGATATGAATGTTGGAGGTGTGTGAGACTGTGGTTACAATGAAAGAGGGCAAAGAAGCTGGGATTGATGGGATCCTGACAGAAATGTTAAAAGCAGATGGAAATATAGTTTTGGAGTGGTTGAAAGAAGTGAAGGTATCTAGGATTGGCAGAGAGCATGCATAGCTGCTTTGTATAAAGGGAAGGGGAACAAAAGAGCATATAGATTATGGGGAAAGAAGACTGTTGAGTAAACCAGATAAAGTGTATGGAAGAGTTGTTATTGAAAGAATTAAGGGCATGATGGAGAGTAGGATCTCAAATGAACAAGGAGGCTTTAGGAATGGTAGGGGATGTGTAGACCAAGTGTTTACACTGGAGCATGTAAGTGAACAACATTTAGATAAAGGTAAAGATGTTTTCGATTTATTCGTGCATTTAGAAAAGGCATGTGATAGGGTGAGTTGTAGTTATAGTTGTTGTAGTTATAGTTGCAGTAGTTATAGTTGCAGTAGATATAGTTGCAGTAGTTACAGTTGCAGTAGTTATAGTTGCAGTCATAGTTATAGAAGTAGAATAGTAGTAGTAGTGCGTGTGCATACACTCACAGCTTGTGTGTGTGTGCGCGCGTGCACAAGTGCTTATTTATTGATTCATTGAGATATACTATTAATTTGGGGAAATATTTAGAAAATTAACATTAATTTTCAGTGATGTGTTTTTTTCATATTGTTTCTACTACTAATGATAACTGTTGAACTGAAATTTTTATCTTTCTTTCAGTTGCAGATAGCAGTCATTATATTCCCAACCCAGCGTGATGATCGTTACGCAGCAGTGAAGCGTCTTGCATGTGTAGAATTAGCCCTTCCGACCCAGTGCATCAACTCTCGCACAATAAGCCAAGATAGCAAATTACGTTCTGTCACACAGAAGATTGCTTTGCAAATTAACTGTAAACTCGGTGGAGAACTTTGGGCACTGAAGATTCCCATGACTGGACTTATGGTAAGGCATAAACTAGAGACTACACTGTCATCTAGAGCCACTACTATTTGTACAAGCACAAGTATGTAGAGAAAGCATAAAAAATTACTGTGCAGCACTGGTTTACTTTTAGCATTAACTAATCTTAATTATTTTTTTAATAAGCCGGCCGTATCCCACCGAGGCAGGGGGACCTAAAAATAAAACAAAGTTTTCTTCTTCTTACAATGAACTGGCCGTATCCCACTGAAGCAGGGTGGCCCAAAAAGAAAAACAAAAGTTTCTCTTTTTAAATTTAATAATTTATACAGGAGAAGGGAATACTAGCCCCTTGCTCCTGGCATTTTAGTCGCCTCTTACAACACGCATGGCTTACGGAGGAAGAATTCTGTTCCACTTCCCCATGGAGATAAGAGGAAATAAACAAGAACAAGAACAACTAACTAGAAAATAGAAGAAAACCCAGAGGAGTGTGTATATATATCCT
Organism: Cherax quadricarinatus; assembly: GCF_038502225.1. Taxonomy (NCBI): domain Eukaryota; kingdom Metazoa; phylum Arthropoda; class Malacostraca; order Decapoda; family Parastacidae; genus Cherax; species Cherax quadricarinatus. Next base: position 23,453,515 of record NC_091315.1, read on the forward strand.
TGTACATGCATGTGTAGTGTGACCTAAGTGTAAGTAGAAGTAGCAAGACGTACCTGAAATCTTGCATGTTTATGAGGCACCAGCAATCCTACCATCATGTAAAACAATTACAGGCTTTCATTTTACACTCACTGGTACTTCCCTAGGTGGTTGCTGTTGACCAACCTACTACTTAGGAAAAGAAAGTTTCTCATTTTAAATTTAGTGTATTGTATACAGGAGAAGAGGTTACTAGCCCCTTGCTATCCTAATCTTAAATATATTTGTATTTTTTTTTTGTGTGTGTACGTATATATATAATTTATTTTTTTAATTGTCTGTCTCTCACTAAGATAGGGTGACCTGAAAAAGAAACACTTTCACCATCATTCACTCTTATCACTGTCTTGCTAGAGGCATGCAAATACTACAGTTTAGATGCCCCTCCAAACTGCAGATATCCTCGCCTCTCTTTGAGAGTGCAGGCACTGTACTTCCCACCTCCAGGATTATGTCTGGCTAACTGGTTTCCCTGAATCCCTTCACAAAATGTTACCTTGCTCATACCCCAACAGCTCGTCAAATCCCAAAAACCATTTACCTCCACTCCTGTGTAACGTTACCAAATTTTTACGCATACTGATACCCAAATTTTGGCTGATACTTTTCCTACATTTATTGCACAACGGATATTAAATAACACAGGCAGGTTAAATATTAAATAACTTAATTTCTCTGAGATGACAATGTCATTACTTATTATTTGGCCTGTTATGTTAGTTATTGGTTGCCAAAGGCACTTTCTGATAGGGATGGAGTGGAAGAGGTTTTATGTACAGGGGGTTTGAACATCCAGCAGGTGTGTGTGAGTGTGTTAGATAGGAGTGAGTAGATGCAAGTGGCTTTTATGATTTGATGTGCTGTCAAAGTGTGAGCATGTTATCATTTATGAAGGGAATCATGGAAACTGATTACCTGAACTGGAGTCCTATAGTAGGGAAGTACAGAGCCTTCACTCTAAAGGAGGAGGAGGTTGGGATGTTGCAGTTTTGAGTCACCTGGACTGTAATGTCAGCATGTCTCTTGCGAGACTCATAGAATGAATGATGATGAAAGTGTTTTTTTTTTTTTTTTTTCAGGTCATTCTACCTCAGTTGGAGATGGCCAGTGTGTAAAAAACATTTAAAAGTGTTTAAAAATAGTATTAATTTAGTAGTTAATTATTTATTTCTACAAACATACCTAATGTAAAAATAGTTCTTTATATATCCTGCATTATAAACATTTGTTTGTTGTAGATACAGTAAATAAAAAAAATGCTAAGGATTTTATTGATGCCATGTACTGCAGGTTTTCTACACAGACAAATTTGATGTACCAAACTGCTTGGGTTTTTGCTAATATAAAATTTACATAAAAATGTTTAGTTTTAAAAATTTGAATGAAAAAGAGCAAAACTAGATACTGCATTTATTTGTTCTTGAATTTGCTTGAACTTTAGTCTTGAAGAACGTATATTCAACGGGGTACTGGTATTGAGGTACAGATAAAAAAAAGAAAGGCTTAATGATTTTTTATGCATTAATTTGTAAAGGATGTCATAAAATTTAAACCCCTTCTCCTGTATAAATTACTAAATTTACAAGGAGAAATTTTTGTTTTTCCTTTTAGGCCATCCTGCCTCGGTGGGATACGGCTGGTGTGTTGAAAGAAGAAATGATGAAGTTTAATATTTAATACATTTTGGTACTGTAGCTTTTTAATTTTTGGTGACATTACATTTTATGAATTGTAAACATCCCCTCACCGATCACTGGTTATTTTTGTTTCCTTGACTGCACTTTAAATGTATTTTTTTTTTTTACCACCAGCAAGATAGGGTCACCTTCAGAAGGAAATATTTTCATCTTTCAAGAAATGTGTAGACATCACAGTTCAAATACAACATTCTCACCCATAATTTGAATGTAAGCACTGTACCTCCTACTTCAGAACTCAGATTGAGGTAACTAGTGTCACTGAATCCCCCCACAAATGTTACCTTACTCACACTCAAACAGCATGTCAAATCCTAAAAAATGATTGAATGTGTCTCCAAAATGAAACTTTATTCTTTATTATATTCCATTCAGATTGATGTACAGTAGGGCCCCACTTTACAGCGTTTTGCCTTACGGCATTCCGCTAATACGGCGATATCAAATTATGACCAAAATTTGCTATACGGCAAGTGGTCTTTCAAATACGGCGCGCCCCACCCAGTTTGTTTACATTCTCCGTGAGCACATCTATTATGTCTGGAAACTTTCCAAAATTTCAAGTGTTTTAAAGTTATCGTGTATTTTATATGTACTCTGATAATTATGCTTATGTGTACCTGTACCTAAATATACACACTGTGCTGGCATGTAGGTACACATTAAAATCACTAAGAGTCTCTCTACTCATGATGCCATAGTAATACTATGTAAAAATAATCTCTCTTGGTCACATTAAATGTTTTATTTTATGTTAATGAAGACAGTTTCATTAATCCATCTATGATATTTTCTTCAAAATTATATAAGAAACACGTTACATAGCATATGAACATTATACATTCACCCACAGAATAAAAATTGATATAAATATGAGATTTGTTTACAAAGCGGCTCTGTAGGAGTGCCGGAAGAATTACGTTTTCTCTAGTCAAACGCTGGGGGATAACTGTAGATAAATATTCCTTTCATTTGCCTTCACTCTATATATAGCAGTTCACAACCCTCATGGGTTTAGTGCTTTTTTATTATGATTATAATAATAATAACTTGCTATAATAACTTGTAATAATAATCATTTGTAATAATAATTTGTAATAATAATAATAATAATTTGTCAGAGCATCATTCCTTCTAAAAATTACATGACAATGGAAGGGTTGGTCTTTATTTATTCTACTGTACCACTGTGGAGACAACTTATACACAGTGTATAGTGTTTGTATGAATGTTTATGAGCCATAACCAGATGCATCGTCTGTTTGTTTACATAGTGGGTGGGGTGGCCAGGCTGGCTTCCCTACACTACCCTACCTACCACACCACTTTCTACAAATAAATACTTTTCACCTTTCAACCCTACATTAAGACTACAAATATTTTAAGGTAAGTAATGAGTGTATTGTACATGCATTTTATCACTCTATTTAAGCATTGTCGTGTATTATGTGTGGGTGGGGGTGGCCAGGAGGGCTACCACACCTAACTTCTTATATTAAATGCTACTCACCTTTTGCCCTACATTAAGACTACGAATATTTTGAGGTAAATAATGAGTGTACTGTGTGTGTATTTTACTTTTTATTGTTTTTTAATGCCTAAGTTCTATTGCTAACTTAACCCTTTCAGGGTTTCCAACGTACTAGTACGGCTTACACACCAGGGTTATTGACGTACTAGAATGCCTAAATTCTAGCGCCTTCAAATCTAGTGAGAGAAAGCTGGTAGGCCTACATATGAAAGAATGGGTCTATGTGGTCAGTGTGCACAGTATAAAAAAATCTTGCAGCACACTGCTTAATGAGAAAAAAAAACTCCGACCATGTTTTTGGTTTAAAACAGCGACTTTGCAGTGTATTTTCGTATGATATTTATGGTTGTATTTTAGTTTTCTTGGTCTCGTTTTATAGAATTGAAGACATATTACAGAAATTGAGATGATATTGATTGGTTTCATAATGAAAAGTACCTTGAAATTGAGATCAAAGTAGCAGAAATGTTCGATTTTTACCAAATTTCTAAAGTAAACAAATCATGCCAAGCGTCCAATACACGTCAACTGGTGAGTAATATTCTTTCACAAGTGCACTGATATTATTTATACCATTTCTACACTAATGCAGTAGTCTGCATAACAGTAAATCTTCTATTTTTTGTGAGAATAAAAATTCAAAGTGGAAAGCAAAAGAGATGTAAGAGGGGCCTGGGGACATGACTAATGAACAGAGAAAATGTTATTTTAGTGCCAGGAATGTCTATCTTGCTTATTTTGGACCCTATTTGGAAATTGGTATCTTCTGAAATTTGTGTGAAATGGGCAAAGTTGCCAATTTCTGACCACTTTATTGGATACTTGAAATCGGTAAATGGGTGGTTTCTTGTATTCATTTGATAGAAAAAATGGAGTTCTAGTGAAATAGATATGATTTTTGTCAACTAGTACACTTAAATTGGCCAAAAATAGGGCTCAAATTGGGCGAAATCGCCAATGCGTAAACATCATTGAGACTGCTAACTTCGAGAGAGCATAATTCCGTAAGTTTTCAATCAAATTTCATACTTTTGGTGTCATTATGATCGGGAAAAGATTATCATTTCTTAAGAATTTTCTTTTTTTTTTTTCCAAAAAATTTTCGACCCTGAGAATGAGTTTAGGAGAGTTCCTCTCGACCCTGAAAAGGTTAATATATGTTAGTGTAAACTTGTTATTTGGCATTTATATGCATTTATAAGTGGAAAAAATGGCGTTCTGCTTTCTGGCGAAGTCTGCTTTCCGGCAGTAGCCTGGAACCTAACCTGCCGTGTAAGTGGGGCCCTACTGTATTTTAAGTTCTTTTTTTAATGGTCAAAAAGATGGCTGAATTCAATGAATTTTTCATTATAAATGTGATTTAAAATAAAAAAAATTGCAGTTGTGTGTGGAGATGTTTGTATTGTTTTAACGCTTTCAGGGTCGGTCCCGTACATGTATGGCTTGAAACTAGGGTCGGTCCCACACTTATATGCCAAAATTCTAGCACCTTCAAATCTGATGGAAGAAAACTGGTAGGCCTACATATGAAAGAATGGGTCTGCGTGGTCACCGTGTGCAGTATAAAAGAAATCCTGCAGCACGCAGTGCATAATGAGAAAAAAAAACTCCGACCGTGTTTTTGGTTTAAAACGACAATTTTGCAGTGTACTATTTACATATGGTATTTATGGTTGTATTCTCATTTTTTCAGTCTCATTTGATAGAATGGAAGGTATATTACAGAAATAGAGATGATTTTGATTGGTTTCATGATGAAAGTACCTTGAAATTGAGCTCAAAGTAGCGGAAATGTTTGATTTTTGCCACTGTTCAAGAGTAAACAAATCACTCCAATACAAATCACGTCCAATACACATCAACCAGTGAGTCTAATATTCTTTCACAAGTGTGCTGATGTTAATTATACCATTTTTACAATAATGCAGTAGTCTGCATAACAGTAAATCTATTTTTTGTGAGAATAAAAATTCAAAATGGAAAGAAAGAGTAATATAAGAGGGGCCTGAAGATGTGACTAATGAACAGAGAAAATGTTATTTTAGTGCCAGGAATGTCTGTCTTGTTTATTCTGCACCTTATTTTGAAATTGGCATCTTTTGAAATTTGTGTGAAATTGGTGAAATTGCCAATTTCTGACCACTATTGGGTAGTTGAAATCAGTAAATGGGCAGTTTCTTGTACTCATTTGATAGAACAAATGGAGTTCTAGCAAAATCGCTATGATTTTAGTAGTCTGTAACATTAGAATTGGCCGAAAACAGGGCTCAAGGTGGGCAAAATTGCCAATGCATATATATCGCCGAGAGCGCTAACTTCGAGAGAGCATAATTCAGTAAGTTTTCCATCAAATTTCATACTTTTGGTGTCATTATGATGGGTAAAAGATTCTCTATCATTTTTTCCCCCCTCAAAAAAATTTTCGACCCTGAGAACGAGTTTGGGAGAGGGCCTCTCGACCCTGAAAGGGTTAAACAAATAACTTTGGTGGGGAACATTTGATGTAGTCAAAAAAAAATAAATCTTGCATCCCAAGTCATGCAACAATAGAAGAATGAATCAGAAGAACCTAACTCTCATACAGGGATTCAAATATAAACACTAAGAGCTACATATGTAAGTCACATCGGCCAATTCAAGATTATGTGGCAAACTGAAATTCTAACTTTGTGATAGCACCTCAAGGATTCTAGCAAGGACATTTTAAGACCATGTTCTAGAGAAATAGCTATGATTTTAGTCAAATGGAACAATGGAATTGGCTGAAAATAAGGCTCAAAGTGGGTGAAAATGCCGATGCGTAAATATCGCCGATACCGCTAACTTTGTGAGAGTGTAATTTCATACGTTTTCCATCATATTTTGTACTTTTAGTGTCATTACCATCAGGAAAAGATTTTCTTATCATTTCAAAAGATTTTTTTTTTTTGACCCTGTGAGCGAGTTAAGGATCAGGGGTCTTGACCCTCAAAGGGTTAAGCAAGGTAAAGTAACATTCATGAGAGCTGACATGCATAAAAAAATATTTAAGACTGCTGTGTGTGTTGTGTATTTTGTTGGAACTAGCAGTTTTTGTTACATTGTTTTACCTTGGGTGTTCCTGTGTGTGTTTTGTATTTATTTTTTATTACTGAGTGCTCTCTCAGGTCAAAGAGCTCTTCAGATCTTACAACTTCCTTCAGACTGCTATATTACCCTTTATGGAAACAATCTCAATATTCGCATGATTGCAAAATACAAAAATACCACAGTAAAAATAGGAAAAATACCAGAGCACTTTCATGTACTTACACATTATCTTCAGAGGAATGAAGATGTTTGTGTAAGAATATGCAAGCACTCGGGTATTTTTCCTATTTTCTTTGTGGTGGTCTTTCAATAAACCGGCCATATCCCATCAAAACAGGGTGGCCCAAAAACAATAAAAAAAGTTTCTCTTTAACTTTAGTAATGTATACAGGAGAAGGGGCTACTAGTCTATTGCTCACGACATGTTAGTTGCCTCTTACGACACGCATGGCTTACGGAGGAAAAAATTCTGTTGCACTTCCCTATGGAGAGAAAAAGAAATAAACAAGAACTAGTAAGAAATAGAAGAAAACCCAGAGGGGTGTGTGTGTATATATATGCTTGTACATGCCAGTTAGAGGGAGGGGTTAAAAGAGATTTTGTGGGTGAGGGGCTTGGATGTCCAGCAAGCTTGTGTGAACGTGTTAAGATAGGAGTGAATAGAAACAAATTGTTTTTGTTCCCTGATGAGCTGTTAGAGTGTGAACAGAGTAATATTACGTGAAGGGATTCAGGGAAACCAGCTAGGCGGACTTGAGTCCTGGAAGTGGGAAGTACAATGCCTGCACTTTAATGGTAGCAGCAACAGCAGTGACCTCCAAGCTCCGTACTTTTCTCCAACAACCAGAGCCACCAATGCTCCTATGATGACCTAGTTGCAAGCAAAACTGCACTACCCAACGTAGCACCCAGAATGACCAAAGATTACCAACAGTGAAACCTACAAATCGAAAATCATAGAGATCAAAGGAAGACTTCCCTCAAACCCAAAGCAACACCCCGCTGCCAGCCGAATGAGGTGTAATCTCAGAGGAAACAACACCAAGGCCAGCAAGAAAACACCGAAAAATTGACTATTCAACAAGTGTACCCAGGACGATGCTGGCTCATCTAGCACCCCTCTCACCACCGCCCAGGGCGACACCACAACAATAACACCAAACATGGCTGCCTCCACCTCTGCCACCTCTCTCTTCTCCGGATTCAACTTACCAAGTAGTCCCTCAGGTATGACCAACGATCCAGTTAGCCTAAAGTCATGCATCTCCACCTTAGTTATTGAAAATATGAATCTTTGAGAGACGCTAACAAAACAAGACACCAGGATGACACAGCTCGAGAACAAAATCCTCAGTCTTGAACAAAAGTTATCAACACCAGGAATGACTAACTGTGGCAAGACCATCCAAACAGTCATAGATAGCCATACAGAACAAATAATATCTCTTAATACAAAGGTTGAAGAAGCAGTAAAAGAATGGAAGAACAACTTGGATAACCAGTTCAGTGACTACTTTGCTCTCCAAGAAGATAAAACTGAGCAAGAAAAACTATCAGATGCAGTAATAGTTAACAGTCTACTTTTTCCCAGTGATATGAACCAAACAAACAGTAAAGAAATTACTTTCCAGATCATTAAGAACCAAACAAAAGTTACAGTACTAGAGTCAGAAATAAAGGAAGCCAGGTTGCTAGGATCCCATGGTAGAAAAAGTGTTATGCTTAGATTCCACTCGCATGACATGAAAAAAGACTTAATTATTACGTCTATTGAAGTAAAGAAAGATGTATAAACGAGTGTCTCACCAAAAAACGTCAGAACCTCCTGTATAGTCAGAAAACTTAAGCGAGAGAATAATGACACAATACACCAATGCTTCACACGGGATGGGAAAATTCTAGTTAGGAAAACAAATGTAGGTCAGCTGTACACAATCATGAACAAGAATGATCTATCACGATTTCTCAGGGATATTAATCTTACAGAGAATAACTAAACAATGTCCAACCTAAAGGCCTACGTGTAGTGTATGTTTTGCTCCATTATTGTACAAATTTCAAAGTACAATCTCTTAGTAATCAAAAATCAACTACCTCAGTAATGTGATTTTACTAGTAAGCATAAGTCACCTTATGTTATATAATTTTCTTAATTACTATTGTTTGCTTAACCCTTTCAGGGTTCAAGGCCCAAATCTGGAGTCACGCACCAGTGTCCAAGAATTTTCAAAAAAAAAATTTGTTATTTTTTCTTATGAAATCATAGAGAATCTTTTTGTGAAGGTAATAAAACAAAAAGTACGAAATTTGGTGGAAAATTGACGAAATTATGCTCTCGCGAATTTTGATGTGTCAGCGATATTTACGAATCGGCGATTTTGCCGACTTTGACTCCCATTTTAGGCCAATTACATTATTCCAATCAACCAAATTCTTAGCTATTTCACTAGTATTACTTCTATTCTATCGATTGAGCACAAGAAATCGCCAAGTCAACTGTTTCAACTACAAAATAAAGTGATCGGAAATTGTTAATTTGGCCAATTTAACACAAAGTTTAAAATATTCCAATTTCAAAATAGGGTCCAGAATGAACAATGTAGGCATTCCTGGCACTAAACTAACATTTCCTCTGTTCATTAGTTATGTTTTGAGGCTTTACAAATAAATTCCATTTTGATTTTTTATTCACATAATGAATTTTTATTCACACCAAAAAATAGAAGATTTACTGTTATGCAATACTGTAATAATTGTATAAATATCATCACCATATTTGTGAATGTATATTAGACCCACCAGCTGACGTGTATTAGACGTGTGAGGTCGTTTGTTTACTCTTGAATATCGGCAAAAATTTAACATTTCTGCTACTTTGAGCTCAGTTTCAAGCCATTTCCAATGCTAAAACCAATCAAAATCATCTCTATTTCTGTAATATGTCTTCCATTCTATCAAATGAGACCAAGAAATCGCAAATACAACTATAAAAAACATACGAAAAAACACTGCAAAGTTGCTGTTTTAATCGAAAAATCATGATTTCATTTTTTTTCTCTCATTATACACAGTGTGCTGCAGGATCTGTTTTATGTGGTGCACACATATCACATAGATGTATTCTCTCATATCTAGGCCCAAATGTACCACTCACAGTTTATCAGAGTGAGCTGAGCTCATGGCGTAGATCTACGGTTTGGACCCTGAACGTAAAGCCGTAGATCTACGGGACGGACCCTGAAAGGGTTAAATATTTGCTGAATTAATACTTTCTCTGTCCATATTACAACCTCATATTTCTTTAAATACTATTAATTGCTATTACTTACCAAATTTATTATCAAATACCATTTTTTACTATCAATACAATTTACTCTCTTTTTTTTGGCATTATTTTAATTACCATTACTTGTTTAACCCCTTCAGGGTCCAAGGCCAAAATCTGAATTGGTGCTCCAGTGTCCAAGAAATTTTGAAAAAAAAAAAAAATATATTTTTTCTTACAGAATTAAAGAGCATATTTTTGTGAAGGTAATAAGACAAAAAAAAAATTCTGATCAGTACTTACCGAGATACAGTGCCAAGAAGTTTGTCCAAAATGATGTGGTGGCGGCAACATCGACGAATTCCACATACGCGCATTACATTATTTAGCGGTTTTTATAGTTTTTTCTTTTCTTTTCCAATTTTTTTCTTTAACTACTAACATTTGGGGCCTGAGAGACCAATACTCTATATAATGTATATATATAAACTCACTGTATTGAACACAATAACCGCACTAAAGTTATTATCATATTATTGTTTACCACTGTTGTTTATTACAATAAACATGCACAAATCTTGTATAATACTAATGTTCTATCATATATTTACATATTTACAATCACTGGACATGGTTTTAGAACTGCTGGAGCTTGTGGAACTCCTTGAAACAAGGCACCATGCACAGAGGCACCTTACATTCCTCACACATAAACCGAGTGTCTTTGTGTCTTTGTTTCCGTCGTTATGTTTGTGCACAGACGATGCATCTCTTCTGAGCAAATTTCTTCTGAGTTGAAGGAAGCTGTATTATGAAATGACCACCTTCCCTCATCAAACGCTTTGGTATATCCTGAGTAATTCGAGGACCTTGTTGTATAGCAGGTGTTCTTACCTGGTACTTCATTATGAGTTGTCTGACAACAGACAAACAAAATTCACCATACGGTGGTCTGTTACCAGTCTTTATTGGTACATATTATATGCATTGAGCATTGAAATGTCCATGAGATGGAAGAAAAGTTTCATGTACCACTTGTAACTCTTACGAACACAGTCAACAAAACCAATCTGCATGTCACATTTGTCAACCAAGCGCATGTTTTGTGTATAATCAATCACTGTCACTGGTTTTCGAATACGTTCATTAGTCACTCGATCAACTTTGCCACTGTCTTGCATATCATTACGGTGAATGGTTGTCAACAATGTGACATCTCGCTTGTCATGCCACCATAATGCCATGATGTCATTGGCAGTAAACACCTGCACGTCATCACCACGAGCACCTGCGTTGAGCCTGGGCATATGTTTACGATTAGAACGCACTGTGCCACACACATCTGTCTTGTTCACTCGCATGAAATCACTGAATAATGGACTTGTGTACCAGTTATCGGTATATAATGTATGCCCCTTACCAAGATAAGGTGCCATCATGTTTCTCACTACGTCACCTGAGATACCCAATAACATCTTAGTATCTTTCAATGTTTTACTTCCCGTGTATACAACAATATCCAACACCAGGCCACTGTCACAGTCACAGAGTACAAACAGTTTTATACCAAAGCGTTTCCTCTTGCTCGGTATATACTGCTTGAATGACAGTCTACCTTTGAACAAAATCAAAGACTCGTCAATTACAACATTCTTGAATGGATAAAAGTATATGCTGAACTTTTGTTTGAGATACATGAAAACATTTCTAATCTTATATAACCTGTCATTTCTGTCAGGCCTGGTTTTGTCAGAGAAGTGCAACATACGTAAGAGTAAGATAAACCTGTTCACTGGGATGATTTCACTGAAGACCGGGGTAAAAATTAGCCGATCTGTGGACCAGTATGCTTTTATATTATGCTTATAGACATGAGGCATAAGCATTATTGTTGCAAAAAGCAAATACATTTCTGCAACAGTAGTCTCTTTCCACCTGTGTAGTCTTGACTGGTGATATGATCGTATTTGCCATGGTGTACTCAAAATACTTATACTTTCCTTGACAATAGTTTCCATCAATGGCTGGTCAAAGAATAATTCAAAGAATTCCAGTTCATTGGCCGTGGTTTCAAGGGGACAAGTAGGTAGAATTCCACTTTGAGAGTCATCAAAGTGGTGAGGCTTGGGAACAAAATTGGGATTTTGCTGCCAATCCCACATACGGTTTGCTGGTGGATACTGGACATCATAGGCTGGTTGTGCGGGTGGTTGTGGTTGTGGTGGGCTGGTGGCTGGCGCTCCGCTTTGTCCTTGAACTGACGAGTCAGCAGCGTGGGTCCCGGCGTGGCCTGGTGAGTCACGCATGGCGGTGCCACTACCATCACCACTACCACCATCCACTGATGCCTGTGGTCTATCCATGCCAAGTGTAGCCACATCATCTTCACTATCACTACCTAAAACTGGTGTAGGGCCACGGGATGTACTCTGGGATGTACTCCGTCCCCTGGGCACAGCATAGGGTACACTACCCGAGCGCATGCGGCGGCGAACATACCGACGCTTCACTGGTGAATATGATTCCTCACTATCACTACTCGAATGATCGTCGAGCGCAATAAAATCACAATCCACATCACTATCATCATCATTACTGAAGTCAGAGGCCTGGCCACGCGAAAATATTAGTTTTCTCTTGCGTTGAGGCACAACCGACCGTGAGTCACGAGTGCCCACACCAGAGGTAGAAGGTTGAGGATCGTCAGGGTTTTCTGCACTATTATCGATATCCTGGTCATTCCTTTCGGTCACTAACTGATCAAAGCCGTAGAATTCGTCTTCATTTCCACTTCCATCAGTGTCAGAACTATCAGATAGGAAGAGGAGAGTCCCAATTTTCCGGGAAGTGAGAGCTGACTTGCAACGAGGCATGGTGAACAAGGGTAACTGAGCCAGCGTTCCCACAATGCTATGCGGGTGCCTAGATTTTTTGTTTATGGCGCACACCCACCACGCAGACCCGTTCTCTCACATGTAGGCCTATGAGTGCTTTCGCGCTAAATTTGACGGTGCTAGAATTTTGGCGTAGATCTACGGTTTGGACACTCAACGTGAAGCCGTAGATCTACGGGACGGACCCTGAAAGGGTTAATTACCATAACCTGTTTTAATACCACATTTACTATCTTAGAGTAGTTCCTTACTCTTAAATACCTTGTACTACCAATTAAGCTCTAGTATAACTACCAGTGCAATATTGAATCCAAATAACTGTTCTTAAAATTTAGTACTTGAAATAAACATTTCTTTTTTCATTTTATTTTTATTAATTAATATTTCTTGTAATCATTATTACTTACTAAAATTTCATTAAACACAATATTTACTACCAGTCAATTTTACTTTTGTACATTAATCATTATTTTATACTTTTCTTAACCTTTTGTTGCCAAATTTTCAAGTTTGTATATTCACCTCCAACCTTTATATTATCCTCTGTACCATCTGATCATATTATAACCAAGTCATTGCCATTTTTATTTTTCTATTTTATTCTTTTGGAACATTAATTTGTGTATTTTATCTTGTCAATTTCAATCTAGTTATACTCTTGTTCTTGTTTTATTATTATTTTTTTTTTATCACACTGGCCGATTCCCACCAAGGCAGGGTGGCCCAAAAAAGAAAAACTTTCACCATCATTCACTCCATCACTGTCTTGCCAGAAGGGTGCTTTACACTACAGTTTTTAAACTGCAACATTAACACCCCTCCTTCAGAGTGCAGGCACTGTACTTCCCATCTCCAGGACTCAAGTCCGGCCTGCCGGTTTCCCTGAACCCCTTCATAAATGTTACTTTGCTCACACTCCAACAGCACGTCAAGTATTAAAAACCATTTGTCTCCATTCACTTCTATCAAACACGCTCACGCATGCCTGTTGGAAGTCCAAGCCCCTCGCACACAAAACCTCCTTTACCCCCTCCCTCCAACCTTTCCTAGGCCGACCCCTACCCCGCCTTCCTTCCACTACAGACTGACACACTCTTGAAGTCATTCTGTTTCGCTCCATTCTCTCTACATGTCTGAACCACCTCAACAACCCTTCCTCAGCCCTCTGGACAACAGTTTTGGTAATCCCGCACCTCCTCCTAACTTCCAAACTACGAATTTTCTGCATTATATTCACACCACACATTGCCCTCAGACATGACATCTCCACTGCCTCCAGCCTTCTCCTCGCTGCAACATTCATCACCCATGCTTCACACCCATATAAGAGCGTTGGTAAAACTATACTCTCATACATTCCCCTCTTTGCCTCCAAGGACAAAGTTCCTTGTCTCCACAGACTCCTAAGTGCACCACTCACCCTTTTCCCCTCATCAATTCTATGATTCACCTCATCTTTCATAGACCCATCCGCTGACACGTCCACTCCCAAATATCTGAATACATTCACCTCCTCCATACTCTCTCCCTCCAATCTGATATCCAATCTTTCATCACCTAATCTTTTTGTTATCCTCATAACCTTACTCTTTCCTGTATTCACCTTTAATTTTCTTCTTTTGCACACCCTACCAAATTCATCCACCAATCTCTGCAACTTCTCTTCAGAATCTCCCAAGAGCACAGTGTCATCAGCAAAGAGCAGCTGTGACAACTCCCACTTTGTGTGTGATTCTTTATTCTTGTTAACAACTTATATTAGACCTTAGTGCAATTGCAGGTGAGAGTCTTGTACCTTTTTAACTTGTATTCTTATATTATTAGTTTATACCTAGTTGTACTTCAGCTCATTCTAGCTCAATACATAGACAACACCAAATTCATTATATTAGACCTTAATGCAATTATAAGAGTGAGTCTGGTGCTATTTGTAATTTGTATTTTTATAGTATTAGTTTATACCTAGTTGTACTTTAGCTCATTCTAGCACAACACATATACAATTTCAACTTCATCATGTTTATTAGTGACTATACTCTATATGACCAAAGTGCTTTAGCTATATACTTATCCAAACTTCCCACTACTACAGATATCAGTATTAGAACTCACCGCACAATACAGGATATAAATAACCACTATTCAAACCTAAAAGATGAATGATCACGTTGACCCTGATCTAAACCTCCATAATCTAACATACAATCAAAACTTATTGGAAAGTAACTGCCTTTATTATACAGCATTACAACCCAGCACCATCCTAAACACTGCTCAAAGTCTATCATTTCTTAACTACAACATCAGGTCCTTAAGTAAACACTATGATGACCTCCTGGCACTCCTTGAGTCGCTAAAGACACCCTTCTGCATTATTCTTACTGAGACCTGGCTTAAGCAGGACAATATATATCTACCCACTACCAAGATACACAGCAATCCACAATTGCAGACCATACCAAGTTGGGGGTGGTATTGCAATCTATTACTCTAACCAGCTATCTTGTATTAGCACCACTTGCTTTAGTGATGAATATGGGGAATACACTTTTGCTAATTTTACTGTAAAAAATCTTAAGACGCCTATAACAATCGGTTCCATTTACCGGATACCCCACACAAACATACCAAATTTCAGTGAGAATCTAAAGGCACTAATAACAAACAGACAAATGAACAAGCACCACCTTCTCTTAGCTGGAGACTTCAGTATCAACCTTGGCCTACCAGATGATCAGCCTGTAACTGATTTCATCAACAATATGAACAACACTTCTCATACCATGTTTATAGAGGGGCCACAGATATATCAGATCACTTTCTAGTTGTAGCTACACTGAGAGTAAAAGGTAGATGGGATACAAGGAGAATAGAAGCACAGGGAAGAGAGAGGTGAAGGTTTATAAACTAAAAGAGGAGGCAGTTAGGGTAAGATATGAACAGCTATTGGAGGATAGATGGGCTAATGAGAGCATAGGCAATGGGGTCGAAGAGGTATGGGGTAGGTTTAAAAATGTAATGTTTGAGTGTTCAGCAGAAGTTTGTGGTTACAGGAAAGTGGGTGCGGGAGGGAAGAGGAGCGATTGGTGGAATGATGATGTAAAGAGAGTAGTAAGGGAGAAAAAGTTAGCATATGAGAAGTTTTTACAAAGTAGAAGTGATGCAAGGAGGGAAGAGTATATGGAGAAAAAGAGAGAGGTTAAGAGAGTGGTGAAGCAATGTAAAAAGAGAGAAAATGAGAGAGTGGGTGAGATGTTATCAACAAATTTTGTTGAAAATAAGAAAAAGTTTTGGAGTGAGATTAACAAGTTAAGGAAGCCTAGAGAACAAATGGATTTGTCAGTTAAAAATAGGAGAGGAGAGTTATTAAATGGAGAGTTAGAGGTATTGGGAAGATGGAGGGAATATTTTGAGGAATTGTTAAATGTTGATGAAGATAGGGAAGCTGTGATTTCGTGTATAGGGCAAGGAGGAATAACATCTTGTAGGAGTGAGGAAGAGCCAATTGTGAGTGTGGGGGAAGTTCGTGAGGCAGTAGGTAAAATGAAAGGGGGTAAGGCAGCCGGGATTGACGGGATAAAGATAGAAATGTTAAAAGCAGGTGGGGATATAGTTTTGGAGTGGTTGGTGCAATTATTTAATAAATGTATGGAAGAGGGTAAGGTACCTAGGGATTGGCAGAGAGCATGCATAGTTCCTTTGTATAAAGGCAAAGGGGACAGAAGAGAGTGCAAAAATTATAAGGGGATAAGTCTGTTGAGTATACCTGGTAAAGTGTATGGTAGAGTTATTATTGAAAGAATTAAGAGTAAGACAGAGAATAAGATAGCAGATGAACAAGGAGGCTTTAGGAAAGGTAGGGGGTGTGTGGACCAGGTGTTTACAGTGAAACATATAAGTGAACAGTATTTAGATAAGGCTAAAGAGGTCTTTGTGGCATTTATGGATTTGGAAAAGGCGTATGACAGGGTGGATAGGGGGGCAATGTGGCAAATGTTGCAGGTGTATGGTATAGGAGGTAGGTTACTGAAAGCAGTGAAGAGTTTTTATTAGGATAGTGAGGCTCAAGTTAGAGTGTGTAGGAAAGAGGGAGATTATTTCCCAGTAAAAGTAGGCCTTAGACAAGGATGTGTGATGTCACTGTGGTTGTTTAATATATTTATAGATGGGGTTGTAAGAGAAGTCAATGCGAGGGTCTTGACAAGAGGCGTGGAGTTAAAAGATAAGGAATCACACATAAAGTGGGAGTTGTCACAGTTGCTCTTTGCTGATGACACTGTGCTCTTGGGAGATTCTGAAGAGAAGTTGCACAGATTGGTGGATGAATTTGGTAGGGTGTGCAAAAGAAGAAAATTAAAAGTGAATACAGGAAAGAGTAAGATTGTGAGGATAACAAAAAGATTAGGTGATGAAAGATTGAATATCAGATTGGAGGGAGAGAGTATGGAGGAGGTGAATGTATTCAGATATTTGGGAGTGGACGTGTCAGCGGATGGGTCTATGAAAGATGAGGTGAATCATAGAATTGATGAGGGGAAAAGGGTGAGTGGTGCACTTAGGAGTCTGTGGAGACAAAGAACTTTGTCCTTGGAGGCAAAGAGGGGAATGTACGAGAGTATAGTTTTACCAACACTCTTATATGGGTGTGAAGCATGGGTGATGAATGTTGCAGCGAGGAGAAGGCTGGAGGCAGTGGAGATGTCATGTCTGAGGGCAATGTGTGGTGTGAATATAATGCAGAGAATTCGTAGTTTGGAAGTTAGGAGGTGCGGGATTACCAAAACTGTTGTCCAGAGGGCTGAGGAAGGGTTGTTGAGGTGGTTCGGACATGTAGAGAGAATGGAGCAAAACAGGAAGAGCAACAGATCATAGCTCAGAATCTTGCTGAGGAGGAGGAGGAAGAGAGATGGAGGAAGGTGCCTTCTTCAGAAATTAAGGAGATTTTTGAAATGTGGGGTAGGATGGAAAGATTTATGGAGAAACATCACCCAGAGAAGGATGTTGCAAGCCATATCGACAACTTGTACAGTGACAGAGTCTTGGCCCATTTTAGGGAAGTTTTAAAGAGACGCCAGAAACAGAGCTCTCTGGACAGTTTTTTTGCGAGACAGGACTCCAGTGACTCTCAAGGTGGTCCTAGTGGCATTAAGAAACAGAGAAGAGAAGTAACCCCAGAAAAGCAATTGGTACCCGAGGTGTTGATGGAAGGGGATTCCCCTTCCAAACAGTAAATCATCCAATCAGTCTCCTTCTCCAGTCTTCCATACACAAAGAAGAATCTCCAATAAAGGTAAGTGTTATTCTGTTAATGTTTAATTCATCATATGCCACTGTATTGTTTATGTACTACATCTATATTTCATGTAAAAAAATTTTTTGTTTTAATATTTCTGGGTGTCAGGAACGGATTAATTGAATTTACATTATTTCTTATGGGGAAAATTGATTCATATATTGTCCATTTCGATAATAGTCCCACTTCCAGGAACGGATTATGGACGATTATTGAGGGACCACTGTACATGTATACCTGTAAAGTACTCGAGGGCCTGGTCCCAAATTTGCACACTGCCATAACAACATACTGGAGTGAGAGGTATGGGAGGAAGTGCAAAGTAAACCCAGTCAGGAGCAGGGGTGCGGTGGAGACAATAAGGGAACACTGTATCAACATTCGGGGTCCCAGACTATTCAACATCTTACCAGAAGATATCAGAAACACGGCTGGAAAAAGTGTAGAAGCCTTAAAGAGGAAACTGGACAAGTATCTTCACCAGGTGCCAGATCAACCAGGCTGTAATGGATATGTGGGGCAGCAACAACCTGGATGACCAGGCAAGCACCAGACGAGACTGGCCCATAGCCGGGCTCCGAAAATAATGAAATTCTCGAAACTCTTCAAAGGTAAAGGTATATCAAAGGCTGTGTACAATATGTACAGATGGAGTAGTAAGTGTACATCACGGTGACAAATGGCAAAGCAGAAGCGAGAGAGAGTGCACCGTGCTCAACCAGCAGCTAGGCAAGTCTGCTAGTGCTTACCACAAGTGAACCACATTGCTTCAACTTTGGTGGGCTTGCCTGTGATTGGCAAATGAACCAAGCTACTGATTTAACGATGGGTATCCTATTGATCATTAACCCCTTGACTGTCGCAACCCCCAATCCTGAAGTGTCTCCCGGTGTCGCAAAATTTAAAAAAAAAAAAAAAAAAAAAAAAATCTTATGAAATGATAGAGAATCTTTTCCCGATTGTAATGACACCAAAAAAAATGAAATTTGATGGAAAACTGACGGAATTACACTATCGTGAAGTTAGCAACCTCGGCGATATTTACAAATCGGCGATTTTGCCCACTTTGATCCCTATTTTCAGCTAATTCCATTGTTCCAGTTGACCAAACTCATAGCTATTTCTTTAGAACTCCATTTTTTCTATCGATTGAGTACAAGAAACTGCCCATTTACCGATTTCAACTACGTGGTCAGAAATTTGCAATTTGGTCAATTTCACGAAAATTAAAAAATATGACAATTTCAAAATAAGGTCCAGAATGAACAATGCAGACATTCCTGGCTCTAAAATAACATTTTCTTTGTTCATCAGTCACGTCTCCAAGCCCCTCTGATATTACTCTTGCTTTCTGTTTTGAATTTTTATTCAAACAAAAAATAGAAGATTTACCGTTATGCAGACTACTGCAATACTGTAATAATTGTATAAATAACATCAACCCATTCATAACTGCATATTAGAATGGCTAGTTGGACATTTATTGGACAATGATATCATTTGTTTACATTTGAACAGTATCATCAGCAAAGAACAACTGTGACAACTCTCACTTGTGTTAGATTCTTTATCTTGTAACCCCCCACACCTCTTGCCAACACCCGAGCATTCACTTCTCTTACAACCCCATCAATAAATATATTGAACAACCATGGTGACATCACACATCCTTGTCTAAGGCCTACTCTTACTGGGAAATAGTCTCCCTCTCTTTAGTAATATATACAGAAGGGGTTACTAGCCTCTTGCTCCCGGCATTTTAGTCACCTCTTATGACAAGCATGGCTTATGGAGGAAGAATTCTGTTCCACTTCCCCATGAACATTAAGAGGAAATAAACAAGGACAAGAACTAGTAAGTAAAATAGAAGAAAACCCAGAGGGGTGTGTATATATATGCTTGTACATGCATGTGTAGTATGACCTAAGTGTAAGTAGAAGTAGCAAGATGTTCCCGAAATCTTGCATATTTGAGACAGAAAAAAGACACCAGCAATGCTACCATCATGTAAAACAGTTACAGGCTTCTGTTTTACACTCAGCAGGATGGTAGTACCTTCCTGAGTAGTTGCTGTCTACCAGCTTACTACCTCCTTTTATACAATTACCTTTTCTAAAATAGTTTTGTTTTCCAGGTATGTGGTGTTGATGTTTATCATGATCCAACTCGCCGAGGAGAATCAGTAGTTGGGTTTGTAGCATCTATCAACCAGACTCTTACTAAGTGGTACTCGCATGTCAGCTTCCAGCATCCTGCTGATGAAATAGTACATGGTCTTAAAATGTCCTTGCTGGAATCCTTGAGGCACTATCATAAGGTTAGAATTTCAGTTTGCCACATAATCTTGAATTGACTGATGTGACTTACATATGTAGCTCTAAGTGTTTATATTTGAATCCCTGTATGAGAGTTAGGTTCTTCTGATTCAGTCTCCTATTGTTGCACAACTTGAGATGCAAGATTTATTTTTTTTTACTACATCAAATGTTCCCCACCAAAGTTATTTGTTTAACCCTTTCAGGGTCGAGAGGCCTTCTCCCAAACTCGTTCTCAGGGTCGAAAATTTTTCCAGAAAAAAAAAAAAAAATTTTTTTTAGGAAATGATAGAGAATCTTTTTCTGATCGTAATGACACCAAAAGTATGAAATTTGATGGAAAACTTACTGAATTATGCTCTCACGAAGTTAGCGGTCCCAGCAATATTTGCACATTGGCGATTTCGCCCAATTTGAGCCCTATTTTCAGCCAATTCCAATGTTACAGTCTACTAAAATCATAGCGATTTTGCTAGAACTCCATTTGTTCTATCGATTGAGTACAAGAAACTGCCCATTCACCGATTTTAACTACCCAATGAAGTGGTCAGAAATTGACAATTTTGCCAATTTCACACAAATTTCAAAATAGTGTCCAGAATAAACAAGACAGACATTCCTGGCACTAAAATAACATTTTATCTGTTCATTAGTCATGTCTCCAGGCCCCTCTTACATTACTTACATATACTACTGCATCATTGTAAAAACAGGATAAATAATATCAACGCTCTTGTGAAAGAATATTAGACTCATCAATTGACGTGTATTGGATGTGTGGCGTGATTTGTTTACTCTTGAACATTCTCGTTACTTTGAGCTTAATTTCAAGGTACGTGTACTTGTCATCGTGATACCAATCACAATCATCTCTATTTTTGTAATATATCTTCCATTCTATCAAATGAGACCAAGAAAACGAGAATATGTACAACCATAAATACCATACGAAAATACAGTGGTACCCAGAGTTTTGTACATAATTCATTCCAGAAGGCTGTTCGAGTGCCGTTACTGAATGAATTTGTTCCCATAAGGAATAATGTAAATTAGATTAGTCTGTTTCAGACTCCCAAAAATACACTTGGGAGCAGTACGAAACTCGAGGTACCACCGTACACTGCTAAGTCGCTTTCTTAAACCAAAAACACAGTTGGAGTTTTTTTCTCATTACGCACTGTGTGCTGCAGGATTTTTTTTTTATACTGCACACACTGACCATGCAGACCCATTCTTTCATATGTAGGCCTACCATATGGTGTCGCAGATAGTCTTTTTAGTATGATAATAAGATGTTATCTTCATTGTAGAACAATAAGAAAATATTATAACCTTTATACTATAATAATAAGGTAAAAGGACCCCAATGGAAATAAGTCACTCTGTCTGACTTTTTTGGGTTATCCTAGGTTCTCTACACATATGCTGCTATATATGATAATTCTATGTAACTGTATTTGTGTATAATTGAATAAACTTACTTACTTACTTACTTACTTATTCTCTCACTAGATTTGAAGGCGCTTGAATTTTTGCGTACTAGTACAGCACCAACCCTGAAAGGGTTAATAGCTGTCTTGCCAGAAGTGTGTGAACATTAGAGGTCAAGAGATTTTAGTCATTTAACCCACTGACTGTCGCAACCCAAAATCCTGAAGTGTCTCCTGGTGTCGAAAAATTTTTTGAAAAAAAAAAAAAAATTCTTATGAAATGATAGAGAATCTTTTCCCAATGGTAATGACACCAAAAGCATGAAATTTGATCGAAAACTTAAAGAATTATGCTCCCGCGAAGTTAGCAAACTCGGTGGTATAAATGCATCGGCGATTTCGCCAACTTTGAGCCCTATTTTCGGCCAATTCCATTGTTCCAGTTGACCAAACTCATAGCTATTTCTTTAGAACTGCATTTTTTCTATCAATTAAGTACAAGAAACCACCCATTTACCGATTTCAACTACCCAATAAAGTGGTCAGAAATTGGCAATTTGGCCAATTTCATGCAAATTAAAAAGGATGCCAGTTTCATGCAAATTAAAAAGGATTCCAATTTCAAAATAGGGTCCAGAATAAACAATGCAGACATTCTTGGCACTAAAATAACATATCCTCTGTTCATTAGTCATGTCTCCAGGCCCCTCTTATATTACTCTTGCTTTCTATTTTGAATTTTTATTCACACAAAAAATAGAAGATTTACTGTTATGCAGAATACTGCATTATTGTAAAAATGGTATAAATAATGTCAGTGCACTAGTGAAAGAATATTAGACTCCCCAGTTGATGTGTATTGAACGTATGTTGTGATTTGCTTACTTTTGAACATTGGTAAAAATCTAACATTTCCGCTATTTCGAGCTCAATTTCAAGGTCGTTTTCATCGTGAAACTAATCAAAATCATCTCTATTTCTGTAATATGTTTTCCATTCTATCAAATGAGACCATGAAAATGAGAATACAGCAATAAGTACTATAGGAAAATACACCTCAAATTCGGTGTTTTAATCCAAAAACATGGTCATTTTTTTTTTTTCCTCATGCACTGCGTGCTGCAGGTTTTTTTTATATGGTGCACACTGACCACACAGACCCATTCTCTCACATGTGGGCCTACCAGCTTTCTCCTGCTTGATTTGAAGCCGCTAGAATTATTGAGTATATATACATCTATGTATATATACTGGCTCGTAAGACATATATATACGGCCGAAACAGTCAAAGGGTTAATATTGGCTTAAGTCATTCTGCACTCATACTAATGTGACATGCTATTTTTCCATTTTTGTACTGGAAAGTTGAATATGTATGGTATTTGTCTCTCTCAAAATTGTATCCATAAGTGCTCTATAGTCTTCAGTACATTGTTGTACATTTGTTTTTCATATTTAATAATTTTTAGAATGCTGTACTTTTAATTTTATTTTATTATCACACTGGCCGATTCCCACCAAGGCAGGGTGGCCCAAAAAAGAAAAACTTTCACCATCATTCACTCCATCACTGTCTTGCCAGAAGGGTGCTTTACACTACAGTTTTTAAACTGCAACATTAACACCCCTCCTTCAGAGTGCAGGCACTGTACTTCCCATCTCCAGGACTCAAGTCTGGCCTGCCGGTTTCCCTGAACCCCTTCATAAATGTTACTTTGCTCACACTCCAACAGCATGTCAAGTATTAAAGACCATTTGTCTCCATTCACTCCTATCAAACACGCTCACGCATGCCTGCTGGAAGTCCAAGCCCCTCGCACACAAAACCTCCTTTACCCCCTCTCTCCAACCTTTCCTAGGCCGACCCCTACCCCGCCTTCCTTCCACTACAGACTGATACACTCTTTAAGTCATTCTGTTTCGCTCCATTCTCTCTACATGTCCGAACCACCTCAACAACCCTTCCTCAGCCCTCTGGACAACAGTTTTGGTAATCCCGCACCTCCTCCTAACTTCCAAACTACGAATTCTCTGCATTATATTCACACCACACATTCCACAGACTCCTAAGTGCACCACTCACTCTTTTCCCCTCATCAATTCTATTTTAAATTACTTTAAAAACAGCTTCTTTCTTTGTACACCATGTATGGCTGGCTTTATTAGTCTGCTTTTCATTTGCATTTTCTTCAGCTGTACCATGTCTTGCCTCGTTCAATAATAATGTATCGTGATGGAGTATCTGAGGGACAGCTGAAACTTGTAGAAGATCATGAACTTCCTCAACTGGCCACCATCTTTCATCACTTTGCTTCTTATGAGCCTAAATTATATTTAATTGTTGTCCAGAAAAGGGTGAATACTAGGATCTTTGCAGCTATGGTAAGTTGATTTTGAAAATGTTGACAAATAATCATTATTTATATTGTTCGCATTTGGTAATAAAATTGGAGATAAGTGTAGGTGGAAATAATGAAAAAATAGTGCTGATATAAAATATTTTAACATTTAACCCTTAAACAGTCCAAACAGATCGACGTTCAAATTCGTAGTGCTACAAAAGTAGATCTACTTTTTTTTACATATTTTCAAATATAACAACAACAAAAATGTAGATAAAAGTTTTTTACACGTTTTCAAATGTAAAACAAAAAAGGAGATCTACATTTTTTTACATACTTTCAGATGTTGAAAAAACGTATATATACGTTTGGACCATTTAAGGGTTAAGAAGTAATGTTGAAGTGATTATGCATATCTTACTATCAGTAATTTGCCATTCCCAGTTAGGCTTGCAAAGAAGACATTCTTAAAGCAAGAGATTGTATTTTAAGGTTTTCATATATTATATTTCATATGCTATATTAATTTTGTAGCGCTCTAGAGAACTGGGAAATCCACCACCTGGTTCCATCATTGACCATACAATCACTCGCCGTTGTTGGTATGACTTCCTTCTTGTTTCTCAACATGTGAGACAAGTAAGTAAATCCAGAACTCAGATCCTGCTAACTGGTTTCCCTGAATCCCTTCACAAAATATTACCCTGCTCACATTCATCTTTCGCAATCCTCATGACCTTGCATTTACTGGGGGTTGAATTTCAAACAACCATTCATTTGACCACTCGCAATGTGCCCAAATCCCTTTTAAGCCATTCTTTGTCCTCATCTGTTTATATTCTCCTCATTAGTTTTATATCATCCTCAAACAAGGATATATCTGAACCAATCTCATCTGGAATGTTATTCACATAACAGAAACAGTACTGATCCTAATGCCAGTCCTTGTGGAACTTTGCTAGTTACTCTTCCCTATTTTGACATCTCTTTCCTGAGTTATTCATTGCTTTCTTCCTTTAAGATACTTTAATTCATTGTTATTCTCATCTGAATTTGAAGCTTTTAGCCCCATGACCTTCAGTAAGATGTTAAGTAATATAAATTTTCTTATATTTTTACTAGGGCACAGTGTCTCCCACCCATTATGTTGTTGTACATGATGGAGGTAAGTTGAAAGTTGACAACATGCAGCGTCTGACCTATAAGCTAACACACCTATATTACAACTGGCCTGGCACAATCCGTGTCCCAGCTCCATGTCAGGTCAGCACCTAAGTTTTCCTTCACTTTATACCACTTCATTCTTTATGTAACATGTATCTAGTGAGTGAATGTTATTTATTCATTCATTGTTCACTTACCTTATCTGTTACATTCTGATGATCTGTTGTATTATGAGTTCTCCTTTTCTAAGATGTTTTCTTTAATAGTTTCAAATAATCACAGTACTGTAGCTGGAACAATACACAAATAATCCACACTTAAGAGGGGAAAACTTGTGACATTTCGGTCCAACCTGGACCATTGACAAGTCACACTGAAGCAATAAGGGAAAAAAATACTTCTTTCCTTCTTGCTTCAGTTTGACTTGTTAATGGACCATTTGGTGCATGTGTGGTGAGCTCATTTTTTTTTTTTTGTAAACATTAATTTAGAAATGTGGAATTTACGAAGTCTCAGAATAGATTCCCATACCTTATATGTTGCAATGGGTTCCCTTATGTAAATTTGCATTTATTACATAAAGTGAGGGTGATCTGCACACCCGAAATAAGCCACAAGGATACCTGAAAACATTTTTTAAACAAAAGAGTGGTATGAACCGAGTAAAAACACAGTAGAAGTGGATTTCCAGCAAGTGGTTCAGAAATTGAATAGACTGCTGTTTCACTGCTGCCATTTAAAAATTAAGAGGTAGGACCATGAGCTGGAGTTCCTTCCCTCTCTCCCTGACATACTCAAGTAGATACGGTACTGTAATTGCACTACAACATTAACGCATTAGATAAATGAAGGTTCAAGTTTGCATCGCCATTTGTTAAACCATTGTTAAGTCACATATTATGTGAAGATGTGAATTTCTTCAATGGAATGTAAAGACTAGTACTGTTTAATTTCAGTATGCCCACAAGTTGGCTTTCTTGGTTGGCGAAAGTGTCAAGAAGCACCCTGACAATAAGCTGTGCGACAGACTCTTCTTCTTGTAGATTTTTAAAGTAAGTGTTTGTTGAAGTGAATTTTGTTCATTTAGAAAAATCTTTGATCAAGTAATTGATAAATTTTCAGAAACATTAACCCTTTCAGTGGCAGTCACATAGAACTACATCACTGAGGCCAAGGTCCCTCATGTAGTTCTATGTCATGAGCCTGGCTCACTCAGATAAGCTGTGAGCAGTATATTTTTGCCTAGATATGAGAGAATGGGTCTGTGCAGTGAGTGCACAGTATACAAAAGTTCCTGCCACATGCGGTGCATGGAAAAAACAAAACTAATGTGTTTGGTTTAATATAGCAAGTTTGAGGTATTTTCTAGGATAGTTTTTATGTTTTTATTGGCTGCTTCTTGGTATCAACTGATAGAATGGAACACATACTACTGAAATAAAGATGATTTTGGTTGGTTTCAGGACTGGAAGTACAGTGGTACCTCGAATTTCGAACAGCTCCCAACTCGAGCAGTTATGTAAGTGTATTTTTGTAAGTGCTTTTGTAAATGTATTTTTGGGGGTCTGAAATGGACTAATCTAATTCACATTCTTCCCTGTGGGAACAAATTCGTTTGGTAACGGCATTCGAACAACCTTCTGGAACGAATTATGGCCGAAATTCGAGGTACCACTGTAGTTTGAAAATGGGCTCAAGAGTAGTAAAAATATTCAATTTTTGCCACTTTTCCTGAGGATGCGTAAGGCCTCCCTACACCCCCGGTCTGTTTTATGGGCTTTTGATAGGTCTGATTCAAATCATTCCTGTTTACATTTTATTATCCGAGAAAGAGTAAATCTTCTATTTTTGTGTGATTATTAATCAGTATGAGAGTGTATTAGAGGAGAGGCCTGGAAATATAATTAATGAACAGAGGAAATGTTTCAGTGCCAGGAATGACTACTTTGTTTATTTTGGACTCTATTTTTAACCCTTTCAGGGTCCACAGGCCCTCTCAGAGACTTGTTCTTAGGGTTCCCCCAAATTTAAAAAAAAAAAAAATTCTTATGAAAAGATAGAGAATCTTTTCCCGATCATAATGACACCAAAAGTATGAAATTTGATGGAAAACTTACGGAATTATGCTCTCGTGAAGTTAGCGGTCTCGACGATGTTCACGCATCGGCAATTTTGCCCACTTTGAGCCCTATTTTCGGCCAATTTCAGTGTACTAGTTGACAAAAATCATAACTATTTTGCTAGAACTCCATTCTTTCTATTGAATGAGTACAAGAAACCACCAATTTACCGATTTCAAGTATCCAATATAGTGGTCAGAATTTAGCAATTTTGCCAATTTCACACAAATTTCAAAAGATGCCAATTTCCAAATATGGTCCAGAATAAACAAGAAAGACATTCCTGGCACTAAAATAACATTTCCTCTGTTCATTAGTCACGTCCCCAGGCCCCTCTTACATTTCTTTTGCTTTCCACTTAGAATTTTTATTTTCACAAAAAAAAATAAGATTTACTGTTATGCAGACTACTGCATTAGTGTAGAAATGGTATAAATAATATCGGCGCACTTGTGAAAGAATATTAGACTCACCAGTTGACGTGTATTGGACGCTTAGCATGATTTGTTTACTTTTGAACTTTGGTAAAAATCGAACATTTCTGCTACGTTGAGCTCAATTTCAAGGTACTTTTCATTGTAAAACCAGTCAAAATCATCTCAATTTCTGTAATATGTCTTCCATTCTATACAATGAGATCAGGAAAACTAAAATACAACCATAAATACCATACGAAAATATAGTGCAAAGTCACTGTTTTAATCCAAAAACACTGTCAAAGTTTTTTTTTTTATTTTCTCATTACGCACTGTGTGCTGCAGGATTTTTTTTATATTGCGCACACTGACCACATAGACCCATTCTTTCATATGTAGGCCTACCAGCTTTCTCTCACTAGATTTGAAGGCGCTAGAATTTATGCGTACTAGTACGTCATGGACACTGGCACGTAAGCCGTACTAGTACGGCCGAAACCCTGAAAGGGTTAAATTAGTATTTTTTTAAATTTGTGTAAAATTGGCCAAATTAATGACTTCTGTACATTTTACAAGGTAGTTGTAATAGTTGAATGGGTTGTTTCTTTGTGCTCAATCAATAAAATGGAAGACATACCAGCAAAAATAATTTAAGAATTTGATCAAATGGAGCAATAGAATTGACTTAAACTAGGACTTGGTGGGCAGAATCACTGATTCGTAAATTGCACCCACACTGCTAACTTTGCGTCTATGTAATTTCACAAGTTTTGGCTGTTAACTCCTTGACTGTTGCAACCCCCAATCCTGAGGTGTCTCCTGGTGTCGGAAAATTAAAAAAAAAAATAATAATTTTTTCATATGAAATGATAGAGAATCTTTTTCCGATTGTAATGACACCAAAAAAATGAAATTTGATGGAAAACTGACGAAATTATGCTCTCGCGAAGTTAGCGGCCTTGGCGATATTTACAAATCGGCGATTTCGCCCATTTTGAGCTCTATTTTCGGCTAATTCCGTTGTTCCAGTCGACCAAACTCATAGCTATTTCTTTAGAACTCCATTTTTTCTATCGATTGAGTACAAGAAACTGCCCATTTACCAATTTCAACTACCCAATAATGTGGTCAGAAATTTGCAATTTGGCCAATTTCATGAAAATTAAAAAATATGACAATTTCAAAATAAGGTCCAGAATGAACAATGCAGACATTCCTGGGTCTAAAATAACATTTTTTTTGTTCATCAGTCATGTCTCCAGGCCCCTCTGATATTACTCTTGCTTTCTATTTTGAATTTTTATTCAAACAAAAAATAGAAGACTTACTATTATGCAGACTACTGCAATACTGTAATAATTGTATAAATAACATCAACCCATTCATGACTGCATATTAGAATGGCTAGTTGAACATTTATTGGACAACGACATCATTTGTTTACTTTTGAACATTGGCAAAAATCAAACATTTCCCTTACTTTGAGCTCCATTTCCAGATTCTTTTTATAGTAAAATCAATCAAAATCACCTCTATTTCTATAATATGTTTTACATTCTATCAAATGAGACCAAGAAAACGAGAATACAACCATAAATACTTTACGAAAATAGACCACAAAGTCGGCATTTTAATTAAAAAAAACGGTCTGAGTTTTTTTTTCTCGTGCACTGCGTGCTCCAGAATTTTTTTTATATGGTGCACACTGACCACACAGACCCATTCTCTCACATGTGGGCCTACCAGCTTTCTCCTGCTTGATTTGAAGCCGCTTGAATTTATGAGTACACATCAAACACGGTACCTCGTAAGACATATATATACGGCCGCGACAGTCAAAGGATTAAGCAAGGAGCCTCCCCTTACTGATATTTCAAGAATACTGTACTGGTAGTGGGTTTGTGTCAGCCATCTTTAGATATTGTTTTAACCCTTTGACTGTTTTGGTCGTATATATACGTCTTACGAGCCAACGTTTTTGACATATTTATACTCATAAATTCTAGCGGCTTCAAATCAAGCAGGAGAAAGCTGGTGCACCCACATGTGAGAATGGGTCTGTGTGGTCAGTGTGCACCATATAAAAAAAATCCTGTAGCACGCAGGGCATAATGTGAAAAAAACTCTGGCTTTTTTTTTTAATTAAAATGTCGACTTTGTGGTCTGTTTTCATATAGTATTTATGGTTGTATTCTCATTTTCTTTGTCTCATTGATAGAATGGAAAACATATAGAAATAGAGGTGATTTTGATTGGTTTTACTATGAAAAGAACCTTGAAATGGAGCTCAAAGTAGGGGAAATGTTTGATTTTTGCCGATGTTCAAAAGTAAACAAATGATGTCATTTTCCAATAAATGTCCAAGCAGCCATTCTAATATGCAGTCATGAATGGGTTGACATTATTTATACAGTTATTACAATATTGCAGTAGTCTTCATAGCAGTAAATCTTCTATTTTTTGTTTGAATGAAAATTGAAAATAGAAAGCAAGAGTAATATCAGAGGGGCCTGGAGATGTGACTGATGAACAAAGAAAATGTTATTTTAGAGCCAGGAATGTCTGCATTGTTCATTCTGGACCCTATTTTGAAATTGTCATATTTTTTAATTTGCGTGAAATTGGTCAAATTGCAAATTTCTGACCACGTTATTGGGTAGTTGTCATCAGTAAATGGGCAGTTTCTTATACTCAATTGATAGAAAAAATAGAGTTCTAAAGAAATAGCTATGAGTTTGGTCGACTGAAACAATGGAAATAGCCGAAAATAGGGCTCAAAGTGGGCTAAATCTCAGATTCGTAAATATCGCCGAGGTCGCTAACTTCACGAGAGCGTAATTCTGTCAGTTTTCCATCAAATTTTGTTCTTTTGGTGTCATTACACTCGGGAAAAGATTCTCTATCATTTCATAAGTTTTTTTTTTTTTTTTTTTTTTTTTAACCCTTTGACTCGCAGCCCCCAATCCTGAGGCGTCTCCTAGTGTCGCAAAATTTAAAAAAAAAAAAAATTTTCTTATGAAATGATAGAGAATCTTTTCCCGATTGTAATGACACCAAAAAAAAACAAATTTGATGGAAAACTGACGGAATTATGCTCTCGCGAAGTTAGCGACCTTGGCGCTGTTTACAAATCGGCGATGTCGCCCACTTTGAGCCCTCTTTAATGTGGTCAGAAATTTGCAATTTGGCCAATTTCACGAAAACTAAAAAATATGACAGTTTCAAAATAAGGTTCAGAATGAACAATGCAGACATTCCTGGCTCTAAAATAACATTTTCTTTGTTCATCAGTCATGTCTCCAGGCCCCTCTGTTATTACTCTTGCTTTCCAATTTGAATTTTTATTCAAACAAAAAATAGAAGACTTACTATTATGCAGACTACTGCAATTCTGTAATAATTGTATAAATAACATCAACCCATTCATGACTGCATATTAGAATGGCTAGTTGGACATTTATTGGACAATGGCATCATTTGTTTACTTTTCAACATTGGCAAAAATCAAACATTTCCCCTACTTTGAGCTCCATTTCCAGATTCTTTTTATAGTAAAATCAATCAAAATCACCTCTATTTCTATAATATGTTTTACATTCTATCAAATGAGACCAAGAAAACGAGAATACAACTTAAATACTATACGAAAATAGACCACAAAGTCGGCATTTTAATTAAAAAAACGGTCGGAGTTTTTTTTTCTCATTATGCACTGCGTGCTCCAGGATTTTTTTTATATGGTGCACACTGACCACACAGACCCATTCTCTCACATGTGGGCCTACCAGCTTTCTCCTGCTTGATTTGAAACCGCTAGAATTTATGAGTATATATACGTCAAACACGGTACCTCGTAAGACGTATATATACGGCCGCGACAGTCAAAGGGTTAAATTTTGCGACACCAGGAGACACCTCAGGATTTGGGGTTGCGACAGTCGAGGGGTTAATGTCACCTTTGCACTATTCATAACATTTTTAGTATACAACCTCTCCTCACTTAGCAACGTACTCGTTTACCGACGGCTCAGACTTACGACAGGCTCTCTGATCAGTACACATACCTAAATAATGTATGTATATTAGAGCTGATTTCCTCTATTCTGTTTATTGTAATAGGCAGTACACAATGGTATAAACAATTAAAAATATACCAGAAATGTTATGAATGGTGCAAAGGTGACATTAAAACAATACCAAAGATGGTTGACACAAACCTGCTACTATTGTAGTATGCTCCTCACTCAGCGATGAATTCATTTACTAACGTGGTCTTAGGAACAAAACTCCATTGTTAAGTGAGGAGAAGCTGTATTAAAAATAGAACTAGGCATTAAAAACAATAAAAAACTAAAATACACATACAGTACACTGGTCAGAGAGCTGGTCATAAGTCTGAGCGGTCGTTATTCCTTTGAGGATCAAGACCCCCGATCCTTAACTCGCTTTCAGGGTTGAACCCCCCCCCCCACACACACACACACAAAAAAAAAAATAAATGCTTGTGAATTGATAGAGATCTCTTCCCGATGGTAATACCACCAAAAAGTATGAAATTTGATGGAAAACTTAAGAAATTACGCTCTCGCAAAGTTAGCGATATCTGCGATATTTATGCATCACTGATTTTGCCCACTTTGAGCCCTATTTTCGGCTAATTCCATTGTTCCAGTAGACTAAAATCATAGCTATTTCGCTAGAACTCCATTTGTTCTGTCGATTGAGTACAAGAAACTGCCCATTTACCGATTTCAACTACCAAATAAAGTGGTCAGAAATTGGCAATTTGGCCAATTTCACACAAATTTCAAAAGATGCCAATTTCAAAATAGGGTACAGAATAAACAAGACACGCATTCCTGGCACTAAAATAACATTTTCTCTATTCATTAGTCACGTCTCCAGGTCCCTCTTATATTACACTTTCTTTCCTTTTTTTATTTTTCTTCTCACAAAAAAATAGAAAATTTAGTTATGCAGACTACTGCATTATTGTAAAAATGGTATAAATAATATCAGCACAGTTGTAGAAGAATATTAGACTCACCAGCTGATGTGTATTGGACGTGTGGCATGATTTGTTTACTCTTGAACATTGGCAAAAATCAAATATTACCGCTACTTTGAGCTCAATTTCAAGGTACTTTTCTTCGCGAAACCAATAAAATTCATCTCTATTTCTGTAATATATCTTCAATTCTATCAAATGAGACCAGGAAAATGAGACTACTACCATAAATACCACATGTAAATACACTGCAAAGTCGTTGTTTTAAGCCAAAAATGCTGTCGAGTTGGTTTTTTTTCTCATTATGCACTGCGTTCTGCAGGATTTTTTTTTATACTGTGCACACTGACCACACAGACCCATTCTTTCATATGTAGGCCTACCAGCTTTCTTCCACCAGATTTAAAGGCACTAGAATTTTGGCAGACAAGTATGGGACCAACCCTGGCTTTCAAGCCATATATGTACAGGACCAACCCTGAAAGGGTTAAACAGGTATGTCGTTAGGCAACAAAATGTAGTTTACATTTAATAAAATATTGTTAGGCACAAAAGAAAGCCACTAACATGTAGTGCATTTCTGGCAGACTAATCCTTATGCTTATAGACTACTTAAGAGCCAGACAAATGTTATTGTAAGTTAAAAATATCAGGAAATTATAGAGTTTGTGGGATTATCACTTCCACCAATACAACCATTACCTTACCAGCCAGGCAAGCCAAGACATTCGTTTCTGGCTCTAACTTTATACATGGGACTTAAGTTTACTTTGTTGTTGGATTGACAAAGGTTTTCTGGAGACAGAAATTGAATGGCAAGTGGATAACTTACGTCAGTACGGAATTTATTTTACCCTACACTTTAGTGCATAACAAAAAGAGAAAAGAATTTTAGGCAAGGCACAGTGAAGTTGAGTGATTTTTCCTAAAAATAGTGTTAAGTGACTAATTAAGAGTAATATGCAGAAATTTTAACCAGAGGGAAAGTACTGCAACAGGATAGGAAACCACTGTGAAAACTTGTAATGTACGACCTAAATGAGGTATGTACTCCTTAACTATAAATAATGTAGGTTTATTATTTATCTTTTTTTTTTTCCTCTTGGAGAAGTAAAATTACTTGGAAGACAATCATAATCTGATGAAAATTGCCAAAAGGTGAAAATGTGATTTTGAAGTATGATGCTTAACATTATGGTAGATAATAAGGAGAGAAACTACATGGCAGAAAATATGCATCAAATCTTGCTTTGTATGAGACAACTAATATCAAGTGTATAGGGGTAGGACTGGCAGTATGCACTTAGGATTTTTTTTTTTACCATATCTGACCTGTTGTTTAAAGTAAATATGCAGTTTTAGAAATTACAATGGTATAATGAGTTTTAAAAAAAATTGCCATTATGCTGTGTTTAGTGTTTGTTATGTTCTCATTTCAAAAACTTTCTTTAAAGTTTTTCTTAAAAAAAAAAAAAGGTTTAGAGTAATATAAATACATTTGAAAGTCATTTACAGGTTTATTATTGAAGTGATATCTGGCAGTAATTAAAATAGTTTTAAGCCTAAATGATCAAATCCCTTGTTAAACATTATCCAGTAGTTATCTAAAATTTCAATGCATGCAGTACTTACACAGGTCTTATGAACATGAGAATTTGTTTTAATTTAAACTTTTCAGCTATTCCCTACCTAGGCAGGGTGACCTGAAAAGGAAGAAACTCTCCATCATTCAATCACTGTTTTGCCAAAAATGTGTTGTCAGTGCAGTTCAATTGATCTTCCAGCCTGTAAGATCCCCACCTCTCCTTCAGAGTGATGCACCATATTTTCCACCTCCAGGACTGTAGTACAGCTAACTGGTAATTCTGAATCCCTCCATAACTGTTACCTTGCTCACATTCCACCAACACACCAGATTATAAAAACTACTTGGCTTCACACAGATCAAACATGCTCACGTAAGCCTGTTGGATGTCAAAGCCCCTTGCACACAACACCTCCTTTACTGCCCTCTCTCCAGTCTTTCCTTAGATGCCCCCTAGCCTTCCCTCAGCCACAGGTTTATATAGTAAACGAACATGTGAAGGATCTAGGTGTATTAATGTCAGCTATGTGAAATAATGCCAGTCATTGGTGACACTTCAAATTGCTTGTGCACTCGTGTTGAGAGAGCTTTTCAGTGTTGATGGCTCTTTTCAGGGCAGGAGATATCAGAGCTGGAACAGATTCAAAGGTCATTTTTGTCCTGCATAGAGCCAATAAAGCATCTGTTAGGAACACCTAAAAGTCCTAAATATGTACTCACTAGAAGGGAGGAGAGATGCATGATCAAATATACAGTACAGGCACTTCTCACTTAATGACTGAGTTCCATTCCTACGACTTGGTCGTTAAGCAAATTGGTCAATAAGCGAGGAGCCGCCTGTTACTGATATTTTAAGCATACTGTACTGGTAATGGGTTTGTGTCAACTATATTTAGATATTGTTTTACCGTTGCCATTGCACCATTTATAGCATTTTTAGTATATTTTTAAATGTTTATACAGTAATGTACTGTATACTGTATAAACAAAATAGAGGAAATCAGCTCTAATATACATAGATTTGCATACTGTAAATACAGGTAATCATTTTTAATTATTCTAAATAAAGAAAAGATCTAAAGGAAATTCCAACTTGATAACTTTGTTTTAATTTGCAGGGTTATCAGCTGTAGAGGACGAAGAACTGGAAGGACTTGTAGGGGTCCAGGTTGTATCTTCTGAGAAGAATTCCATTAGTGTGGTCTGCTTTGTAATTTTCTTTTTTCTTCATAAATTTAATGATGGCATCATAAATGTTCGTCCATTTGCCATTCCACTTTTGTGAACCATTCAACATTCAGGTCCATACCCTCTAGTTCTAGTATAGTCACATTTACTTTCGAGAATACACCAGCTAACCCCTTTACAGTGAACTTTTGTACTTCCATTTTTTTCTCTTCCAAGTGCTGCTGCGCTTCCAACTCGATCTTGTACTATGGAGTGCATAACAAAGTACAAATTTCAACAACCCTTTCTCAGCCCTCTGAATATACACAATACACAAATAATCTGCACATAGAAGAGAGGAATATACTTCTGATTACCTCACACCATACACATACAGTATATATATTAGAGACCCATAGCATTAACCACACCCATTAGGCCTTCATGACTGACTATCTCTTTTCCTTAAAAATTTTCTACTTGAAAAGTGCTGTATGGTTCAAGTGAATAAGTTTTTCTCCTGATTTTGTGTAAAGGCATACAGAAGGGCTGCATCCTTATTCCTAATAGCTATAAATGAATCTGCCTTGGTTCTTCCCGCAAGGACAAAGGCAGTTTAGTTGTCAGTTTTAATGACCATTTTACAGCATACTACAGATCACACAACTGGTCTACTTCATGGTTTCAAGTTTTCCATAGCTACAACAAACTTAACTAGCCTTCACAAGGCACCCAGTCATCCCACATCCTACTCTGTACCTGTATGACTTCTCAAACCCTATTGTATTATGTTTAAATTTATAGGCATCTTTGTTGAATGTTATGCCAATCTTACATAACAAAAATTTAACTTATTCCCACAGTATGTTTACCCCTTGTGAATACTGTATCTGCAAATAATTTGTCAAAGACATGGAAAGCATTAACATATTCAGGCCACAATTGCTTCCATGTATTGGTTATTATAGCAGTTGTCTCTTCCTTCCGGACTTTATTGATGGTGGTGGCATTCAGGGTATTAAATTTCTTCAAAATTTCTCTCCATCACTAGAAGTGCTTAAGAATATTTGAAAATTAAATTTTCTGCATCTTACACAAAAATTATGGTAAAATACCTTTTATATATACAGTGGTCCCTCAATTATCGTCCTTAATCCGTTCCTGGAAGTGGGACTATTATTGAAATAGACGATTTTCGAATCAATTTTCCCCATAAGAAATTATGTAAATCCAATTAATTCGTTCCAGACACCCAGAAGTATCGACAACAATTTTCTTTTTACCTAAAAGATAGATTTACATGCACAAAAGAATGAACATTCAACATGACAGTTACCTTTGTTGAAGGCTGTTGTTGATGAATGGAAGACGGGGAGGAGGAGAGAGGGAAGAGAGGTTATTGTTTGGAAGGGGAATCCCCCTCCATAGTGACTCTAGGTCACTTCAGGGGT
This sequence comes from Cherax quadricarinatus, assembly GCF_038502225.1. NCBI lineage: Eukaryota > Metazoa > Arthropoda > Malacostraca > Decapoda > Parastacidae > Cherax > Cherax quadricarinatus. The sequence continues at coordinate 23,490,301 of NC_091315.1, forward strand.
CACTTCCCTAGCATAAGTATAGATTTACATGCAGAAAAAAATGCCAAATAAATGTAAAGCACTAATAAAATGTATAAATGAACATTGGTAATAGGGGTAGTTGGTAGGTAAGACACATAGGCAACAGTTAGGCAACTTTATTCCGAAACGTTTCGCCTACACAGTAGGCTTCTTCAGTCGAATACAGAAAGTAGGCAGGAACAGTAAAGATGTGAGGACGATGTAATCTGTCCATCACCCTTGAAGTCGTAGAATTTGAGGTTGTCAGTCCCTCAGCCTGGAGAAGTTCAGTTCCATAGACAGGGACTATCTGAAGATCAAGCGACAGTGCGGAGACTTAAATACTGTCGGAAGGAGAGGTGCAGAGTAGTAGTAGTAGTGAGAATGTAGCCACTGAGAGGTCATGTCCCTCTCAGATCCAACAATTCTCACTTGAAAAGGTTGTCCAAGGTGTTTTCTGTACCAAGATGCCATGTGTTGCAGTGTCTGACAAGATGAACATCAAAAAGGTATACAATACAGACAGGTTGGTAGGTACGACACACAGGCTTAGTAAGTCTCCGCACTGTCGCTTGATCTTCAGATAGTTCCTGACTATGGAACTGAACTTCTCCAGGCTGAGGGACTGACAACCTCAAATTCTACGACTTCAAGGGTGATGGACTGATTACATCGTCCTCACATCTCTACTGTTCCTGCCTACTTTCTGTATTCGACTGAAGAAGCCTACTGTGTAGGCGAAATGTTTCGGAATAAAGTTGCCTAACTGTTGCCTATGTGTCTTACCTACCAACCTGTCGGTATTGCATACCATTTTGATGTTCAATAGGGGTAGTTGATGAGTGGAACGGTCTGCCTAGTAGGGTGATCGAAGCTAAAACATTGGGTAGTTTCAAATTTAGGTTGGATAAATACATAAGTTCTAGGTAGTAGGTTGGTAGACAGCAACCGCCCAGGGAGGTACTACCGTCCTGCCAAGTGAGTGTAAAACTGAAGCCTGTAATTGTTTTACACGATGATAAGATTGCTGGTGTCTTTTTTTTATCTGTCTCATACACATGCAAGATTTCAGGTATGTCTTGCTACTTCTACTTACACTTAGGTCACACTACACATACATGTACAAGCATATATATACACACTCCTTTGGGTTTTCTTCTATTTTCTTTCTAGTTCTTGTTCTTGTTTATTTCCTCTTACCTCCATGGGGAAGTGGAACAGAATTCTTCCTCCGTAAGCCATGCGTGTTGTAAGAGGCGACTAAAATGCCGGGAGCAAGGAGCTAGTAACCCCTTCTCCTGTATATATTACTAAATGTAAAAGGAGAAACTTTCGTTTTTCCTTTTGGGCCACCCCGCCTCGGTGGGATACGGCCGGTGTGTTGAAAGAAAGAAGAAGAAATACACGAGTGAGAGGGGTTGGATTTGAGTCAGACTTGCACCTGAGCTTACTGCTTGGGTAGCATTTGTTCTGTTAGTGGGTTGGATTTGTGAAGGACCGGCCTAGTATGGGCCAACAGCAGTGTTCCTCCTTTCTTATGTTCTTATTGGAGACTTGTTTGTGTGAATATGACACTAATATCAATTCTATGGGTTATTTATCTATCACAATTCAACTAATATGACATAATAAACAATATTAATAGCATAGAAACATGGAATATACTCTAGAATGAGTAAAATAAGTCATTATGTATGTCACGAGAGGTGTTGTGTTGTTGTTAGGTCTATAAGGGCCACTGAGAGTAAGCCGTCCATAATTGTGGTGAAGCAGCAGCTGAGGCGGTGGTGTTTTCTGTAGCCCTATATAACTCCAACAACATTGGAGGAGTTGGTAGAATCGCTGAATCACTAAAGAAGGAGCCCTCTACCACCATCACTACCACCTTCTACCACTATTACAACTGTTACCACCATCACTACTACCTTCTACCACCATCACTACCACCACTACCACCATCAACCACTATCACAACTGCTCCCACTCTACCACCACTACCTTTGTATTTTTCTACAAACTTTTCATAAATTATATGTGTTTCTCACATTCTTTACCAAAGGGCTGGCACTAGAAGCTTTCTTTGGAGCCATGGTAGCTTATTTAGCACTTGCAAGCACTAAAATCAATGGAATATTATGAAATATTTCATAGGAGCAAGTGAGGGGACCGTCGCTCACTGGTAAACAATGGCACACTGGCTGGGAAGGCAGGCCCAGGCGGCTCAGAGCGTGAGTACGCGTCCCGGACGAAGGACGATTAGCGAGTTAACGGACCATTTGCGAGCCAATGTTTAGACGAAATAACGGGACTATTTCCGAAATGGACGACTTTCAGGCCGGCCGATTATTGAGGGACCACTGTATTTGTAATTGCAGTGTATATTTGGAAACTAATTTTTGATTTATACTTTAAACTTTGTATTTGTAGCTTTTGTATTATTTCATTTGTAATTGAATGTCCAAAAATAAAAATTTGTATATTCATTTTAATTTTATTTTTTCTCTGGATTACTGTACTTGGACATTTAGATTTGACCCTATCCCTGCTAAATATACTACTAGTACCATCCGACTTATGACCTGCTCAACGTACGACCATTCGTACCTATGACCGTACGTCTGGCACTAGGGCTGGGCGAGGCAATGCATACCGCCGTATGACAGTTGACCGCTACTTGCGGCAACACACCATCTTGGGAGGGCTCTCACATCACTCTGGCAGCATCACTTTGAGTTCCCCTGCCCTATCAGCAGCATCATACTGTATTAATTGTACTGTACTGTATATATGTACCTGGAAAGTAAATTTCACCATGGCCTCTAAGATGAAGCCTGAATCTTGCACTGGAGCTTGTGGCAAGAAGGCAAGAAAGGTTCTTACTCTCGACCAGAAGATGAAAGTAATTAAACAGTATGAGGATGGAAAAACGTCAACAGCATTTCTCATGATCTTCAGCTCTCCCATTCCACTATATCAACAATACTTAAAGATACTTAAAGATAAAGAGCACATCAAAGAAGCAGTGAAATCTTTGGCCCTTATGAAGTCGACAATTATCACAAAGAAACGTGGAGACCCAGTTGCACAGATGGAAAAAATGCTCACTGTTTGGTTAGAAGATTATCGGCAAAAAAAAGTGAATGTGATGCTTTCTGAAGTGCAAAGAAAAGTGAAAAGTTTGTTTAACATGTTGATACAACTTGCTGGTGAGGGGTATAATCAAGAATTTATTGCAAGTGATGGGTGGTTTAGGAGATTTCGTCAGCGATGCCAAATTCACCTAGTTGTGATGAAGAAGGTGCAAGAAACTTCACTAGTGAGTTAGATAATTTAATAAAAGAAGAAGGGTATTTGCCAGAACAAGTATTTAATGTTGATGAAACTGGCCTGTACTGGATAAAATGCCTAAAGTAACATACGTATCTAAGGAAGTGAAGAGTGTGCCAGGGCATAAGGTTATGAAGCAGAGGGTTTCATTGTTGCTTGGGAGGAATATTGCTGGTTTCAAAGTAAAACCCTTCTTAATTTACATGGCCGAGAACCCTTGTGCTCTCAAAAACGTTAACAAGCATACACTTCCTGTGCATTATCGATACAATTGCAAGGCACAGATGACAATGGACTTATTTGAGGATTGGTTTTTAAACTGTTTCATCCCAGCTGCATGCCATTATTGCCAGGAAAAAGGAATCCCTTTCAAAATTCTTTTAATTTTAGACAGTGTACCTGCCCACCCTCCTCACTTGGAAGATCTAGATCCTAATGTATGAGTGGTGTTTATGCCGCCCCAACACCACCCCACTCATGGATCAGGGGGTTATTTCAACATTTAAAGTGCACTAATCTGTGCATATCTTTTGATCAAGCTATCGAGGTCATAGATTTAGACCCAGAACTAACTTTTAAGAGATTTTTGGAAGGAGCATAACATTTATCAGTGCATCAAAAACATAGCAAAAGCATGGGAGTTGGTCACAGCTAAGTGTATGGACAGCATCTGGAAGCAGTGTAATGAGCACTTTTTCAAGATTTTCATGGCTTTGACAGCAAAGAAGAATTAAGCATGGTGAGAGGCGAGATTTTAAAATTGGCTAACGAACTTAAACTTGAATGTGATGTGGATGATGTTGAAAAACTTTTGACAGAAGAAGTTCAAGAGTTAATGAATGAAGAACTTCTGATAATAGAGAAGAACAAAGACAGAAGAAGAAAAAATAAGAAGAGGAGCCAGAAAGTTCTCGGTGAAGGAATTATCACCATGTTTTTCGTTGATAAACCAGGGGCTATGAAAATTGGAGAATATGGACCCTAACATTGAATGGTTTGTCAAGATTGAGAGAATGGAACGGGACGCAGTGCGTCCATACAGAGAAATTTACGAAGAAAAAAAGGGAAATTCAAACAAATCTCAGAATGTTCATCAAGAAGAGTGCTCCCCCACCTCCTCCCACCCCTACCCCTTCAGAGGAAGAAAGCATAGATCACCAACCAAGCACTAGTGGGCTGTAAATGTGTCTGAATACTTATTTTTATTTCATTTATATTTCATTAAAATTTCCTCGTTTCCTTTTTTTTCTGTTTTTTGAATTTATGTAATTTTGATTTATGTGCATACAAATGTAATTTATGTAATTTTGATTTTCATGCATACAAATGTTTTCAGTTTCTTACTTCAGAGTGAATTCGAACACATTGTTTTGTATGTAGATGTTCTCGGAAATAAACAACTGTTTGTGTTATACACAGTGTTTCTCCTAAACCTTACACTATAAAATACAGCACTAAAAGCATAAAAAGTAAAGTAAAAAATCAAATACAAAAATAAAACAAAATAAAATCATTACAATAACTGTGATGTTGATATACATTAGTAAAACATTTAGTAAAAAGTAACATATGATACTGTGTAGGTACTTTATATAGCAAAAGTTTGACATTATGCCCTGCCCAGTGTGTCAGCAATTTTCTAAGGTTCGATTTGCATCCATCTTGACTTACGACCCCCTCAAGAAAGGTTCCTTGATGTTGGTGAGGGGCTTTTGATTTAGGGAATTGGATCTGTGCTCTAGTTCCCCAAATTAAGCCTGAATGCCTTCCACATCCCCCCCCAGGTGCTGTATAATCCTCCGGGTTTAGCGCTTCCCCCTTGATTATAATAATAATAATCGACTTACGACCTGTTGGTCAGAACCAAGTTCGGTCGTAAGTCGGATTGTACTAGTACTATTTACCTCTTCAAGGGGGGCTCCTTGGCATGGTGTAGAGGCTCTTCGTCTGAGGAATTAGACCTGTCGGTCTCCTTCCTCAGACCGAACCTAATTATCCCCAATGCCCCCTTCCCTATCCCATCCTCCCCTTTTTCCTTTCCTCCTCCTCCTCCTCCTCCTCCCCACCCCTCCTTTTTGCCCTTCCTTTTTTGGCCTTTGGGATTTTTCCCACAGGCGCACAAGTTCCTAGGTAGGGGAAAGGGTACCGGGGTCCATCCCATTCCGTTGAGGCTCTTGGCAGTGGCGTAGTTTGCCGTGGAATCTGGATTGCCTGGGGATGTCCCGATCCCTCTCCAGTATCCCGGAGGGTGGCTTTGGGTGTCTTTCGGGCGACGGGTGTATCTCTGGAAGCCACCTTTCAGATTACGGGGGTGGTGGCCGAAGGAGGTATGCTTTGTGGCGGATATCCAGCCGCCCTCTCTTTTGTCCACCGAGGTAGCTTGGCAGATGTGAGATTGCTATCCCGGATTGCTGGTTTACTGGCATGAAGGGTAGGGTATGGCACGGGTTCCATGCTGCATCTGTGCTGCTTGTGGTGCTGAGGTCCTCTTGGGTGCGGAGGGAGATTTCTGGCCCTTTCATTCCTCCTAGGAACTCTCCCTCCCCGGTCCCCCCTTTTTTTATTCTTTTTTATTTTTATTTTCTTTTCTTTCTTTTTTTTTCTTAAAAACAAAAAGAAAGAAGTAACCTAACCATGGAGTCCCCAATCCATGACCCTGCTTCCACCGGGCCCCTTATTGTTGCCGCACCCCGTTCTGACCTCACCTTGTCTTTTGGCCACTCTTCAGACACTCCTAAGACCCCTGTACCTCTTGCTGGTGCTGTTTCGTCACCTGCTTAGGTGCCGGGGTTTCGACTGACTCCTTCGATTTGCCTGACCTCCGCTCTCCTTTGACTATGCTTCCAGCCTCTCCTTCTACGGTACGGCAATTTTCAAATCGCCAGCCCGTTTCATGCCGGACCAACTTCAGTCTACTCCTAAACGCCAACGTCAATCTCCTGATGATGCTCCTTCGTTACCTTCCCATTCTACTTGGAAAAGACCGACACGTCATGCACTCCCTCTCCACGCTCAGTTTCAGACCACACAATGGACTAAATTCTTTACTTTAACCTGTAGTTTACCTGGAGAGAGTTCCGGCCTCTCCCTCTACGGTGCGGCAATTTTTGAATTGCCAGCCCGTCCCACATCGACCAACTCTGGTCCCACTTCTAAACGCCAATGACAATCTCCTGATGACATTACTTCGTTACCTTCCCATTCTACTCGGAAAAGACCGACACATCATGCACTCCCTCTCCACACTCAGTTTCGGACCACACAATGGACTAAATTCTTTACTTTAAGACCGACTTCTTCTACTGCCTATCTTTCCGACCATAGTATTGGCAAAGCGCTCCTACACCATGTTGGTAGAGATATTTCCTTTCATGCTCTTAAGAGTGGTACTCGTATCATCACAGTCCAGAATGCTACCCAAGCTCATGATCTTTCTCTTTTCACATATTGATACTATTCCTATCACTATTGAAAAGCATCATTCCCTCAATTCTTGTAGTGGTACTGTCATTCTGCCCCCATACCATAGTCCAACAGAATTTCCAGACATGTGGCAATGACATTCTCGAACAGCTGGAATTCCAAGATCTCCCAGTTCTCAAGGTAGACACTTAAGTTCTTCCTGTCCATGGGCGGAGATGATGCCCTTGCAATGTGGCTCGTTTAACTTTTGACAGTGGTGAACTCCCATCCTCTGTTTATGCTGCAGGACATCAGTTACAAGTTCGAAAGGTGATCCCTACACCGCAACAGTGTAGAAATTGCTGGCGATTTGGCCACCCAGCAAAATATTGCAGATCTATAGCTGAATGCCCAGTCTGTGGTGCCAATGACCATTCTAATATGTCTTGCTGTTGACCTTCTTTTGCCTTAATTGTGCTGTATAGCCCTTGTGGCTTAGCACTTCTTTTTGATTATAATAATAATAATTGCCTTAATTGTCATGAGGCTCACCCTTCGTACTCTCGCCGTTGCCAGGTCTACTTGAATGAGTGGGAAATTTGTTGCCTCAAAGAGGCAGAAGGTCTCCCTTATGCTATGGCAGTTTCTCATCTCCGCCTCCAAGGGAGACTACCCCGTGTTTCTTATTCTCGTGTTTCAAAACGTCCCCCCACTTCTGGGGTCCCATCTTTTGCAGCCTCCTCTGTGGTTGCCAGTCCCATAGCCACTCCTGTATCTAATTCTTTTGCTGTCCTGGGCTCAGACGCCTCTACTTCAACACCTCAGTCTGTTCTCACTTCTTCGTGTTCTCCCTCACAAACCCCGGTATCAACAAGACCTCGTACGACACCTCCTCCCAATTGTCCCTCTACTTCTCAGAAGTCCAAAAAATCTCCTTTAACCCCTCCTTCCCTTCATCCACCTCCACACTTTACCTTCCCGGTCTCTGTACCTGGGTCTTCCCCTTTCACTGGCTCTGTTACAAGTGTGGAGGTTCATCCTCCTCCTCGTACTGTGCCTTCCTCCCCTGTCCCCTCCCAAGTTTCTTCCTCTTCTGCCACCTCCCAGGTTTCTGCCTCTTCTGTCCCCTCCCACACTTCTCCAGTTCCCTCCACCCTTTCGCCCCCCCCCCTACCTTGATACAGTCCATTACAGTTCTGATCTTTACTCAAACTACTCCTCCTTCCATCTTCAATATTGTCTCCCATACGACGTCTCTGAACTCCAAAACACTTGAAGCAATCTCTGAATGTATTGCAGAGACCAAACCATCAATGGACACTGATCCACCCTCTGTTCCTTCTCTTTCCTCTTCTCCATCATAGCAACTCCTTTCTTCACAGTGCACCGTTCCTTCGCTGCTTGAACGTTTTCCGCTGCCACCGCATGTGGACTTTTCTAACCCCTCTAGTCCGTAAGTACCCTTACCTGTGGATTTCTAGTATCTTTATCGTTGCCAATCATGGCCTATTTACAGTGGAATATATGCGGCCTCGGGTAATCGGGGTAAGCTTCAGACGTTGCTCTCCCAATTTTCCCCTGTTGGTGTTTGCTTACAAGAACCAAAATTACACTCTGCTGTTATCTATCCCATCTCAGGCTATAAATTATTGTATTCTTCGGATCCTTTTCCTGATGGGACCTTTAACGAAAGTGCCCTTTTTCTACGCACTGATATTCCGTACCATCAGCTATTTGTTCGTACTTCGCTGCATTACACAGCAGCCCGTATCCACCTGCATAGGTGGTATACACACTGTTCTTTTTACCTCTCTCCTTCCCGAGCATTATTCCGGGTATTGCCTTTCTTGTTTCATCATTACCGCCACCACTTCTGTTACTTGGCGATTTTAATGCCCATCATTTTCTCTGGGGGGTCTTACTGTGATTCCCGTGGCATTCAGCTGGAGGCTTTTCTTGCTTCCCACCCCCTCCATGTTTTAAATACAGGTACTCACATCCATTTTGATCCTTGTACTCATACTCTCTCTTGCATCGATCTCTCAGTCTGCTCTTCTGCTGCACTAGACTTCACCTGGTCTGTTCTCCCGGATTTACATGATAGCGATCATTTTCCAATCATTCTTACTTCCCCTTCATATTCACCACCTCTTTGTAACCCACGCTGGCAATGTGATCAGGCAAATTGGGACCTTTACTCACAACTAACTGTTTTTAGTGAGGTTCCTTCTTCTTCCTCCATTGATGAGCTTTTACACCTCTTCTCTTCCTCAGTTTTAACCGCAGCTTCTCATTCTATACCCCAAACCTCGGGCAGGCATTCTCAGAAATGCGTGCCTTGGTTGTCTCCTGCTTGTGCTTGTGCAGTACGTTTGAAACGTGCTGCGTGGGGCAGATACTGATATAATAGAACCACTGAGAGACTTCTTGATTTTAAGCAGAAGCGTGCGATCGCTTGCCGTGTCATCCGTGACGCTAAACGCACTTGCTGGCGAGATTATGTCTCCACCATCACCTCTGCTTCATCTATGAGTGCAGTCTGGAAAAAAGTACGGAAACTGAGTGGTAAATATTCTCCTGACCCGGCTCCTGTTCCTCTGGTTGCCGGTGTTGATATAGCAAACCCTCTAGATGTTGCCATTGAAACTGGCAATCATCTGGTCCGTATTTCTCTGGGGCTCCATCTCTGCCCCTCGTTTCTTTCCTCAAAGTCTGCCAGAGAGTTAGCACCCTTGGACTTTTCTTCTCTCAGAGAACAGTATAATGTGCCTCTTACACTTCAGGAACTGGAGGCAACACTCTCGGCTTGCCAATCATCGACAGCTGGGCCCGACGACATTCATATTCGTATGTTACAACATTTACATCAGTCAGCCCTTGCAGTCCTCTTATGCCTTTTCAGCCTTATTTGGTCACAAGGAGTTCTTCCACAGCTGTGGAAATCTGCCATTGTTCTCCCTTTCCGCAAACCGGGTACTACAGGACATGAAGCCTCCCACTATCGTCACATCGCTCTTACCAGTGCAGTTTGCAAAGTGATGGAACGTCTGGTAAATCGACATTTAATGTGGTATTTAGAGACACACAACAGTCTCTTCACTCATCAATATGGCTTTCGTAAGGGCCGTTCTACCATAGACCCCTTACTACGTTTGGATACGTATGTTTATAATGCCTTTGCGAATAACCACTCAGTTATTGCCATATTTTTTGACCTTGAGAAGGCATATGACACAACTTAGAGGTATAATATTTTGGCCCAAGCCCACTCCTTAGGCCTCCGAGGCACTCTACCATCTTTCCTTAAGAACTTTTTAACTGACAGACATTTCTGTGTTCGAGTCAATAATGTGCTTTCCCCGGACTTTGTCCAAGCTGAAGGTGTCCCTCAGGGATGTGTTCTGAGCACAACACTTTTCTCCTTGCTATAAATGATTTGGCCTCTGTTCTTCCATCCAATATTTGGTCATCACTCTATGTAGATGACTTTGCTATTGCTTGTGCAGGTGCTGACTGCCACCTCATTGCAGTTTCTCTCCAGCATGCAGTCGACCGGGTTTCCAATTGGGCCACCATGCATGGGTTTAAATTTTCCAGTACCAAAACTCACCAAATTACTTTCACTAGATGCTCTGTCATCTCCGATCATCCTTTGTACCTCTATGGCTCCCGTATCCCTGAACGTGATACAGTCAGGTTTCTAGGCCTTCTCTTTGACCGTAGGTTATCCTGGGAACCCCACATTACCTCTCTAAAGGCAACTTGTCACAGCCGGCTGAACCTTCTTAAGACCCTTGCTCATCTTTCATGGGGAGCTGATCGTCGAACTCTCCTTCGCCTACATTCTGCCCTCATTTTATCAAAACTCGATTATAGTGACCAGATCTATTCAGCGGCCTCTCCTGCTACTCTCTCTAGCCTTAACCCCATCCATCACCAAGGATTACGTTTATGCCTTGGTGCTTTTCGCTCTTCCCCTGTTGAGAGCCTCTATGCAGAAGCGAATGTTCCATCCTTGTCTGATCACCGTGATGCCCATTGCCTTCACTATGTGCGCTCTCACGATCTCTTCAATCCTTCCATTTATAGAATGGTCACTGATATTAGTAGACATTCTTTATTTGTTCGCTGCCCCTGTTTGCTCCATCCCTTCTCTCTTCACCTACATTAGCTCTTGTCATTGAGGCCTCGTCATGGAGTCTAAATGAGACTTTGTTGAATTCAAGTGGTGGTTTACTAATGTTTGTCAGGAGGAAGGTAGGGTAGTGGTCTGTAGTGCTATCTGTGATTATCCCTGATTTAAGGGGGGCTAGTATATTGGTCCATATGTGGTCTATTATGGTTGCACTTGTCTCAGTGAGCCTGGATGGTTTAGTTATTGTTGGTATGAGAAGTGTGTTGTTCATATTGTTGATGAAATCAGTTACAGGCTGATCATCTAGTAAGCCAAGGTTGATGTTGAAGTCTTGGACTAGACACCATCTGAACAACACGTGCCGTGATCAGCAGGCGGCGCCCCCCACGTGTCTTCACATATGAGACCTGGGAAATCTGGTGGAGGCACCTCGACATACCGTAGATGTCCTCCTCCGTCAGGCCCATACAGTATGACAAGACCTCCACTTTTTCTTAGAATTCTGGTCAGTGTCTGGGGAAAGTTGTGAGTGAGTTGAGCTGTAGGCCTTTGTGTAGCAGGCAGTTCATGACCAGTACGTACTTTGTCTCTTGTCAGCCTAGAAGCTAGTGTCACTTTCTGCATAGTTATTCTAGGGGATTCACCCCCCTTGGAAATAGGAATTTCTGAGGTGCAGGCAGGTCACTAATAACGATTGAATACTGCAGGAACTAATGCTCCCGGTTGCACATGGTTTCTGAGGGGAAGTCCAAATGGGCTAAGCTTAGGGAGGTTGAAGACCAGAATAGAATCTACATCACCAAGTAAGTTAGTCCTTTAAACGTGCATGCAGGCGAGATTTCATGCAACATCAGTCATTTATGAAAATCTGTCCTATAAGCCACTTGTGAGGCTGAGGTACCGACCTCAGAGCTCGGTGTCAACAGAGCTTGCCAGGGTAGGCGACTCATTTGGAGGCAGTCCAGACAAATTTTCACACTACTAAAATGCCAGGAGCAAGGGGCTAATAATCCCATCTGTATGCAGTACTAAATTTAAAGGAGAAACTTAAGTTTTTCTATTTAGGTCACCCTTCCTCAGTGGGATATGGCTGGGTTGTTAAAAAAAAAAAATCCCAGAGGGTTAGGTACCCGGGATAACCCAAGAAAGTCAGTGCGCCATCGAGTCACTGTCTGTCTTATTTCCCCTGGAGTCCTCAATTTTGTCTCCCAGGATGCCACCCACACCAGTCGACTAACACCCAGGTAGTAACTTGCTAGCTAGATGAATGGGACAACAGGTGTAAGGTAACACACCCAATGTTCTACCCTTGTCAAGCATCGAACCACAGTGTGTACTCACCTATTTGTACTCACCTATTTGTGGTTGCAGGGGTCGAGTCCTAGCTCCTGGCCCCGCCTCTTCACCGGTTGCTACTAGACCCTCTCTCTCCCCGCTCCATGAGCTTTATCAAACCTCGTCTTAAAACTGTGTATGGTTCCTGCCTCCACTACGTCATTTTCTAGGCTATTCCACTGCCTTACAACTCTATGACTGAAGAAATACTTCCTACTATCTCTCTGACTCATTTGTGTCTTCAACTTCCAATTGTGGCCTCTTGTTTCTGTGTCCCCTCCCTGGAACATCCTGTCCTTGTCCACCTTGTCTATTCCACGCAGTATTTTATATGTCGTTATCATGTCTCCCCTGACCCTCCTGTCCTCCAGTGTCGTCAGGCCGATTTCCCTTAATCTTTCTTCATAGGACATTCCCCTTAGCTCTGGAACTAACCTTGTTGCAAACCTTTGTACTTTCTCTAGTTTCTTGACGTGCTTTATCAAGTGCGGGTTCCAGACAGGTGCTGCATACTCCAGTATGGGCCTGACATACACGGTGTACAGTGTCTTGAATGATTCTTTACTAAGGTGTCGGAATGCTGTTCTCAGGTTTGCCAGGCGCCCATATGCTGCAGCAGTTATCTGATTGATGTGTGCTTCCGGAGACATGCTCGGTGTTATACTCACCCCAAGATCTTTCTCCTTGAGTGAGGTTTGCAGTCTTTGGCCACCTAGCCTATACTCTGTCTGTGGTCTTCTGTGCCCTTCCCCTATCTTCATGACTTTGCATTTGGCAGGATTAAATTCGAGAAGCCATTTGCTGGACCAGGTGTCCAGTCTGTCCAGGTCTCTTTGAAGTCCTGCCTGGTCCTCATCAGATTTAATTCTCCTCATTAACTTCACATCATCTGCAAACAGGGACACTTCTGAGTCTAACCCTTCCGTCATGTCGTGAAGTGAGATTGTTGCCTACCAGGCCACGGGCCACCGTGACCTGGTAATATTTTGTGAAGGGATTTAGGGAAACGGGTTAGCCAGGCTTGAGTCCTGTAAGTGGAAAGTACAGTACCTGCACTTTAAAGAAGGGGTTTGGGATATTGCATATTTGGAGTGACATCTAAATTGTTGTATCTGAACGCCTGTGCAAAGACAATGATTGTGTGAATGATGGTGAAAGTTTCTTGTTTGGGTCACCTGCCTCGGTGGGAGACGGCCGACCTGTTGAAAAAAGAATATATTGTTAAACACAAAAAAACCACTAGCATGCCTGAGCATTGCGGACAGGAAAACAACCGGGGCTAAACCCATTAGCCGCAATTATTAATTTGATTATTTTATTAGTATTTATTTAGTTTATTTTATTGTAATTTGTTGTATTATAATTACTGCTACTACTGCAGCGTTTCCCAAATAATCGTTCTCAATGAAGTGTTACAAAGAAAATGTGTGAAAAAAATTGCATGGAGAACTAAAACTATTTGAATTTCTACTCTTTAAGTTGAGAGTTTAGCGCTTCTTTTCGAATATAATAATAATAATAGTAGGTTGGTAGACAGCAACCACCCAGGGAGGTACTACCGTCCTGCCAAGTGAGTGTACAACGAAAACCTGTAATTGTTTTACACGATGGTAGGATTGCTGGTGTATCTTTTTTCTGTCTCATAAACATGCAAGATTTCAGGTACGTCTTGCTACTTCTACTTACACTTAGGTCACACTACACATACACGTACAAGCATATATATACACACCCCTCTGGGTTTTCTTCTATTTTCTTTCTAGTTCTTGTTCTTGTTTATTTCCTCTTATCTCCATGGGGAAGTGGAACAGAATTCTTCCCCCGTAAGCCTTGCGTGTTGTAAGAGGCGACTAAAATGCCAGGAGCAAGGGGCTAGTAACCTCTTCTCCTGTATGTATTACTAAAAGTAAAAGGAGAAACTTTCCTTTTTCCTTTTGGGCCACCCTGCCTCGGTGGGATACGGCCGGTGTGTTGAAAGAAAGAATAATAATCTGTCGAGAGAATTCGTCAGAGGGAAGTACCCTGATACTGTTGAAAAACTCAACCCAGGGAAAATGAGCTGCCATTTCCTCCTTGGATCATGCCTCATTACCTCCCAGTTGTCAAATCCCTGGATAACCCTCATGGACTTGCGCTTCACCTTAATGAGTGATTATACTGTTCCTCTTACATATGACACTTAGGAGTTAAGAGTGTTTATGAATGACAGAAACTCAGTTTTGTATCGATGGTTTGTTTGTCACACCCTGCGTCATTATGTGCTGGAATGTGATAACATTAATGAATTAGAAATCGCTCGAAAATGTTCAAGCAATACCCAATCTACGGTGGCATATTATTAACCATTCAAGAAAAATATCCTGACTGCTTATAGTAAATAACGTACAACCACTTTGCTAAACTATAAAGTAATATGAATAATTTTACACCACATAAAAGCTACATTAATTATTTTATGTCTACATAAATCATTCGAGTGTAGATAAGATTTTCTTCGGACTTTTAACCCGGAGGGTTAGCCACCCAGGATAACCCAAGAAAGTCAGTGCGTCATCGAGGACTGTCTAACTTATTTCCATTGGGGTCCTTAATCTTGTCCCCCAGGATGCGACCCACACCAGTCGACTAGCACCCAGGTACCTATTTGCTGCTAGGTGAACATGACAACAGGTGTAAGGAAACACGTCGAAATGTTTCCACTCGCCGGGAATCGAACCCGGGCCCTCCGTGTGTGAAGCGGGAGCTTCAGCTACCAGACCACATGTGTGTCCCGTAGCGCGGTTGCTAGGGCACTCACCTCACACACCGAGGTCTGTGGTGTGGAAGCAGAGAGTGTTTCCTTAAGACACCTGCTGTCCATCTTCACCTATCAGTAAGTAGGTAACATAGGTGTTAGCCGACTGGTGTGGGTCGCATCATGGGGACAAAAATAACCTTATTTCCTCCAAATGCTGTGCATAATCAGGGGCTGAAACTGATGTCAGCTCAGGTCCGTATACATTGTACGTGTTCAAAGAAATGAGTGAGATACTGAAAGAACAAAAAGGCACAATACCGTGACTGGAACAATACACAAATAACCCGCACATAGGAGAGAGGAGCTTACGACGACGTTTCGGTCCGACTTGGACCATTTGCAATTACACTTTGCAAATGGTCCACCCTTCAAGGGAGGTTCCTTGACGCTAGTGAGGGGCTCTTGATCTACTGAATTAGGTCTGTGCTCCGGTTCCCTGCGCTGAGCTTGAATACCTTCCATTACCCCCCTCCCCCACATGCGCTGCATAATCCTACGGGTTTAGCGCTCCTCCATGATTATAATAATAATATTATTATAATGTAAATGGTCCAAGTCGGACCGAAACATCGTCGTAAGCCCCTGTCTCCTACGTGCGGGTTATTTGAGACACTGAAGTCCCGATGACTCAGCGTTTAGTGAGCCGTTAATCAGACTAAGGGTTTAATTTTAGTTTAATATGTTTATTATGCACCCCATACCCATCCTGTGGGCGGTAGTCAAAAAGATTGCAGAGGTACATAATGGCTCCAGGGACTGGGCCTCAAAATTTTGATAGCTGAACAAGGAACAAAGGTAATGAATCATGTAAGGGTCGACAGTCTAAATGAGTTTTTTATGACCGAATCTCTGATATAATTCTAACACCATAGAACCTTGAAAAATCAATAAATGCCATGCCCATGCACTCTGCCCCATGCCCACACTCTTGGAACTCCGTGTTCGTCATGACCCTTTTCGGTTTAGCACTTTGTTTGATTATAATAATCCATGTTCGTCAAGAACTGCAAGAAACCCCTTTCACGTGCCTTAAATATTCTATGGAGAGGGAACATATACATAGGTCATCCCACAGTCACTAAAAACAAGAGATATAACTCCACTCCACAAAGGTGGCAGTAAAACAATTACAAAGTACTGCAGACCGATAGCACTAACGTCCTACATAAAAAAAATGAAAGGAGTTCTAAGAAGCAAGATCGCCACCCACTTGGATACCCAACAATTGCACAACCCAGGGTAGCAAGGGTTTAGAGCAGGTCGTTCCAGATTCACAACTATTGGACTACTATGACATGATCTTGGATGCAATGGAAGACAAAAAAAAAAAAAAACAGATGTAGTATACGTAGACTTTTCAAAAGCCTTCGACAAGTGCGATCATGGTGTAATAATACCCAAAATGCGTGACAAAGGAATAACAGAAAAAGGGGATAGATGGATTTATAATTGCCCAACAAACAGAACAAAGAGTAACAGTAAACCGAGTAAATAAAAAATTAGACATATGTGCAACATCTGGGTATCTTTATTGTAGACGTTTCGCCATCCAGTGGCTTTATCAATACAAATTCAAGGATATAACTGGGAGACAGAACTATATACAAAAGATGAGGTAATCAGTCCCTCAGCCTTGGAGTTGGTGTGAAGAGCACCGTGGTCGTGAAGATTCTGGAGCACAGGCAAGGTAGGTAGGTAATAGATTCGCCTGTATAATCACCCTTCCAGGGCCTTTTCCAGGAGGTGGCCCGGACTTGGCTCCTTGTCGTGGGAGTGTCTCAGATTAATGTCTGCCATGAGAGAAGGTACAAGTACTTCCTCGTCTTCTGGGACCAGCTGTCCCCAGGCCTAGCCCCATTCCCCGCCCCCACGGGGCTCGGAGGGAGAAGCTGGGCACCTTGGGCTGCCACAAACTCCACCAACACTGGGCTCGAAGGGTGTGGCAACTGCATAGCAGTAGCCGATGTCAGGAGGTGCAAAAGCAGCAAGCACTACAGAATCCCTTTGGAGCCACAACCCAGCTTTGCAACACACACAGCAAGAATGCCTCTTGCTGTGTGTGTTGCTGCTACTACTTCACTTGTCCGTTGCACTGTATGAGCACAGGCAAGAAGACTGGCACTTATATACTGACATCAGGTGGAAAGGGACGGGTAGCAGACAAGAGCATAGTCACTGGTAGGCGGGATTCCCCAGTGGAAGTAGGTCACACCCAAGGGTTGGGTTAGTGGTAGTGGTGGTAGTAGTAGTAGCCGTGAAGAAGGTCATGTAGATGTCCTGTGAACCAAGATTCCATGATGCTGCAGTGTCTGACAAGTTGTACAGGAAAGGTAAACTATAAAGACAAGGTGAAAATATAGACACTTGTGTAACATCTGGGTATCTTTATTGTAGACGTTTCGCCATCCAGTGGCTTTATCAATATGTATTGATAAAGCCACTGGATGACGAAACGTCTACAATAAAGATACCCAGATGTTGCATATGTGTCTAAATTTTTATTTTGTCGGTATGGTATACCATTCATTTACAAACCGAATAAAATCTGAGGCGGCTACAGCGAAAAACTTTCTTCCACAAGGATCAGTACTCGCTCCCATCCTTTTTCTGATCCTCATATCTGACATAGACAGAGATGTAAGACACAGCACCGTGTCCTCCTTTGTTGATGATACCAGAATTTGCATAACAGCGTCATCCATTGATGACACTACAGATCTCCAAGCGGACATTGACGAAGTCTTTAAATGGGCCTCAGAACACAATATGAAGTTCATTGAAGACAAATTTCAATTACTCCGGTATGGAAAACTCGAGGAAATAAAAACTAGATAGGAGTATAAAACAAATTACAAACACACAATGGTGAAAAACTAATGTGAAGGACATGGGAGTGATAATGTCAGAGAAACTCTTTCAGAGATCACAACAATGTCTCTACCATATCTGCTAGAGGATGGATAATGAGAACCTTCAAAACTAGGGATGCCTAGCCAATGATTCTCTTCAAATCACTTTTTTTTCCAGGCTGGAATATTACTATGCACTAAGTGCCCCTTTCAAGGCAGGCGAAATTGCCGACTTGGAGAATATACAGAGAACTTTCACTGCACATATTTGTACAATAAAGCACCTAAATTACTAGGAACGGTTGAAGTCCCTTGACTTGTGCTCCTTGGAATGTAGGCTAGAAAGATATATGATAATATACTCCTGGAAAATCTTTGAGGGACTAGTCCCAAATCTGCACAGGGAAATCACTCCCTACGAAAGAAAAAGACTCGGCAAGCGGTGTAACCTCCCCCCCCAATGAAAAGCAGGGGCACCATAAATACGCTGACCGTGAGTACGTTGACCCCCGAAACCCCTCCAGATATACTCCAGGTACTTGTAGAATAAAGATTCATTATATAATTATGTAATAAATATTTCTACAATATTTATTATATAAATACTTTATTTCTACAAGATTTATTATATAAATACTTCATTACCACTGTAGCTCTATGACACTGCAACACAATGGTACAGAACAGAAAACAACTTGGACAACTTCTACTAGTGAGAATGGCTGGATTTGAGAGGGACGTGACCTCCCAACGACTACATTCTTACCTCTACTAGTGTCCTACATCTCACCTCCTGGAGGTATATAAGGTTCCATCCTGTCATTTCAACTCCATATTGTTTCAGACTATGGAACAATATTCTTCTCCAGACTGAGGGACTGACCACCTCAAAACTTCAAGGGCGATGGACTGATTACATCGTCTTCACGTCTCTTCTATTAACTTTTCTGTACTCGATTGAAGAAGCCTACTGTGTAGGCGAAACCTTTCGAAATAAAGATACCTGACTGTTGCATATGTGTCTTACCTAACAATCTATCGGTATTTTATACCGTTTTAATATTCAGCTCTATGACTGTAATAATAATACTTACCACCGTAACTTGCTCAGCTATCAAAACTAAGCAGCCTCTGTGGTCTTTTTGACTACCACCCACACCATGGCTATGGGTCGCATAAGAAAGCTATAAAATAACTGTATATTACTGCTCCTCCAACACCATCACAACACTGTCACTACATTAGGCGACTCCATCAACTGGCTTGCGAGTAACTTTGAGTGTGTAACATGTAACGCTGTGAAATTTATATACCCAGATTTAGCGCTTTATTTGATTGTTATGATTAATACACCCTGAGGTAAGTATCTTTTCCTATAATAGGTATTAAAGTACCCCTGACTAGTGGTGAACACGTTACAAGCTACCTCGTGTAGTCGATAGATTTAAACCCTAAGAAGCCTACGAACCTATACAGACTCTTTAATGTTAATATAAGGTGGACCTAGGCTTGCGACAGTCATTGTATATAGTTAACCATAAAATATTATGTAGGAAATTATAAGCTATCGGCTAAGACTGTAGACTGATTTAAGTCTTACATGAACTATACGAAGCAAAATTTTCAAAGTCATTTAAATAAAATTAGAACCGCCACTAATAACTTTTGGAGTTTTCCAAGGGAGTATTTTGGGTCTCCTACTATTTCTATGTTATGTAATTGACATGCTCATTAGTGTTAAGCCTGCATGACCCTTGTGGGTTTATCGTTTAGTTACGATCATAATTAGTGTTAAGCACAAACTCCTATACTGTACATAGATGACACTGTTCTAATCTCAGGTAAAGACCCAAAGGATATACTTAATGTACTATCACTCGAACTTACGGTAATGTCATTCCTGCGGTAACAAATGAGTGTGCGCGCCTCGTGTGGCGCAGAATTAACTAGATATATTTCAGTATTCCATAATCCCGGCTCCCTCTACCTCATTAGACTCACATAGGATACCACAGAGTGCGGCATAAGCTTCTGATGCTGTTAAATATCCGCACTGAAGATTTGAAGCTAATGGAGAGGCCCAAATTCTTCAATAAAACAGAAAAACTTAAATAGTCCAAAACTAATTCGAACCTCCCGCCATGTAAGATACAACATATCTGAAAGTTTAAAGCCAGTCAGAAAAGGCATTCTCTAGTTACCGTATAAATACCGTGTTTCTAAATACATCAGAACTGTAAATCTGAAGCTGCTAAGCAGTTGTATTCTAAAGTTATTGGTGTTGAAGGTTTCAATCTAATCGGATGAGGCATTCGCAAATTATCACATTAAAATCAGTATGTCAGTTTTCCAAATTTCTTCAATACAATTGGCAAGTTGATGCCTAACAACCAAAAAAAAAAAAAAATCCAAGCCTTTCTCAAAGCAACATACACAAGCGTTTAGGTTTGAAGCCGATCAGGAGAGGTATTCTCTAGTCATTGTTTGTCAAATAAGTGAACAAATTTGACAAATTAAAACAGACAACACGAAATTAAAGTGACATCTCTTCTGAGAAATGTTCTCCAGCGTCAAAAATTTAAAGTTTATTAGAAGACGTATCATCGAGTTATCGTACAGAATCCAAACAATTCCAAGTTTATCAACTTTTAGTACGGGTTTAGTTCTTGGTTATGATTATTTTGATAATAATCAACCATCATTTAAACAAAATTTCACCTACATAAACTACTCTTAAAAAAATCCATTTCATAAGATACGCCGGCCATTGTAGAATGACATTGTACAGAAGAGGTATGCTTAGATTAATTGAAAATCTTAGAGGGGGAAAAATCAGGCAACCACGAATGGGACCCCTTCGGGGATACCTAATAAAGGCACTCATTTGGGTATGCCTAATAAAGTTACTCCTATGGGGATACCTAATAAGGGCTCTCCTTTGCGAATACCTAATCAAGTCACTCCTTCGGGGATACCTAATAAAGGCATTCCTTCGGGGATACGTAATAAATGTTCTCCTTTGGGGATACCTAATAAAGTCAAGCCTTCAGGGGATACCTAATAATCTTCCTTCGCAGGTCGTAGATTTACCGAGAAATTTGAAAATTCCCCGCAAGAGCAGTGGGTTATTGTGGTGAGGGTCAGAAGACCATTGTCATCGTGGGTCACCCGGGGATGATCTTCCTGGTGAATTAGGCGTATAAATTTAATGAGGGCGGAGCTATATGGGAGGTAACAATGGATGAGGAAAAAATACTGATGATAAAAGAAGAGACGGGGGTAGGTAGCCAGAAAGGGCAAAGAGAGTTGGAAGAAAAGAGGAGGAAGAAGAGAGGAGCTAAGAAGAGTTATACATACGTACATATATATATATATATATATATATATATATATATATATATATATATATATATATATATATATATATATATATATATATATATATATATATATATATATATATATATATATATATATATATATATATATATATCTTCTTAGCTTCTCTCATCTTCCTCCTCTTCCAACTCTCTTTGCCCTTTCTGGCTTCCTACCCCCGTCTCTTCTTTTATCATCAGTATTTTTTCCTCATCCATTGTTGCCTCCCATGCACTGGTCACACCATTATATTCAGTGTGCATTACACAGGACCACACCTCTGCATATCAATAATCAGCTTAAGGTATGGTAAGTTATTATTGGTGCGAATGAAGGGTCCTATTTGCATACAGGTAACTACCAGTTGTACAAGTCAGAGTGAGGAGGGAAGCCTCAGGGTATCCTCAGCCAGGCTGAGGGACTGACCACCTTAAGTACTATTTCTCCAAGGTTGATGGACTGATTACATCATCTTCATTTCACCACTACATCTGCTGTCTCTGTATTTGACTGAAGAAGTCTACTGTGTAGTCGAAACGTTTCAGCAATAAAGATACCCAACTGTTGCACATGTGTCTTAATCACCAGTACCAGCACTCAACAATTTCTGTTGTGCATACAAATCTGTTCTCTCCGGCTGACCCGCTGTAGGTGGGTCTTTAATAATAATAATATCTAATAATATCTTTATTAACTACAAGTACATGTACAAGGTATAGAGTCCTAGCTGACATCAGTGATATACTGCTATATAGAAAGCCGCTTGTTATGCTGAGCATTTTGGGCACATTAGGTCAGTGTCCCAGGATGCGACCCACACCAGTCGACTAACACCCAGGTACCCATTTTACTGATGGGGTACATAGACAACAGGTGGAAAAAAACACGCCCAGTGTTTCTACTCTGGCTGGGACTCAAACCCAGGCCCTCGCCGTGTGAAGCCAGAGCGTTAACCACCAGGCCACCAGAGCCACCAGGCCACCAGAGCCACCAGGCCACCAGAGCCAACCTTTAACACTGCAGCTTGTTTGTAAATCCTAATACAGGAATTACTGTAATCTCTAAGTGTATATACCAAGTTACACATATACCTTTCCATATATATACTCTGTGAATGGAAATAGTTTTTTGTTCAGTTTACCTTTAAAATCTGTCAGCTACAAGCAGGAGATGCAACACAATAAGTGTCAGGGGCCCAAGACTGTTCAACTGCCTCCCAGCATACATAAGGGGGATTACCAATAGGCCCATGGCTGTCTACAAGAAGGAATTGGACAAGCACCTAAAGTCAGTACCTGGCCAACCTGGCTGTGGTTCGTGCGTCAGTTTGCGTGCGGCCTGCAGTAACAACCTGGTTGATCAGACCCTGATCCACCATGAGGCCTGGTCTCAGACCGAGCCGCGGGGGCGTTGACCCCCGAAACCCTTTCCAGATAAACTCCAGGTACACTTCACCTATACACCACCAAATATACTTCAATCCATTATATAGTATAAGGATTAATGAATTGTATATATATATATATATATATATATATATATATATATATATATATATATATATATATATATATATATATATATATATATATATATATATATATATATATATATATACATATATATATATATATATATATATATATATATATATATATATATATATATATATATATATATATATACATATGTGTGTGTGTGTGTGTGTGTGTGTGTGTAGGTGTGTGTGTACTCACCTATTTGTACTCACCTATTTGTGGTTGCACGGGTCGAGTCTTAGCTCCTGGTCCCGCCTCTTCACCGGTTGCTACTGGATCCTCTCTCTCCCTGCTCCATGAGCTTTATCAAACCTCGTCTTAAAACTATGTATGGTTCCTGTCTCCACTACATCATTTTCTAGACTATTCCACTGCCTGACAACTCTATGACTAAAGAAATACTTCCTAATATCTCTCTGACTCATCTGTGTCTTCAACTTCCAATTGTGACCTCTTGTTTCTGTGTCCCTTCCCTGGAACATCTTGTCTTTGTCCACCTTGTCTATTACGCCCAGTATTTTATATGTCGTTATCATGTCTCCCCTGACTCTCCTGTCCTCCAGTGTCGTCAGGCCGATTTCCCTTAACCTTTCTTCATAGGACATTCTCCTTAGCTCTGGAACTAACCTTGTCGCAAACCTTTGCACTTTCTCTAGTTTCTTGACGTGCTTGATCAAGTGCGGGTTCCAAACAGGTGCTGCATACTCCAGCATGGGCCTGACGTACACGGTGTACAGTGTCTTGAACGATTCCTTACTAAGGTATCGGAACGCTGTTCTCAGGTTTGCCAGGCGCCCATATGCTGCAGCAGTTATCTGGTTGATGTGTGCTTCCAGAGTCGTGCTCGGTGTTATACTCACTCCAAGATCTTTCTCCTTGAGCGAGGTTTGCAGTCTTTGGCCACCTAACCTATACTCTGTCTGCGGTCTTCTGTGCCCTTCCCCTATCTTCATGACTTTGCATTTGGCGGGATTAAATTCGAGAAGCCAGTTGCTGGACCAGGTGTCCAGTCTGTCCAGGTCTCTTTGAAGTCCTGCCTGATCCTCATCTGATTTAATTCTCCTCATTAACTTCACATCGTCTGTGAACAGGGACACTTCTGAGTCTAACCCTTCCATCATGTCGTTCACATATACCAAAAATAGCACTGGTCCTAGGACCGACCCCTGTGGGACCCCGCTCGTCACAGGTTCCCACTGTGATACCTCATCACGTACCATGGCTCGTTGTTGCCTCCCTGTCAGATATTCTCTGATCCAATGCAGTGCCCTTCCTGTTATACGCGCCTGATCCTCTCTAGCTTCTGCACTAATCTCTTGTGAGGAAGTGTGTGTGTGTGTGTGTGTGTGTGTGTGTGTGTGTGTGTGTGTGTGTGTGTGTGTGTGTGTGTGTGTGTGTGTGTGTGTGTGTGTGTGTGTGTGTGTGTGTCGTGCCGAATAGGTAAAACTTGCGATTTTGGCTTAAATAACAACGCTCTTCTTGCCGAGTAAGACAAGCGAAAATTTGTGCACGCAATAATTTCGCAAAAATCATTCTGAACCTAACGAAAAAAATATATTTAATTGTGTTTGTTTATTATTAAATTATTGTTAACTTATCTAAAATATATTTAGTTGGATTAGGCTAAATTAAATTGCGCTTGTTATAATAAGGTTAGGTACGTTTTCTAAGGTTCTTTTGGTACAAAAATTATGAATTTTTACATTAACATATGTACACGTATGTACACCTCTCGGTGTACATACGCGTTGTGTGTAGAATTAATGGCTATGCTTATTAGGTTTAAATCCTATCGGCTACACGAGGGTCATTAAGGATGCATGTTACCTGCTCCTCAACTGACAGAGACATACATCTGAAAATGCTCACCAGTGCTGCATAACCCTTGTGAGTTTAACACTTAATTATGATAGTAATAATAATCAAAAGTGTTCAATTATAATTCGAGAAATAAACACATTAAGGCGCGTACTAACCCATATATGCAAATTCTTATCTGGCCTCGCCTCAGCTGACAACAAGAATCTTACCGAGCTCTTCCTTCTTCTTCCCCTCGAGCTGCAGATAGATTATGGACAAGAGTAATTATGATGGCTGGGAGCGGGAATAATGAAAGGTGACAAGGAAATTCTTTGTCTGGGTTCGTACCCCCCTTGATCCCCTATTCTCGGACGCTCCGGGAGGCACTGTCTTTAATACATATTTTTTGCTGTTTTTTTTATGGCAGACAAAAAGTTTTTGTTTGAGTCTCAGTATATTTTTTTATGATTTTTTTTTTTGCATTTGTTTCATATTGTTCATT
>NC_091315.1:23520363-23527863 GCF_038502225.1 Cherax quadricarinatus
CCAAACTATTCCACTTCCTGACTACTCTGTGGCTGAAGAAATACTTCCTAACATCCCTGTGATTCATCTGTGTCTTCAACTTCCAACTGTGTCCCCTTGTTACTGTGTCCAATCTCTGGAACATCCTGTCTTTGTCCACCTTGTCAATTCCTCTCAGTATTTTGTATGTCGTTATCATGTCCCCCCTATCTCTCCTGTCCTCCAGTGTCGTCAGGTTGATTTCCCTTAACCTCTTCTCGTAGGACATACCTCTTAGCTCTGGGACTAGTCTTGTTGCAAACCTTTGCACTTTCTCTAGTTTCTTTACGTGCTTGGCTAGGTGTGGGTTCCAAACTGGTGCCGCATACTCTAATATGGGCCTAACGTACACGGTGTACAGGGTCCTGAACGATTCCTTATTAAGATGTCGGAATGCTGTTCTGAGGTTTGTTAGGCGCCCATATGCTGCAGCCGTTATTTGGTTGATGTGCGCTTCAGGAGATGTGCCTGGTGTTATACTCACCCCAAGATCTTTTTGCTTGAGTGAGGTTTGTAGTCTCTGGCCCCCTAGACTGTACTCCGTCTGCGGTCTTCTTTGCCCTTCCCCAATCTTCATGACTTTGCACTTGGTGGGATTGAACTCCAGGAGCCAATTGCTGGACCAGATCTGCAGCCTGTCCAGATCCCTTTGTAGTTCTACCTGTTCTTCGATAGAATGAATTCTTTTCATCAACTTCATGTCATCTGCAAACAGGGACACCTCGGAGTCTATTCCTTCCGTCATGTCGTTCACAAATACCAGAAACAGCACTGGTCCTAGGACTGACCCCTGTGGGACCCCGCTGGTCACAGGTGCCCACTCTGACACCTCGCCACGTACTATGACTCGCTGCTGTCTTCCTGACAAGTATTCCCTGATCCATTGTAGAGCCTTCCCTGTTATCCCTGCTTGGTCCTCCAGTTTCTGCACCAATCTCTTGCGTGGAACTGTGTCAAACGCCTTCTTGCAGTCCAAGAAAATGCAATCCACCCACCCCTCTCTCTCTTGTCTTACTGCTGTCACCATGTCATAGAACTCCAGTAGGTTTGTGACAGGATTTCCCGTCCCTGAAACCATGTTGGCTGCTGTTGATGAGATCATGTGTGTGTGTGTGTGTGTGTGTGTGTGTGTGTGTGTGTGTGTGTGTGTGTGTGTGTGTGTTGCACACATGCACTCAACATTTTCCTCAGCATTCTTTGAATAGAACGAACATTCTCACTAACAGTTACCTACACTTGCCAATGCACTCTAGTATTCCACTGAACGCACCTAAATATTCACACATATGCATATTCGATTTAATACTTAAGTAAACACACCAACTCACCACAACATCCGCCTAAATATCTACGTACTATTATATTATCAAGAACATACTAACTCACTAAATATTCCTTCCAATGTAAAGAAAACTTCAGTACTTCTCCACACAACCATTCATCAAGTATTTCCTGTTTACCAACACACCTTAGTACTTTCCCATGTGCTCACACACTCTACATATCACTACACTTAAATATTCCCTTAAACTTGTCAGATTTATGAAATGCAGGTGACCCGTAGTCCTGTGGTAGCGCTGTCAACTTGCAATCGAAGAACCAGTGTTTAATCCTCGAGGTGGGGGGAGACGATGGGCATGTTTCCTTACACCTTAGCAGAACACAGGTATCCAGGGGTTAGCTGAGTGGAAGTGCTAAGGAGACAGTTGGAGGAAGGTAGCATGACTTAGACAGAACTGGGCTTTGAAATAAGCTGACGTGAGATAATTTTTTTTTTAGCTTGTAAGTTCGACGGTGAACAAAAATCATTTCCGTAGCCCCCCAAAAACTCTTCAAGAAACTAAATGGTGTATTACCGAAAGGTGTGAAGATAAAGATGAAAGGTGCGGAACAGACTTTTACTGATAAAGCTCAGCACAGCGCGAAACGTCGGCCTCACGACAGCTTGTTCTGTTACTTGTACATTTCTCTCCACATTTAAGTACTCGAGAATTATCGGTATTTACCTCAGTGTTTACTTCAACGTCAGTGACACGAAATGATCTAGTGATAAACTACCAACTCCATGAGGCTTCAGTATAAGCAGCATCAGCAGCACAAGCTGCAGCAGGAATAGCAGCATCAGCAGCACAAGCTGCAGCAGGAATAGCAGCATCAGCAGCACAAGCTGCAGCAGGAATAGCAATAGCAGCAGCAAGAGAAGCAATACCTACTGACTGAAAGAATTGGAGAACAGTACTAGGACCGAGTCTGTCTCCCATGGACGATACCGAGGGATGCAAACTTTACTCGCCCCCTCCCGCGTTCCCCACTTAGTCACTCAAACCTTAAATGCTGGTCAGTCTTACCATGACTGTAACAAATCAGCTACAGCAGAGGTATCAGGCTGCCATCAGGGATTGTATATGTGATAATCAAAGTCCCGAGAAACGATGCTGGTTTAAATTTACTACAAAAACTACCTGAACTTATAGATTTTAAGGGACTTTCCACATTTAAATAAAAATTAATGAAATATTATTATATAAAGAATAAATATAAGACTGACGTGAGTGCATGAAAGATACAGGTGTGTGTACCAGAGAAGTGAACAGCAGGTGTGTGTACCAGAGAAGTGAACAACAGGTGTGTGTACCAGAGAAGTGAACAACAGGTGTGTGTACCAGAGAAATGAACAGCAGGTGTGTGTACCAGAGAAGTGAACAGCAGGTGTGTGTACCAGAGAAATGAACAGCAGGTGTGTGTACCAGAGAAATGAACAGCAGGTGTGTGTACCAGAGAAATGAACAGCAGGTGTGTGTACCAGAGAAGTGAACAACAGGTGTGTGTACCAGAGAAATGAACAGAAGGTGTGTGTACCAGAGAAATGAACAGCAGGTGTGTGTACCAGAGAAGTGAACAACAGGTGTGTGTACCAGAGAAATGAACAGAAGGTGTGTGTACCAGAGAAATGAACAGCAGGTGTGTGTACCAGAGAAATGAACAGCAGGTGTGTGTACCAGAGAAATGAACAGCAGGTGTGTGTACCAGAGAAATGAACAGCAGGTGTGTGTACCAGAGAAATGAACAGCAGGTGTGTGTACCAGAGAAATGAACAGCAGGTGTGTGTACCAGAGAAATGAACAGCAGGTGTGTGTACCAGAGAAATGAACAGCAGGTGTGTGTACCAGAGAAATGAACAGCAGGTGTGTGTACCAGAGAAGTGAACAACAGGTGTGTGTACCAGAGAAATGAACAGCAGGTGTGTGTACCAGAGAAGTGAACAGCAGGTGTGTGTACCAGAGAAGTGAACAGCAGGTGTGTGTACCAGAGAAGTGAACAGCAGGTGTGTGTACCAGAGAAGTGAACAGCAGGTGTGTGTACCAGAGAAGTGAACAGCAGGTGTGTGTACCAGAGAAGTGAACAGCAGGTGTGTGTACCAGAGAAGTGAACAGCAGGTGTGTGTACCAGAGAAATGAACAGCAGGTGTGTGTACCAGAGAAGTGAACAACAGGTGTGTGTACCAGAGAAGTGAACAACAGGTGTGTGTACCAGAGAAGTGAACAACAGGTGTGTGTACCAGAGAAGTGAACAACAGGTGTGTGTACCAGAGAAGTGAACAACAGGTGTGTACCAGAGAAGTGAACAGCAGGTGTGTACCAGAGAAGTGAACAACAGGTGTGTGTACCAGAGAAATGAACAGCAGGTGTGTGTACCAGAGAAGTGAACAACAGGTGTGTGTACCAGAGAAGTGAACAACAGGTGTGTGTACCAGAGAAGTGAACAGCAGGTGTGTGTACCAGAGAAGTGAACAACAGGTGTGTGTACCAGAGAAGTGAACAACAGGTGTGTGTACCAGAGAAGTGAACAACAGGTGTGTACCAGAGAAGTGAACAGCAGGTGTGTACCAGAGAAGTGAACAACAGGTGTGTGTACCAGAGAAATGAACAGCAGGTGTGTGTACCAGAGAAGTGAACAACAGGTGTGTGTACCAGAGAAATGAACAGCAGGTGTGTGTACCAGAGAAGTGAACAACAGGTGTGTGTACCAGAGAAATGAACAGCAGGTGTGTGTACCAGAGAAGTGAACAACAGGTGTGTGTACCAGAGAAGTGAACAACAGGTGTGTGTACCAGAGAAGTGAACAGCAGGTGTGTGTACCAGAGAAGTGAACAACAGGTGTGTGTACCAGAGAAGTGAACAGCAGGTGTGTGTACCAGAGAAGTGAACAGCAGGTGTGTGTACCAGAGAAGTGAACAGCAGGTGTGTGTACCAGAGAAGTGAACAGCAGGTGTGTGTACCAGAGAAGTGAACAGCAGGTGTGTACCAGAGAAGTGAACAGCAGGTGTGTGTACCAGAGAAGTGAACAGCAGGTGTGTGTACCAGAGAAATGAACAGCAGGTGTGTGTACCAGAGAAATGAACAGCAGGTGTGTGTACCAGAGAAATGAACAGCAGGTGTGTGTACCAGAGAAATGAACAGCAGGTGTGTGTACCAGAGAAATGAACAGCAGGTGTGTACCAGAGAAATGAACAGCAGGTGTGTGTACCAGAGAACTGAACAGCAGGTGTGTGCACCAGAGAAGTGAACAGCAGGTGTGTACCAGAGAAGTGAACAGCAGGTGTGTGTACCAGAGAAGTGAACAACAGGTGTGTACCAGAGAAGTGAGCAGCAGGTGTGTACCAGAGAAGCGAACAACAGGTGTGTGTACTAGAGAAGTGAACAACAGGTGTGTGTACCAGAGAAGTGAACAACAGGTGTGTGTACCAGAGAAGTGAATGAGGTTAACAAACTAATAATTAATGTAGGTGAGACAGTCGTCCACCAGGTAGATGCTGCCTGAGAGAACCACCTTCAGCATCACTGTAGTGCTGGTACAGTACGACCACCACTTGAACCACCCTCAGCATCACTGTAGTGCTTGTACAGTACGACCACCACTTGAACCACCTTCAGCATCACTGTAGTGCTTGTACAGTACGACCACCACTTGAACCACCTTCAGCATCACTGTAGTGCTTGTACAGTACGACCACCACTTGAACCACCTTCAGCATCACTGTAGTGCTTGTACAGTACGACCACCACTTGAACCACCTTCAGCATCACTGTAGTACTGGTACAGTACGACCACCACTTGAACCACCTTCAGCATCACTGTAGTACTGGTACAGTACGACCACCACTTGAACCACCTTCAGCATCACTGTAGTGCTTGTACAGTACGACCACCACTTGAACCACCTTCAGCATCACTGTAGTGCTTGTACAGTACGACCACCACTTGAACCACCTTCAGCATCACTGTAGTACTGGTACAGTACGACCACCACTTGAACCACCTTCAGCATCACTGTAGTGCTTGTACAGTACGACCACCACTTGAACCACCTTCAGCATCACTGTAGTGCTGGTACAGTACGACCACCACTTGAACCACCTTCAGCATCACTGTAGTGCTGGTACAGTACGACCACCACTTGAACCACCTTCAGCATCACTGTAGTGCTGGTACAGTACGACCACCACTTGAACCACCTTCAGCATCACTGTAGTGCTTGTACAGTACGACCACCACTTGAACCACCTTCAGCATCACTGTAGTGCTGGTACAGTACGACCACCACTTGAACCACCTTCAGCATCACTGTAGTGCTTGTACAGTACGACCACCACTTGAACCACCTTCAGCATCACTGTAGTGCTGGTACAGTACGACCACCACTTGAACCACCTTCAGCATCACTGTAGTACTGGTACAGTACGACCACCATTTGAACCACCTTCAGCATCACTGTAGTGCTGATACAGTACGACCACCACTTGAACCACCTTCAGCATCACTGTAGTGCTGGTACAGTACGACCACCACTTGAACCACCTTCAGCATCACTGTAGTACTGGTACAGTACGACCACCATTTGAACCACCTTCAGCATCACTGTAGTGCTGATACAGTACGACCACCACTTGAACCACCTTCAGCATCACTGTAGTGCTGGTACAGTACGACCACCACTTGAACCACCTTCAGCATCACTGTAGTGCTGGTACAGTACGACCACCACTTGAACCACCTTCAGCATCACTGTAGTACTGGTACAGTACGACCACCACTTGAACCACCCTCAGCATCACTGTAGTACTGGTACAGTACGACCACCACTTGAACCACCTTCAGCATCACTGTAGTGCTGGTACAGTACGACCACCACTTCTACAACACAACCTATATTATTCTGACCCTTCAGCTATATTAACGATTCAGATAACAGTGTCTTAGATAGCCTTAGGCTGTTACACTCTAATGTCAGAGTAATTAAGAATTCCTTGAGGAGCATTACAATTAAACAGCAGTTGTGTGTGATGGGTTGTTTGCAGCAGAAGTTGTGTGTCATGGGTTGTTTGCAATAACTGTTTAATATATATATATATATATATATATATATATATATATATATATATATATATATATATATATATATATATATATATATAAATATGTGTGTGTGTGTGTGTGTGTGTGTGTGTGTATGTGTGTGTGTGTGTGTGTGTGTGTCGTGCCATATATAGGTAAAACTTGCGATTTTGGCTTCAACAGCAACGGTCTTCTTTCCGAATAAGGCAGCGAAAATTTGTGTATGCAATAATTTTGCAAAAATAATTCTGAACATATATATTTATATATATATATATATATATATATATATATATATATATATATATATATATATATATATTTATATATATATATATATATATATATATATATATATATATATATATATATATATATATATATATATATTTAGATATATGTGGTGAAAAATTATTAAATGCATGAAAAATGCAAAACACGTAAGAATCATTGAGTAAAATAGTAATATGCTGGTGATTGTCTCGGTGTCTTCCTCAGCATAACAATAAAGACAACAGTTCATATTCAACAGGATCTTAAATGTGTTCATCGTTCTTCTCCTAACTTCTTTAATTTAGCAAAATCTGACGCATCAGCAGCGTGTTGCAACCTTATTCCATATGAGAGTTTTACAGTGGAAACAAAAGTTAGCTACGTTTCCCTTGTTATTCCTCCACGCAGGAGGGGCCATACACAGTGCTGAAATGTGTCAGTCTAAGCTGGGAGACTTCAGTAGCACAGTGAGAATATAGTCAAGTATTCCAGCAAGGGTTCATTAGTTATGGCAGCTTTAGAGGTTTCGTTTCAGCATAGCTGGAGTTACTATCATTTGGGAATTACCATCTCTCGGGATAACTTATCCAGTGAGCAGGATAAGATGGAAATTTTATGAAGAAATCGTCATCGTCCTAAGAGCAGAGGCAAGAAAAATTATATATAGGAGACGGGAAGAAAGGAGGGGGGGGGGGAATTTGGATGATATAATTAATATATGTAGGTAGTAGGCTGGTAGACAGCAACCACCCAGGGAGGTACCACCGTCCTGCCAAGTGTAACTGTTGTACATGATGGTAGGATTGCTGGTGT
>NC_091315.1:23532863-23555363 GCF_038502225.1 Cherax quadricarinatus
GAATTTTATACCATTTTCAACCAAAAATACCTGTCCAACCCATTTTCACAACGTTACCCGAGTAATAAGCTTTGATAACCCTATTAACTCATTGTTGGAGGCGGTGTTGCAGCGAGTGCAACAGCAACAACCAGCAAGAACAACACCGTCGCCGCCTCAGATTGAATATATTCACCCTTGATGCGCCTTGTATTTTCTATCCTCATGAGGGAGTATTAAGGTTGTCAGATAAAGCCGCGTTGTATTAACGAGTTTCGTATCTATCACCGTTCTTAAAGGCCTCCCGCCACGCACACCCGACCCCTCTTCATATATTTTGCAGTCACTTTGTCTTAAAATCGTGAGAGGATCACTCCATTTCTCATATTTCTTGAATCTGTCATCCCCACTGCGGCGCATCACGATTACCTTTTGTCGATAGGTGCGAATAGTTGTTAAACCCACCACCAGGGGGCTGCCAGCCGCGCGGGGAGGCACAAACTTGCCTCCGATTCCTCGATATCCTTATAATATATCACTTTTCACGGTAAAATCAGGATATTTTTCAATTACTTGTATGATAAAAGTAATATAGTCTCTACGCTAATGTTTCTTGGACTAAACTGCTTCAACGAGTTAATGTGCTAGGGGAAATATGTAATCGTAAATGGTTGAAATGAAGTCAAGTTAGCAGGAGTCAGGAGGAAGAGACAACACGGGCGGGCCCCCAGTGGCGCGCGGGAGAGGCTGCTGTGGTGCCAGACACAAGATGAATGGAGATCCTCACACTACTGAACACCGGGGAATGCAGGGTACCCACCTCCTCCTCCTCTTCTTAATCCTGATGACTCTTAATGTTTACACCGGACCCTTGGCTAGTGCAGGGTTATCAAAAAGGTGAACGGTCATCTACCTAGATATTTCGGTCACCAAAACATGGCGGGAATTGTAAACCCCAGGAAAGTCGAGATTTCGCGGGAACTCTGGATAGGCTTATTTTCCGTATATTTAGCATTTTAAATACGTGAACCTTATACTATTAGGTTTCACTCATCAATAAAGAGTGGGCCGGGAGGGGTAGCTGCATGCATAAACTTGTTCTCACATAAGGTTATACATCATGGCGCTGGGCTAATACATTATTTGTTCTCTGCGCTCCTACGAGCGAAGAAAACTCGTTAATTTTTTGTTGTTGCTGAGTGCAATGTTATCCAGTCTTCTGAACGCCCGTTTGCGGCGTGACGAAGCGGTTATGGTGGGCACACAAGCATATTAATACGGTGAAAATAAAGGCTTCATACGGTAACACGCTAACCAAACATCTCTGCTGGCTAGAATTCTTTGAATTTTTTTACGTAAGCTAAAATGTAGATAGTCGCCCTCTGTCTCCTATTTTTATTTGTGAAACTTAGCCATTAATTAATTGATGTATTTTGGTGGTTGAACGATCCTGTGCCTCAGTGCACGCTAAAGGAATAGTACAGAGTGCAACATACGTCTTCTAACATGGTTATTATTATTATTATTACTATTATTATGGGGTGCTAAACCCATAGGGATTATACAGCGCTTGTGGGGGGGAGTGTAAGGCATTCAAGGCAAATTCAGGGAACTGTAGCACAGATCCAGTTCCCTGGATCAAGAACCCCTAACCAGCATCAAGGAACCTCCCTCGAGGGGGGGGGGCTTCTAACGTGGGAAGATCAGTGCTAAAAAAAATCTGAAGCCAATCAGGAGAGGCAGTCACAAGTTATCACATGGAAACTAACATCCAACCTTCTTCAATTAAAAAAAAAAAAGGTTAACTAAATGGCCCAAGACCATTGTCTTCCGTTGTCACGTACAGACCAACATTATTACACATACCGGCACTTAAAAATTTGAAACCACCTAGATGTTGCATTCTCAGATTATTAGCAATGAAGATTTCAAGCCGACTTGCAAATTAACAGATTTGTAAATTAACCGATTTGCAAATTATTTGCCTGAAAAACAGTATTTAAATTTTTCTCAATTTCTTCAATAAAATTTACAAATTATCAACTTCACATTCGAAAATAAATCCAGAGGAAAAACTGAAGTAATTAAGACGTTTCAGCATTTAGGGTTTGAAGCCAATTGGACGAAACGTTATCCAGTTATATAATAGACAACAATATGTTTAATGGACGTGGCAAATCAAAACTTACACAGCCTAAAACCAGTGCAAAACTTTGTTTAAGGAAGCTCCACCATTGCTGAAGTTTTGAAGTCGATCAAAAGAAGCATTCTGCAGATATTACTTGGATTCCACATTATTAATAATTTTATTAATCTGACTGATTTGCATGTATAAAGCCTAAACTTATACGGTATCATCGACCATTAAAGTTTGAAACCGATCGGAAGGGACATACTTAAGTTATACCACAGAAAAAGCCCCACATCTTTTTAATAACAGAATTAGCATAATTTAACCCACTTAGCTCAGTAAAAATTCCCAAACTCCTTCTAAGAGGGAGACACCAGTGTTGAAAGTTTGTAGCCGATCAGAAGAGGCATTCTCGAGTTTTCACCTGCAAACCAAAAATGGGAAATGATTTCTGTTAAAAGTGAGCAGAAGGCACCAGCACCTGCCAGGAGTGTTGCCAGGAGTGGTGACAGGAGTGGTGACAGGAGTGTTGCCAGGAGTGGTGACAGGAGTGGTGACAGGAGTGGTGCCAGGAGTGGTGACAGGAGTGGTGCCAGGAGTGGTGCCAGGAGTGGTGCCAGGAGTGGTGACAGGAGTGGTGCCAGGAGTGGTGCCAGGAGTGGTGCCAGGAGTGGTGCCAGGAGTGGTGCCAGGAGTGGTGCCAAGAGGGGTGCCAGGAGTGGTGCAAGGAGTGGTGCCAGGAGTGGTGACAGGAGTGGTGCCAGGAGTGGTGCCAGGAGGGGTGCAAGGAGTGGTGACAGGAGTGGTGCCAGGAGGGGTGCAAGGAGTGGTGCCAGGAGTGGTGCCAGGAGGGGTGCAAGGAGTGGTGCCAGAAGTGGTGCCAGGAGTGGTGCTAGGAGTGGTGCCAGGAGTGGTGCCAGGAGTGGTGCCAGGAGTGGTGCCAGGAGTGGTGCCAGGAGTGGTGCCAGGAGTGGTGCCAGGAGTGGTGCCAGGAGTGGTGCCAGGAGTGGTGCCAGGAGTGATGCCAGGAGTGGTGCCAGGAGTGGTGCCAGGAGTGATGCCAGGCGTGGTGCCAGGAGTGATGCCACGAGTGATGCCAGGAGTGGTGCCAGGAGTGGTGCCAGGAATGGTGCCAGGAGTGATGCCAGGAGTGATGCCAAGAGTGGTGCCAGGAGTGATGCCAGGAGTGGTGCCAGGAGTGATGCCAGGAGTGATGCCAGGAGTGGTGCCAGGAGTGGTGCCAGGAGTGGTGCCAGGAGTGATGCCAGGAGTGATGCCAGGAGTGGTGCCAGGAGTGGTGACAGGAGTGGTGCCAGGAGTGGTGACAGGAGTAGCGCCAGGAGTGGTGCAAGGAGTAGCGCCAGGAGTGGTGCCAGGAGTGGTGCCAGGAGTGGTGCCAGGAGTGGTGCCAGGAGTGGTGCCAGGAGTGATGCCAGGAGTGATGCCAGGAGTGGTGCCAGGAGTGATGCCAGGAGTGGTGCCAGGAGTGATGCCAGGAGTGGTGCCAGGAGTGATGCCAGGAGTGGTGACAGGAGTAGCGCCAGGAGTGGTGCAAGGAGTAGCGCCAGGAGTGGTGCCAGGAGTGGTGCCAGGAGTGGTGCAAGGAGTAGCGCCAGGAGTGGTGCCAGGAGTGGTGCCAGGAGTGGCGCTAGGAGTGGTGACAGGAGTGGTGCAAGGAGTGGTGACAGGAGTGGTGCCAGGAGTGGTGCCAGGAGTGGTGCCAGGAGTGGTGCCAGGAGTGGTGCTAGGAGTGGTGCCAGAGTGGCGCTCGGAGTGGTGACAGGAGTGGTGCAAGGAGTGGTGACAGGAGTGGTGCCAGGAGTGGTGCCAGGAGTGGTGCCAGGAGTGGTGCCAGGAGTGGTGCTAGGAGTGGTGACAGGAGTGGTGCCAAGAGTGGTGCCAGGAGTGGTGCTAGGAGTGGTGACAGGAGTGGTGCAAGGAGTGGTGACAGGAGTGGTGACAGGAGTGGTGCCAGGAGTGGTGCTAGGAGTGGTGACAGGAGTGGTGACAGGAGTGGTGCCAGGAGTGGTGCAAGGAGTGGTGACAGGAGTGGTGACAGGAGTGGTGCCAGGAGTGGTGCTAGGAGTGGTGACAGGAGTGGTGCCAAGAGTGGTGCCAGGAGTGGTGCTAGGAGTGGCGACAGGAGTGGTGCCAGGAGTGGTGCCAGGAGTGGTGCTAGGAGTGGTGACAGGAGTGGTGCCAAGAGTGGTGCCTGGAGTGGTGCTAGGAGTGGTGACAGGAGTGGTGCTAGGAGTGGTGACAGGAGTGGTGCAAGGAGTGGTGCCAGGAATGGTGCCAAGAGTGGTGCCAGGAGTGGTGCTAGGAGTGGTGACAGGAGTGGTGCCAAGAGTGGTGCCAGGAGTGGTGACAGGAGTGGTGCGAGGAGTGGTGCTAGGAGTGGTGCCAGGAGTGGTGCCAAGAGTGGTGCCAGGAGTGGTGCTAGGAGTGGTGACAGGAGTGGTGCCAGGAGTGGTGCCAGGAGTGGTGCAAGGAGTGGTGACAGGAGTGGTGCCAAGAGTGGTGCCAGGAGTGGTGCTAGGAGTGGTGACAGGAGTGGTGACAGGAGTGGTGCCAGGAGTGGTGCAAGGAGTGGTGCCAGGAGTGGTGCTAGGAGTGGTGACAGGAGTGGTGCCAGGAGTGGTGCCAGGAGTGGTGCAAGGAGTGGTGACAGGAGTGGTGCCAAGAGTGGTGCTAGGAGTGGTGCCAGGAGTGGTGCCAGGAGTGGTGCCAGGAGTTGTGCCAGGCTGTCCCAAGTTACTATAATACCAGTCTTGGAAATCTAAAGCCATCATTACCGTCTCTCTGTCACTGTCTTCACCACCACCACCACCACGACTATCACTACCACCGCCACCACGATTATCACTACCGCCATCACCACTACGACTATCACTACCACCGCCACCACCACGACTATCACTACCACCACAACCACCACGACTATCACTACCACCACAACCACCACGACTATCACTACCACCGCCACCACCACGACTATCACTACCACCACAACCACCACGACTATCACTACCACCGCCACCACCACGACTATCACTACCACCACAACCACCACGACTATCACTACCACCACAACCACCACGACCATCACTACCACCACAATCACCACGACAATCACTACCACCACAACCATCACGACTATTACTACCACCACGACCATCACTACCACCACAACCATCACGACTATTACTACCACCACGACCATCACTACCACCACAACCATCACGACTATTACTACCACCACGACCATCACTACCACCACAACCACCACGACTATATTACTACCACCACAACCACCACGACTATTACTACCACCACAACCACCACGACCATCACTACCACCACAACCACCACGACTATCACTACCATCACAACCACCACGACTATCACTACCACCACGACTATCACTACCACCACGACTATCACTACCACCACAACCACCACGACCATCATTACCACCACAGCCACCACGACTATCATTACCACCACAATCACCACGACCATCACTACCACCACAACCACCACGACTATATCACTACCACCACGACCATCACTACCACCACAACCACCACGACCATCACTACCACCACAACCACCACGACTATCACTACCACCACAACCACCACGACTATATCAGTACCACCACAACCACCACGACCATCACTACCACCACAACCACCACGACTATCACTACCACCACAACCACCACGACTATATCACTACCACCACAACCACCACGACTATCACTACCACCACAACCACCACGACTATCACTACCTCCACGACCACCACGACTATCACTACCACCACAACCACCATGACCATCATTACCATCACAGCCACCACGACTATCACTACCACCACAACCACCACGACTATCACTACCACCACAACCACCACGACCATCACTACAAGCACAACCACCACAACCACCACGACTATCACTGCCGCCACCACAACCACCACGACTATCACTGCCGCCACCAAGACCACCACGACTATCACCACCACGACTATCACTGCCACCACCACCAGGACTATCACTACCTCCACCACTACAAGCAAGGAACCAGGTAGGGCGATGTATAATCAAGAAAAATAGACAGAAAGTCATTCATCGCAACAGAATTATGTTGGTGTAAAGATGGAGGGGGTCAGACAGGGTGCGGTCGCTTTACTACTGAATTAAAAACGAAATACGAGACTCTACTGAATAAAACACATGCCTCCGCTGCTCTATTTGCATGGCCGATGTGTATAAATAAGCCCACGCGCGCATATACACTGCGATGTGTATAGTAGTTTACGTAGATGCTGGTGTTGATGTATTGTTGTGGATGTGATGTTGGTGCTGGGAGATCACAGCTCAGCCAGGTGCGTCACTCGTGTCGCTAATTCTAAAAGTTTTGGACGTGGGTGATATTTTATATATATATATTTTTTGGCGTGGTGGTCTTGGTCTGTGGTCTGATAGTGGGGGAATTGTGTGTTGATAGTAGGGTACTTGTGTGCTGATAGTAGGGTACTTGTGTGTTGATGGTAGGGTACTTGTGTGTTGATAGTAGGGTACTTGTGTGCTGATAGTAGGGGACTTGTGTGCTGATAGTAGGGTACTTGTGTGCTGATAGTAGGGTACTTGTGTGCTGATAGTAGGGTACTTGTGTGCTGATAGTAGGGTACTTGTGTGCTGATAGTAGGGTACTTGTGTGCTGATAGTAGGGTACTTGTGTGTTGATGGTAGGGTACTTGTGTGCTGATAGTAGGGTACTTGTGTGCTGATAGTAGGGTACTTGTGTGTTGATAGTAGGGTACTTGTGTGCTGATAGTAGGGTACTTGTGTGCTGATAGTAGGGTACTTGTGTGTTGATAGTAGGGTACTTGTGTGCTGATAGTAGGGTACTTGTGTGTTGATAGTAGGGTACTTGTGTGTTGATAGTAGGGTACTTGTGTGTTGATAGTAGGGTACTTGTGTGTTGATAGTAGGGTACTTGTGTGTTGATAGTAGGGTACTTGTGTGTTGATAGTAGGGTACTTGTGTGCTGATAGTAGGGTACTTGTGTGTTGATGGTAGGGTACTTGTGTGTTGATAGTAGGGTACTTGTGTGTTGATAGTAGGGTACTTGTGTGTTGATAGTAGGGTACTTGTGTGCTGATAGTAGGGTACTTGTGTGCTGATAGTAGGGTACTTGTGTGCTGATAGTAGGGTACTTGTGTGTTGATAGTAGGGTACTTGTGTGTTGATAGTAGGGTACTTGTGTGCTGATAGTAGGGTACTTGTGTGCTGATAGTACGGTACTTGTGTGCTGATAGTACGGTACTTGTGTGTTGATGGTAGGGGACTTGTGTGTTGATGGTAGGGGACTTGTGTGTTGATGGTAGGGTACTTGTGTGTTGATAGTACTGTACTTGTGTGTTGATGGTAGGGGACTTGTGTGTTGATGGTAGGGTACTTGTGTGTTGATAGTAAGGGACTTGTGTGTTGATAGTAAGGGACTTGTGTGTTGATAGTAAGGGACTTGTGTGTTGATAGTAAGGGACTTGTGTGTTGATAGTAAGGGACTTGTGTGTTGATAGTAAGGGACTTGTGTGTTGATAGTAAGGGACTTGTGTGTTGATAGTAAGGGACTTGTGTGTTGATAGTAAGGGACTTGTGTGTTGATAGTAAGGGACTTGTGTGTTGATGGTAGGGTACTTGTGTGTTGATGGTAGGGTACTTGTGTGTTGATGGTAGGGTACTTGTGTGTTGATGGTAGGGGGCTTGTGTGTTGATGGTAGGGGACTTGTGTGTTGATGGTAGGGTACTTGTGTGTTGATGGTAGGGGACTTGAGTGTTGATAGTAAGGGACTTGTGTGTTGATAGTAAGGGACTTGTGTGTTGATAGTAAGGGACTTGTGTGTTGATAGTAAGGGACTTGTGTGTTGATAGTAGTGTACTTGTGTGTTACTGGTAGGGTACTTGTGTGTTAATGGTAGGGTACTTGTGTGTTGATGGTAGGGGACTTGTGTGTTGATGGTAGGGGGCTTGTGTGTTGATGGTAGGGGACTTGTGTGTTGATGATAGGGGACTTGTGTGTTGATGGTAGGGTACTTGTGTGTTGATGGTAGGGGACTTGTGTGTTGATGGTAGGGTACATGTGTGCTGATAGTAGGGGACTTGTGTGTTGATGGTAGGGGACTTGTGTGTTGATGGTAGGGGACTTGTGTGTTGATGGTAGGGGACTTGTGTGTTGATGGTAGGGTACTTGTGTGCTGATAGTAGGGGACTTGTGTGTTGATGGTAGGGGACTTGTGTGTTGATGGTAGGGTACTTGTGTGTTGATGGTAGGGGACTTGTGTGTTGATGGTAGGGTACTTGTGTGTTGATGGTAGGGGAGGGTTGACTTGTGTGTTGATGGTAGGGTACTTGTGTGTTGATGGTAGGGTACTTGTGTGCTGATGATGGTAGGGTACTTGTGTGTTAATGGGTAGTGTGCTATAGTAGGGTACTTGTGTATTGATGGTAGGGTACTTGTGTGTTAATGGTAGGGTACTTGTGTGTTGATGGTAGGGTACTTGTGTGTTAATGGTAGGGTACTTGTGTGTTGATGGTAGGGTACTTGTGTGTTAATGGTAGGGTACTTGTGTGTTGATGGTAGGGTACTTGTGTGTTGATGGTAGGGTACTTGTGTGTTGATGGTAGGGTACTTGTGTGTTGATGGTAGGGTACTTGTGTGTTGATGGTAGGGTACTTGTGTGTTGATGGTAGGGTACTTGTGTGTTGAAGGCAGGGTACTTGTGTGTTGCTGGTAGGGTACTTGTGTGTTGATGGTAGGATACTTGTGTGTTGATGGCAGGGTACTTGTGTGCTGATGGTAGGGTACTTGTGTGTTGATGGTAGGGTACTTGTGTGTTGATGGTAGGGTACTTGTGTGTTAATGTAGATAGGGTACTTGTGTGCTGATAGTAGGGGACTTGTGTGTTGATGGTAGGGTACTTGTGTGTTGATGGTAGGGTACTTGTGTGTTGATGGTAGGGTACTTGTGTGTTGATGGTAGGGGACTTGTGTGTTGATGGTAGGGTACTTTTGTGTTGATGGTAGGGTACTTGTGTGTTGATGGTAGGGTACTTGTGTGTTGATGGTAGGGTACTTGTGTGTTGATGGTAGGGTACTTGTGTGTTGATGGTAGGGTACTTGTGTGTTGATGGTAGGGTACTTGTGTGTTGATGGTAGGGGACTTGTGTGTTGATGGTAGGGTACTTGTGTGTTGATGGTAGGGTACTTGTGTGTTGATGGTAGGGTACTTGTGTGTTGATGGTAGGGTACTTGTGTGTTAATGGTAGGGTACTTGTGTGTTGATGGTAGGGTACTTGTGTGTTGATGGTAGGGTACTTGTGTGTTGATGGTAGGGGACTTGTGTGTTGATGGTAGGGTACTTGTGTGTTGATGGTAAGGTACTTGTGTGCTGATAGTAGATAGTACGGTACTTGTGTGCTGATAGTAGGGGACTTGTGTGTTGATGGTAGGGTACTTGTGTGTTGATCGTAGGGTACTTGTGTGTAGATGGTAGGGGACTTGTGTGTTGATGGTAGGGGACTTGTGTGTTGATGGTAGGGTACTTGTGTGTTGATGGTAGGGTACTTGTGTGTTGATGGTAGGGTACTTGTGTGCAGATAGTACGGTACTTGTGTGTTGATGGTAGGGGACTTGTGTGTTGATGGTAGGGTACTTGTGTGTTGATGGTAGGGTACTTGTGTGTTGATGGTAGGGGACTTGTGTGTTGATGGTAGGGTACTTGTGTGTTGATGGCAGGGTACTTGTGTGTTGATGGTAGGGTACTTGTGTGTTGATGGTAGGGGACTTGTGTGTTGATGGTAGGGTACTTGTGTGTTGATGGTAGGGTAATTGTGTGTTAATGGTAGGGGACTTGTGTGTTGATGGTAGGGTACTTGTGTGTTGATGGTAGGGTACTTGTGTGTTGATGGTAGGGTACTTGTGTGTTGATGGTAGGGTACTTGTGTGTTGATGGTAGGGTACTTGTGTGTTGATGGTAGGGGACTTGTGTGTTGATGGTAGGGTACTTGTGTGTTGATGGTAGGGGACTTGTGTGTTGATGGTAGGGGACTTGTGTGTTGATAGTAAGGGACTTGTCTGTTGATGGTAGGGGACTTGTATGCTGATAGTAGGGGACTTGTGTGTTGATGGTAGGGTACTTGTGTGTTGATGGTAGGGTACTTGTGTGTTGATGGTAGGGGACTTGTGTGTTGATGGTAGGGGACTTGTATGCTGATAGTAGGGGACTTGTGTGTTGATGGTAGGGTACTTGTGTGTTGATGGTAGGGGACTTGTGTGTTGATGGTAGGGTACTTGTGTGTTGATGGTAGGGTACTTGTGTGTTGATGGTAGGGTACTTGTGTGTTGATAGTAAGGTACTCACGGCACTGGCGGTAAGGTACTCGCGGCACTGACGGTAAGGTACTGGCGGCACTGACGGTAAGGTACTCGCTGCACTGGCGGTAAGGTACTCGCGGTACTGACGGTAAGGTACTGACGGCACTGACGGTAAGGTACTGGCGGCACTGACGGTAAGGTACTCGCGGTACTGACGGTAAGGTACTCGCGGCACTGACGGTAAGGTACTCGCGGTACTGACGGTAAGGTACTCGCGGCACTGACGGTAAGGTACTCGCGGCACTGACGGTAAGGTACTCGCGGTACTGACGGTAAGGTACTCGCGGCACTGACGGTAAGGTACTCGCGGCACTGACGGTAAGGTACTCGCGGTACTGACGGTAAGGTACTCGCGGCACTGACGGTAAGGTACTCGCGGCACTGACGGTAATGTACTCGCGGCATTGACGGTACGGTACTCGCGGTACTGACGGTAATGTACTCGCGGCACTGACGGTAATGTACTCGCGGCACTGACGGTAAGATACTCGCGGCACTGACGGTAAGGTACTCGCGGCACTAACGGTACGGTACTCGCGGTACTGACGGTAAGGTACTTGCGGCAATGACGGTAAGGTACTCGCGGCACTGACGGTAAGGTACTCGCGGCACTGACGGTAAGGTACTCGCGGCACTGACGGTAAGGTACTCGCGGTACTGACGGTAAGGTACTCGCGGCACTGGCGGTACGGTACTCGCGGCACTGACTGTACGACAGTTATGTGTGGATGAAGCAACAAAGGACTAAGCCGCTGGTACATCAGTCGGATACACTCCTGACTAAACACGGAGTCATTCAACTGAAGAAACCTACTCTATTGGCGAAACGTTTCTGAAGATAACACAACTGCTTACCGTTATTAGAAATGCGATTCGGTAGTAACCGATCAACATTTCGCATCTGCTCAAGACGTCTTCTCTTCTGTACGGGTTTAGAGCATTCCAATATATATCAATAAACTTCAATATATTTCATTATACATGGGAGAGAAATTATGCAAAATACTGACAAGATGGATAAAGACACAAATGCAAATCAATGAATCACCTTGTACTCCATTTGTGTCCTTATCCACGTCATTATATTTCGTTATATTTCGTTATATTTCATGAACAGGTGACCTTTGCTCATTCAGCCTAACTGAATCTGGTCTGATAAGTTTACTATGTACCCCATACCCATCCTGTGGGCTATGGTTACACGATATACCCATCCTGCGGGCGGTGGTTACACGATATACCCATCCTGTGAGCGGTGGTTACACGATATACCCATCCTGCGGGCGGTGGTTACACGATATACCCATCCTGTGGGCGGTGGTTACACGATATACCCATCCTGTGAGCGGTGGTTACACGATATACCTATCCTGTGAGCGGTGGTTACACGATATACCCATCCTGCGGGCGGTGGTTACACGATATACCCATCCTGTGGGCGGTGGTTACACGATATACCCATCCTGCGGGTGGTGGTTACACGATACACCTATCCTGTGGGCGGTGGTTACACGATATACCCATCCTGTGAGCGGTGGTTACACGATATACCCATTCTGTGGGCGGTGGTTACACGATATACCCATCCTGTGGGCGGTGGTTACACGATATATCCATTCTGTGGGCGGTGGTTACACGATACACCCATCCTATGGGCGGTGGTTACACGATATACCCATCCTGTGGGCGGTGGTTACACGATATACCCATTCTATGGGCGGTGGTTACACGATATACCCATCCTGTGGGCGGTGATTACATGATATACCCATCCTGTGGGTGGTGGTTAC
This sequence comes from Cherax quadricarinatus, assembly GCF_038502225.1. Classification (NCBI taxonomy): domain Eukaryota; kingdom Metazoa; phylum Arthropoda; class Malacostraca; order Decapoda; family Parastacidae; genus Cherax; species Cherax quadricarinatus. Next base: position 23,545,210 of record NC_091315.1, read on the forward strand.
ACGATATACCAATCCTGTGGGTGGTGGTTACACGACATACCCATCCTGTGGGCAGTAGACACACGCCATACCAATCCTGTTGGCGCTAGTAACTTCATACCCATCCTATGGGTAGTAAACACACGCCATACCCATCCTGTTGGAGGTAGCAACCCCATGCCCATCCTGTGGGCGGTAGACACACGACATACCCATCCTGTTGGCGCTAGTAATTTCATACCCATCCTATGGGTAGTAAACACACGCCAGGGCTCTGGTGGCCTGGTGGTTAACGCTCTCGCTTCACACGGTGAGGGCCTGGGTTCGATTCCCAGCCAGAGTAGAAACATTGGACGTGTTTCTTTCCACCTGTTGTCTATGTTCCCCATCAGTAAAATGGGTACCTGGGTGTTAGTCGACTGGTGTGGGTCGCATCCTGGGACACTGACCTAAGGAGGCCTGGTCACAGACCGGGCCGCGGGGGCGTTGACCCCCGGAACTCTCTCCAGATAAACTCCAGAATACCCATCCTGTTGGCGGTAGCAACCCCATGCCCATCCTGTGGGCGGTAGACACACGACATACCCATCCTGTTGGCGCTAGTAACTTCATACCCATCCTATGGGTAGTAAACACACGCTATACCCATCCTGTTGGCGGTAGCAACCCCATGCCCATCCTGTGGGCGGTAGTCGCTTCATACCTATCCTGTAGGCAGTAGACACACGCCATACTCATCATGTGAGCGGTAGTAACCCCATACCCATCCTGTGGCAGGAGACACACGCCATACACATCCTTTGGGCGGTAGTAACTCCATATCCATCCTGTGGGCAGTAGACACACGACATACCAATCCTGTGGGCGCTAGTAACTCCATACCCATCGTGTGGGCTGTAGACACACGACATACCCATCATGTGGCGGTAGTAACTCCATACCCATCCTGTGGGCTGTAGACACACGACATACCCATCCTGTGGGCAGTAGTCACCCCATGCCCATCCTGGGGGGTAGCCAAAACATAAGAGAGGCACATAACGGGTCCAGGAACTGTTCCCCAACGTTCTGTTGAAAGTAATTTACAGTACCAGTAATTTTGTTTTAAAAATAATGAACTGAATCCATATTTTATAACGAAATGGCAGCAGTGCTAGTTGTTTATCATTATAAAATGCAACATTTGCAATGTAGCATAGAGTATAACAGCAGAGATACCCATCACGTGGGCAGTAATCAACATAGTTTAAAGAGGCAGTTACGAGGTGCGGGACTAGGCCAGGAAAGCACTGTTAATTAGATTCGTATCTACGATGCTGTTGAAATCTCCTTGTGCGGCGTGCAGTTATTTTTGTGTTGTGTGTGTGGTAAGTACCACGTAGCACTGGGAGACAACAGCGCTGTTGTCTCCCAGTGCTACGTGGCCCTCCCATGAGAGAGAGAGAGAGAGAGAGAGAGAGAGAGAGAGAGAGAGAGAGAGAGAGAGAGAGAGAGTATATGAATGAGTACATGAGAAAGACAGACAATAAGAGACATATGGTTCATATCAGAATCTACACTCCAGCAACCTACACTCTAGCAACCTACACTCCAGCAACCTACACTCTAGCAACCTACACTCCAGCAACCTACACTCTAGCAACCTACACTCCAGCAACCTACACTCTAGCAACCTACACTCCAGCAACCTACACTCTAGCAACCTACACTCCAGCAACCTACACTCCAGCAACCTACACTCTAGCAACCTACACTCCAGCAACCTACACTCTAGCAACCTACACTCCAGCAACCTACACTCTAGCAACCTACACTCTAGCAACCTACACTCCAGCAACCTACACTCTAGCAACCTACACTCCAGCAACCTACACTCTAGCAACCTACACTCCAGCAACCTACACTCTAGCAACCTACACTCCAGCAACCTACACTCCAGCAACCTACACTCTAGCAACCTACACTCCAGCAACCTACACTCCAGCAACCTACACTCCAGCAACCTACACTCCAGCAACCTACACTCCAGCAACCTACACTCTAGCAACCTACACTCCAGCAACCTACACTCTAGCAACCTACACTCCAGCAACCTACACTCCAGCAACCTACACTCCAGCAACCTACACTCTAGCAACCTACACTCCAGCAGCCTACACTCTAGCAGCAACCTACCCTCCAGCAACCTACACTCCAGCAACCTACACTCCAGCAACCTACACTCTAGCAACCTACACTCCAGCAACCTACACTCCAGCAACCTACACTCTAGCAACCTACACTCCAGCAACCTACACTCTAGCAACCTACACTCCAGCAACCTACACTCTAGCAACCTACACTCCAACAACCTACACTCTAGCAACCTACACTCTAGCAACCTACACTCCAGCAACCTACACTCTAGCAACCTACACTCCAGCAACCTACACTCTAGCAACCTACACTCCAGCAACCTACACTCTAGCAACCTACACTCCAGCAACCTACACTCTAGCAACCTACACTCCAGCAACCTACACTCCAGCAACCTACACTCTAGCAACCTACACTCCAGCAACCTACACTCTAGCAACCTACACTCCAGCAACCTACACTCCAGCAACCTACACTCTAGCAACCTACACTCCAGCAACCTACACTCTAGCAACCTACACTCCAGCAACCTACACTCTAGCAACCTACACTCCAGCAACCTACACTCCAGCAACCTACACTCCAGCAACCTACACTCCAGCAACCTACACTCTAGCAACCTACACTCTAGCAACCTACACTCCAGCAACCTACACTCCAGCAACCTACACTCTAGCAACCTACACTCCAGCAACCTACACTCTAGCAACCTACACTCCAGCAACCTACACTCTAGCAACCTACACTCCAGCAACCTACACTCTAGCAACCTACACTCCAGCAACCTACACTCTAGCAACCTACACTCCAGCAACCTACACTCCAGCAACCTACACTCTAGCAACCTACACTCCAGCAACCTACACTCTAGCAACCTACACTCCAGCAACCTACACTCTAGCAACCTACACTCCAGCAACCTACACTCCAGCAACCTACACTCTAGCAACCTACACTCCAGCAACCTACACTCTAGCAACCTACACTCCAGCAACCTACACTCCAGCAACCTACACTCTAGCAACCTACACTCCAGCAACCTACACTCTAGCAACCTACACTCCAGCAACCTACACTCCAGCAACCTACACTCTAGCAACCTACACTCCAGCAACCTACACTCTAGCAACCTACACTCCAGCAACCTACACTCTACACTCTAGCAACCTACACTCTAGCAACCTACACTCTAGCAACCTACACTCCAGCAACCTACACTCTAGCAACCTACACTCTAGCAACCTACACTCTAGCAACCTACACTCCAGCAACCTACACTCTAGCAACCTACACTCTAGCAACCTACACTCCAGCAACCTACACTCTAGCAACCTACACTCTAGCAACCTACACTCTAGCAACCTACACTCTAGCAACCTACACTCTAGCAACCTACACTCTAGCAACCTACACTCTAGCAACCTACACTCTAGCAACCTACACTCTAGCAACCTACACTCTAGCAACCTACACTCTAGCAACCTACACTCTAGCAACCTACACTCTAGCAACCTACACTCTAGCAACCTACACTCTAGCAACCTACACTCTAGCAACCTACACTCTAGCAACCTACACTCTAGCAACCTACACTCTAGCAACCTACACTCTAGCAACCTACACTCTAGCAACCTACACTCTAGCAACCTACACTCTAGCAACCTACACTCTAGCAACCTACACTCTAGCAACCTACACTCTAGCAACCTACACTCTAGCAACCTACACTCTAGCAACCTACACTCTAGCAACCTACACTCTAGCAACCTACACTCTAGCAACCTACACTCTAGCAACCTACACTCTAGCAACCTACACTCTAGCAACCTACACTCTAGCAACCTACACTCTAGCAACCTACACTCTAGCAACCTACACTCTAGCAACCTACACTCTAGCAACCTACACTCTAGCAACCTACACTCTAGCAACCTACACTCTAGCAACCTACACTCTAGCAACCTACACTCTAGCAACCTACACTCTAGCAACCTACACTCTAGCAACCTACACTCTAGCAACCTACACTCTAGCAACCTACACTCTAGCAACCTACACTCTAGCAACCTACACTCCAGCAACCTACACTCTAGCAACCTACACTCTAGCAACCTACACTCTAGCAACCTACACTCTAGCAACCTACACTCTAGCAACCTACACTCTAGCAACCTACACTCTAGCAACCTACACTCTAGCAACCTACACTCCAGCAACCTACACTCTAGCAACCTACACTCTAGCAACCTACACTCTAGCAACCTACACTCTACACTCTAGCAACCTACACTCTAGCAACCTACACTCTAGCAACCTACACTCTAGCAACCTACACTCTAGCAACCTACACTCTAGCAACCTACACTCTAGCAACCTACACTCTAGCAACCTACACTCCAGCAACCTACACTCTAGCAACCTACACTCTAGCAACCTACACTCTAGCAACCTACACTCTAGCAACCTACACTCCAGCAACCTACACTCTAGCAACCTACACTCTAGCAACCTACACTCTAGCAACCTACACTCTAGCAACCTACACTCTAGCAACCTACACTCTAGCAACCTACACTCTAGCAACCTACACTCTAGCAACCTACACTCCAGCAACCTACACTCTAGCAACCTACACTCCAGCAACCTACACTCTAGCAACCTACACTCTAGCAACCTACACTCTAGCAACCTACACTCTAGCAACCTACACTCTAGCAACCTACACTCCAGCAACCTACACTCTAGCAACCTACACTCCAGCAACCTACACTCTAGCAACCTACACTCTAGCAGCAACCTACACTCCAGCAACCTACACTCTAGCAACCTACACTCTAGCAACCTACACTCCAGCAACCTACACTCTAGCAACCTACACTCGAGCAACCTACACTCGAGCAACCTACACTCTAGCAACCTCCACTCAAGCAACCTACTCTCTAGCAGCAACCTACACTCCAGCAACCTACACTCTAGCAACCTACACTCTAGCAACCTACACTCTAGCAACCTACACTCTAGCAACCTACACTCCAGCAACCTACACTCTAGCAACCTACACTCTAGCAACCTACACTCTAGCAACCTACACTCTAGCAACCTACACTCCAGCAACCTACACTCCAGCAACCTACACTCTAGCAACCTACACTCCAGCAACCTACACTCTAGCAACCTACACTCTAGCAACCTACACTCTAGCAACCTACACTCTAGCAACCTACACTCCAGCAACCTACACTCTAGCAACCTACACTCTAGCAACCTACACTCTAGCAACCTACACTCCAGCAACTTACACTCCAACCTACACTCTAGCAACCTACACTCTAGCAACCTACACTCTAGCAACCTACACTCCAGCAACCTACACTCCAGCAACCTACACTCCAGCAACCTACACTCTAGCAGCAACCTACACTCTAGCAACCTACACTCTAGCAGCAACCTACACTCTAGCAACCTACACTCCAGCAACCTACACTCTAGCAACCTACACTCTAGCAACCTACACTCCAGCAACCTACACTCTAGCAACCTACACTCTAGCAACCTACACTCCAACCTACACTCTAGCAACCTACACTCTAGCAACCTACACTCCAGCAACCTACACTCTAGCAACCTACACTCTAGCAACCTACACTCTAGCAACCTACACTCTAGCAACCTACACTCTAGCAACCTACACTCTAGCAACCTACACTCTAGCAACCTACACTCCAGCAACCTACACTCTAGCAACCTACACTCTAGCAACCTACACTCTAGCAACCTACACTCTAGCAACCTACACTCAAGCAACCTACACTCTAGCAACCTACACTCCAACCTACACTCTAGCAACCTACACTCTAGCAACCTACACTCTAGCAACCTACACTCCAGCAACCTACACTCTAGCAACCTACACTCTAGCAACCTACACTCCAGCAACCTACACTCTAGCAACCTACACTCCAGCAACCTACACTCTAGCAACCTACACTCCAGCAACCTACACTCTAGCAACCTACACTCCAGCAACCTACACTCTAGCAACCTACACTCTAGCAACCTACACTCTAGCAACCTACACTCTAGCAACCTACACTCCAGCAACCTACACTCTAGCAACCTACACTCCAGCAACCTACACTCTAGCAACCTACACTCCAGCAACCTACACTCTAGCAACCTACACTCTAGCAACCTACACTCTAGCAACCTACACTCTAACCTACACTCCAGCAACCTACACTCTAGCAACCTACACTCCAGCAACCTACGCAGCAACCTACACTCCAGCAACCTACACTCTAGCAACCTACACTCTAGCAACCTACACTCTACACTCCAGAAACCTACACTCTAGCAACCTACACTCACTCCAGCAACCTACACTCTAGCAACCTACACTCTAGCAACCTACACTCCAGCAACCTACACTCTAGCAGCAACCTACACTCCAGCAACCTAGCAACCTACACTCCAGCAACCTACACTCTACACTCCAGAAACCTACACTCTAGCAACCTACACTCTAGCAACCTACACTCAAGCAACCTACACTCAAGCAACCTACACTCTAGCAACCTACACTCTAGCAACCTACACTCACTCCAGCAACCTACGCTCTAGCAACCTACACTCCAGCAACCTACACTCTAGCAACCTACACTCCAGCAACCTACACTCTAGCAACCTACACTCTAGCAACCTACACTCTAGCAACCTACACTCCAGCAACCTACACTCTAGCAACCTACACTCTAGCAACCTACACTCCAGCAACCTACACTCTAGCAACCTACACTCCAGCAACCTACACTCTAGCAACCTACACTCTAGCAACCTACACTCTAGCAACCTACACTCCAGCAACCTACACTCTAGCAACCTACACTCTAGCAACCTACACTCTAGCAACCTACACTCTAGCAACCTACACTCTAGCAACCTACACTCTAGCAACCTACACTCTAGCAACCTACACTCCAGCAACCTACACTCTAGCAACCTACACTCTAGCAACCTACACTCTAGCAACCTACACTCCAGCAACCTACACTCTAGCAACCTACACTCCAGCAACCTACACTCTAGCAACCTACACTCTAGCAACCTACACTCCAGCAACCTACACTCTAGCAACCTACACTCTAGCAACCTACACTCTAGCAACCTACACTCCAGCAACCTACACTCACTCTAGCAACCTACACTCTACACTCTAGCAACCTACACTCCAGCAACCTACACTCTAGCAACCTACACTCTAGCAACCTACACTCCAGCAACCTACGCTCTAGCAACCTACACTCCAGCTCTAGCAACCTACACTCCAGCAACCTACACTCTAGCAACCTACACTCCAGCAACCTACACTCCAGCAACCTACACTCCAGCAACCTACACTCCAGCAACCTACACTCTAGCAACCTACACTCCAGCAACCTACACTCTAGCAACCTACACTCCAGCAACCTACACTCTAGCAACCTACGCTCTAGCAACCTACACTCCAGCAACCTACACTCTAGCAACCTACGCTCTAGCAACCTACACTCCAGCAACCTACACTCCAGCAGCCTACACTCTAGCAACCTACACTCCAGCAACCTACACTCTGATTCTGAGGACATGTACATAACCTTCACGACTACGACAACTACTACTACAACTAACCCATCTCTTTGGGTAGGACCTACTTCCACTGGGGAATCCCGCCTACCAGTGACTATGCCCTCGTCTGCTACCCGTCCCATTTCCACCTGACATTAGTATATAAGCGCCAGGCGCCTTGCTTCTACTTCAGAATCTCCACGACTACGGTGCTCTTCGCACCTACTCCTAGGTTGAGGGACTGATTACCTCATCTTCTGTACATAGTTCTACTGTCTTCAAGTTATGTCCTGGAATTTGTATTGATAAAGCCACTGGATGGCGAAACGTCTACAATAAAGATACCCAGATGTTGCACATGTGTCTTAATTTCATCTTGTCGGTATTGTATACCATTCTTGTATAACCTACACTCTAGCAACCTACACTCTAGCAACCTACACTTTAACAACCTACACTTTAACAACCTACACTCTAGCAACCTACACTTTAGCAACCTACACTTTAACAACCTACACTCTAGCAACCTACACTCTAGCAACCTACACTTTAACAACCTACACTCTAGCAACCTACACTCTAGCAACCTACACTCTAGCAACCTACACTTTAACAACCTACACTCGAGCAACCTACGCTCTAGCAACCTACACTCTAGCAACCTACACTTTAACAACCTACACTATAGCAACCTACACTTTAGCTACCTACACTCAAACTACCTACACTCTAGCAACCTACACTCAAGTTACCTACACTCTAGCAACCTACACTCTAGGTACCTACACTTTAGTTACCTACCGTCAAGCGACATCCCATTGATATTTCCCTAAAAAGTTATGTTTTCACAACCCCGAATAAAAGGGAGAGAAAACGGAAATTCAGAACACGCAGGTAAAGAAAACGGAGGTTGAGAAAACGGAGTTGAGAGGTAGACTGAAGCAGGTAGACTGGGAGAGTGGACGAGGGTTGCTCGCTCGTCTACCCTGGTGAGGTATGGAGCACTAATACACCTTACTAGTTTTTACCAGCGAATTCCTCCCTTTTTTATATATTAGTCACAAGGACGATACTCTTTGAGATGGGACATAATAATGTATGTCGTGCGTGCTATGTCAGCCCCGCTGGATATTCGATATGAGAGAAGAGGCCATTCACGCGTAACAACAGTGTATTACTCTCCATGTATATGCACTGAGAGTAGCAGTGTATATACAGTGGAAGTGTGTATCTCAGTATATATATACGGAGAGTTTACCTTAATACCTATGATAGGGGGGTTAAAGAATACTTCACTGGGGGTGTACCGGGGAAATACAGATAGAATGGCCAGTGTGCAAGCTTATTTTTATCTTTGTTTTGGGCATTCAGATTTTTCTAGTTGGTGATGCACAGGAATTTCCCCTTTTAATGACCCGCGTACAATTGATAATCTTGAAACCTAAGAAAACAATCTTAACCGTGAGAAATTAAAGTATATTTGATGTTAGTTTACAGGTGGACTGCAACCTTTAGGCAGTAATCTGCCTATACTCTATTATGAATAGTTCTTCAATCCCTAAAATAAGGTATAATGTAAAATCCTCAGTGTATACATAGAGAAATCCACAGATCTCGGGGTACATACCCTTATCACAGTAAATTCTTTACACAGGATGGCAAACATCTTTAAGATCAACACAGAAAATGGCATGCAAAGAAATCTAAAATCTGTTACATGTAGCCCGAGAAATTCATTTGAGATAAAACGTTGATTATAACCTTTATCTGTCTGCGTCAAACATGAGAAACAATATATATTGTTTTTCTACTCTAACATCAGTTTGTTCACATTTTAATGCACTCATCTGGTACTTTTGGTAGATGACAAACACGCAAATATGATCAAGTTAAATGCAACATGTGTGGACAGTTGTTGAGTCGGTGTCTTATACACTACTTGACTGTTCACATGTTGATAAATGTAGAGAAGACACAGTATGATAACTTCTGTGATATATCAAGGAATCTTATTAGTGAAAATAAGATACCAAAAATTGTCTGCAGGTATCCTAAATTTGCTTGCACTAGATAAAAATAAAGGGTTATAAATATATCTAGACGTACTCGTATTTAACCTTTTAGGGGAGCCTACTATCTAGGACTCTAGTATGTCGATGTGCTGTTGCACTAGCCTCCGCAGGATAGATATTGGATGAGCAATAAACTAACCCTTCGTAAGGAAATACATTTCTAATTTAATATAAATGAGAGGCGGCCCAAGAAAGCACTCGTACGACGTATAATATATTTTGTTTGAGCTATAAGAATTAAAAGGAATGTTACGCCAATGTAACAAGATAACAGCTGGTATAGGATCCGTGTTGTAAACACTGTCGGACATAAATCATGACTCCTTCCGCGGGACTTTGAGTAAATTGCCGAGTGAACAACGA
>NC_091315.1:23557863-23582863 GCF_038502225.1 Cherax quadricarinatus
TATATATTTTTTCGTTAGGTTCAGAATTATTTTGGCGAAATTATTGCATACACAATTTTTCACTTGTCCTATATGGCAAGACGAACGTTGCTATTTAAGCCAAGATCGCAAATTCTGCCTATTCGGCACGACATATATATATATATATATATAAAGAAAAATTGCAAAGGTTAGTGGACGAATTTGGGAGTGTGTGTAAAGGTAGAAAGTTGAAAGTGAACATAGAAAAGAGTAAGGTGATGAGGGTATCAAATGATTTAGATAAAGAAAAATTTGATATCAAATTGGGGAGGAGGAGTATGGAAGAAGTGAATGTTTTCAGATACTTGGGAGTTGACGTGTCGGCGGATGGATTTATGAAGGATGAGGTTAATCATAGAATTGATGAGGGAAAAAAGGTGAGTGGTGCGTTGAGGTATTTGTGGAGACAAAAAATGTTATCTATGGAGGCAAAGAAGGGAATGTATGAAAGTATAGTAGTACCAACACTCTTATATGGATGTGAAGCTTGGGTGGTAAATGCAGCAGCGAGGAGACGGTTGGAGGCAGTGGAGATGTCCTGTCTAAGGGCTATGTGTGGGGTAAATATTATGCAGAAAATTCGGAGTGTGGAAATTAGGAGAAGGTGTGGAGTTAATAAAAGTATTAGTCAGAGGGCAGAAGAGGGGTTGTTGAGGTGGTTTGGTCATTTAGAGAGAATGGATCAAAGTAGAATGACATAGAGAACGTATAAATCTGTAGGGGAAGGAAGGCGGGTTAGGGGTCGTCCTCGAAAAGGTTGGAGGGAGGGGGTAAAGGAGGTGTTGTGGGCGAGGGGCTTGGACTTCCAGCAAGCGTGCGGGTGCGTGTTAGATAGGAGTGAATGGAGACAAATGGTATTTGGGACCTGACGAGCTGTTGGAGTGTGAGCAGGGTAATATTTAGTGAAGGGATTCAGGGAAACCGGTTATTTTATATAACTGGACTTGAGTCCTGGAAATGGGAAGTACAGTGCCTGCACTCTAAAGGAGGGGTTCGGGATATTGGCAGTTTGGAGAGATATATTGTGTATTTTTATACGTATATACTTCTAAGCTGTTGTATTCTGGGCACCTCTGCAAAAACAGTGATTATGTGTGAGTGAGGTGAAAGTGTTGAATGATGATGAAAGTATTTTCTTTTTGGGGATTTTCTTTCTTTTTGGGTCACCCTGCCTCGGTGGGAGACGGCCGACTTGTTGAAAAAAGAATGTATATATACACAATGAGAGTTAATTGTCTCTTAGTGTATATACACTGAGATTTTAATCCCTATCTTAAGGTTAAAAATGTGTTGTAGACACGATGTACACGAGGTATCCCACAATCATAATGACCCTCGTGGTATGGATAGATTTTAATCCATATAAATCAACAAACCAAGGCTCAGAAAACGATAATTACATATTACTTACTACTGAAACCATTATAAACATGAACACGAAAGGAATATATGGAAACAAAAAGTTGGAAACTTTATTTTCATATACTCGTTTGACCAACAGTTAAGTACATGTATTTTTCCAATCAGAGTCTTCGTCATAAATGACAAACAGCTGGCAAATCGCTCAAAAAAATCAAGACTGTTTAAATACCGGTGTTTTTTTTTTTGGGTATTGGTTCTGCCTCAGTGATGGTCATTGCTCGACCAGAAGACGATGTCAGCGCTGGAATGAAAGATTGCAGGATGCTGATGCTGTGGTGGTCACCATGCTGGAGGAAGGAAGGTTTTCTTCCTTCTTGTGCTTCATCCATCATGGAAGGACAAGGTGTTGGTGTTGGTTCGTGGGTGGTGGTGGTGTTGGTGGTGGTGATGGTGGTGGTAGTGGTGGTGGTGGTGGTGGTGGTGGTGGTGATAGTTTTGTGGGTGGTAGTGGTGATGGTGGTGACAGAGGTGTGGCTGCTGTCGGCAGTGGTTCAGTGGGCAGCGTTGATGAAGAAATTCTGTCTTGGGTCGAGGCATGGCCGACTGATAGGAAGCTGAGAGTTTGCATGAGTGAGGTGAAATCAGAATAGGAAAAAAAATAAATTGTAATTTTCTTGTGTTTTAAATAGGGAGAAAAGCCAAGCATCAAGTCAGCGGATGCTTAACCAAACGTAGGTATCACCAGCAAGTCAATAGATGAGTAATCACTGATAACACTGGTCAAGAAAAAGACTTTAGTTCACTTTTAAAAACGTGTGTTTTTTAACTAATTCTGAGACGATGAACTCAACTCAGAACTTTGGTTTGTCCCAATACTTACAATTTCTGTGAAATAGAATCCCACCCTCACCCCATTTACTTTTCAACTACATTATTGTCTACTGAGTGTTTGGTCATTTAACGGAGGATGATTTATGTTTCTTTTTGATTTTTGTGAATTTATGAGGTTGTTTTATCATTAATATATTGTATATTTTCTCTTTTCATAGAGGTATTTTCAACCATCTAGTTATAAGCCTACAATGCCTCACTGTTGCTTAAACTACAGTAATCTGCTATGTTTACTCTGACAGAGCAGAGAAGAAATATCACATCTCTTGTGAAAACAGTTTTTTCTTGATAATTTGGCATAAAAGTTGGAGATCAGGAAAAGTTGTTGGCACCTCATTGCTGTTGTGTGACTTGTTCCAGCTTCTTACACGAGTGTTTTGCTGGTAGGAAGTCATGCATACTATTTGCAGCCTCGATGGTATGGAGGCAACCAAAGGCTCCCATCATGAATTATTTCTGTATCATAAGAATGTCGAGATTTTTACCAAAAAAAAAAAAAAAAAAAAAAAAATTCCGCAGTTATCCTGGTGGAACGTTCGGATAATCTTTCTGTTGCAGTACCACCATCCTGGTGGAACGTTCGGAAGATCTCCCTGTTGCAGTACCACAATCCTGGTGGAACGTTCGGAGGATCTCCCTGTTGCAGTACCACCATCCTGGTGGAACGTTCGGAGGATCTCCCTGTTGCAGTACCACCATCCTGGTGGAACGTTCGGAGGATCTCCCTGTTGCAGTACCACCATCCTGGTGGAACGTTCGGAGGATCTCCCTGTTGCAGTACCACCATCCTGGTGGAACGTTCGGAGGATCTCCCTGTTGCAGTACCACCATCCTGGTGGAACGTTCGGAGGATCTCCCTGTTGCAGTACCACCATCCTGGTGGAACGTTCGGAAGTACCACCATCCTGGTGGAACGTTCGGAGGATCTCCCTGTTGCAGTACCACCATCCTGGTGGAACGTTCGGAGGATCTCCCTGTTGCAGTACCACCATCCTGGTGGAACGTTCGGAGGATCTCCCTGTTGCAGTACCACCATCCTGGTGGAACGTTCGGAGGATCTCCCTGTTGCAGTACCACCATCCTGGTGGAACGTTCGGAAGATCTCCCTGTTGCAGTACCACCATCCTGGTGGAACGTTCGGAAGATCTCCCTGTTGCAGTACCACCATCTTGTGTAAATATATTACCCTTGAAGGATGAAAAAGTCAGTAACTCAGATTCCGAATTTCAACACCGGCTGATATCTTAAGTTACCTAAGGAACAGTCAGAGCTACTTGGGTCAAGACTGGGCAGTGGAATTTACTGCAGCCAGACATAATAATCAGTGTGTGAATAAATGATGAAGATTGATAAATGAGACGCTTGGGCAACATTTTGGTATCTTTATTCTAGAAACGTTCGTCGTCAAGTGGCTTCTTCAGTCCAATGCAGAGAAAAGTGGAAGATGAGGAGGAATTTGAGGTAATCAGTCGACGTGTTCAGTCCACTAAGAATATACCTAATTTATTTAGGCATAACTGGTTATCCTTCTCCTGGTTGTACAGGTTGCCATTATTCACTGGCGTACCATCAGATACATCCTGGCAGGGCAGTAATACGCACGTCACCAACATTTTCTTTTCTGAGAAACTCCACCAGCTTCTCAAATAACTACGTATGTTAAATTAGACAAGATTTCTATTTCCCCTTCCTAAATGTTTGGTCTATAATGAAGTCTTTGATTTCGAGTATCATTTTTTACTATCTATTTCAACATCTTCTCTAAGATACACGTCAGAGTTACTGGACTATTGTTTAATTTTTGTCAACATAATTTTTTTTAGAATATTGGCACTATATTGGCTGCTTTCCGGTTATTTTGGTATCTCTCCCGCATGTAGTAATGTGCTGTATATCACTGTAGTAAATTAAAACTTCGAGAACTCACGAAGCGATCTAATCTGCTCCCATTGTCTTTGTCGTGTTCGCCTCACTCAAGTGCCTCTTCACATACTTTAGTACTGTTATGTACTGCGGTAGTAGTGATGTGGCCAGCTTTCTCCCACCGCTGACAATTGTCTTGCTTCACTTGTAAAGACCTCCTGGAATCTTTCGTTGAGTTCCTCGCAAACTTCCTTGTCATATTCCTTTCACGGTTCTCTATTCTTTTCCAGTTTGAATACTTTTTTTTACCGACATATTTCCTTCTGGTGTGCACGTGGAATAGTTTTGGGCTGATATTTTGCTCTGACATTTATGAAATACTTTCCTTGGCTTCTCTTCTCATTGTAATGTATGATTTCCTGGCTCTTCTTCGTTGTATCCCTTTTCTGACATTTCACATTCTCTCAGTGTTTTTTTTCCACGTCTTCTTATATACGTTTCGACAGTAAAGATACCCAAGTGTTGCACATGTGTTTTATTCATGAACCTGTCGGTACTGTGTACCGCCAATAATGCGATACTTGTTTGACACAGCAGCTTCATGGTATCTTGGTACCCGGGGGTTCTGTTTACACTTTACTAAACCAGTGTTCGATATAACCTGCTTCCACTAGTGAGCAACATTCCACCGTAACGTCAACTCCAACAGCCTCGCCTCACCTCCACCTATGTTTTATGCTTGAGGGACTGATCACTGCCCACCAAGGGGTGAGAGACTGATAGCATTAAAACTGCTTCTACTTCTTTCTGCATTCGACTGAAGAAGACTGTTGTGCAGGCAAAACTTTTCAGCAATACAGATACCCAAGTGTTACAAATTGTCTTATTCCTCATCATCTTATATATACTCTTCACTTCCTTACGTTGTTAAATCCCGGGGCCGCGAGTGTATTAATCCTCGTTAACTTTTGTCTTGAAACAAATTAATAGCTTTCGTAGGGAGACAGTAAGAAGCGACTGCTTTGACAATATTTAATAGATCCACCGAGTTCGGTGACTTACTGTGCTCCAAAGATATTCAATCCCATTTCTCTCAAGTGAACATAAGCTTCCTGCTCTACGATCTACCTCCTACGTTGCCTCCAGCAAATAAGGATCAGGATGTAGTTGCTACTGGCTGCTAGTGGGACACTTAGCAGTCGTAACAATGTCTGAGTTAACCTGCGTCACCATTTCATCTTATCTAGCCAGTTCATCTTTTTCACTAATTTTGACTTTAATGTATTTGATCACCTTGACTGAATTGGTTTTTCATTAAGCCATGTATATTGTATTGATAGGTGTGTTTGTATGTAAATAACGGAGATACATGGTAATTATAATATATTCTGAAGGGGCTAGGTGTCAAATTCAGTGTGGTACTGGGTAGATTGAATATACTTTCCCAAGTGGTATTGGGCAGACTGGACATACTTTCCCAAGTGATACTGGGTAGACTGAACATATTTTCCCAAGTGGTACTGGGTAGACTGAACATACTTTCCCAAGTGGTACTGGGTAGACTGGACATATTTTTCCAAGTGGTACAGGGTATACTGAGCATACTTTCCCAAGTGGTACTGGGTGGACTGAATATACTTTCCCAAGTGGTACTGGGTAGATTGAACATACTTTCCCAAGTGGTACTGGGTAGACTGGACATACTTTCCCAAGTGGTACTGGGTAGACTGGACATACTTTCCCAAGTGGTACTGGGTAGACTGGACATACTTTCCCAAGTGGTACTGGGTAGACTGGACATACTTTCCCAAGTGGTACTGGGTAGATTGAACATGCTTTCCCAAGTGGTACTGGGTAGACTGGACATACTTTCCCAAGTGGTACTGGGTAGACTGGACATACATCACTCTTGCCCTTCCCATTCTATGCAACTCAGTAACAGCAACAGTCTTCTTCATCTACACAGGCATAACAAATTTTTATTGCTAGTATTGTCTGACATTATTTTAAAAATGTTAACAACGCACTTACTGTCACATTAATATTCTTCAGTCAGAATAGTTCCGATGTTTTACACCGAGTGATCAGTGTTTACTGAACAACTTGTCACACATATATACATAGCAAGATAAACAGGATTTATATTCGTTATCTGTCTTACTGGCGTTTATTTTCTGAATTATCTCAGCCTGTCATATGTAGACAAAGAATAAACTGGTTTATATGGACGTTATTGTGATTTATATAAACGTTGTATATATATATAAATATATATATATATATATATATATATATATATATATATATATATATATATATATATATATATATATATATATATACACACACACACACATATATATATATATATATATATATATATATATATATATATATATATATATATATATATATATATATATACATGCAATAAAATCACAGTAAACAGGTGATTTCAGAATATGCAAAACAACCACTCTGAAAGAATAGAGAAATTCCAAGCGCTTTCGTGACTACTCACATTATCAAGGAACTATGAAAGTAAAGCATCCAAGGAAGCTATATAAGGGGTCTGGCCAGCACCTCACTATCAGATCCCACAACGGTTAAACACCTGACGCGCGCCGACCCAACTTGGATAGGTCCTTTGCACAACTCACCCACAAACTATTCTACCCAAGAAAATTTAAAAATTATTATTTGTCCAGTGTATTATTAAATTCTTCCCAAATTCTATTAATTATAAATGGATCTAATTTATATAAACCGAAGGAAATATTCATATTATTGTCAAAACTGCTTTTTATGAAACAAGATTCAATTATATTCCTGTCGACCATGGACTTGCTTGATACTACTTTCTCAACTTTTTGAAAATCAATTGGATGGTTAAAATCTCTTACATGAATAAATAGAGCATTGGAATCTTGTCCAGTTCTAATGCTATATTTATGTTGTTTTAATCTTAGTTCGAGATTTTTACCAGTTTGACCGTAATAAACTTTATCGCAAATTTTACAAGGAATCTTATAGACACATCCATCAGCATTTTGGTGGGAATTATTTATCAAAATAAATGCAATAGTAATTATGAAAGAAAATGATTACCAAGAAAAAATTAATAATCTCTTAGATGATACTGAAACCTATTCTAAACTTACGAAAAATCCCCTAGAAACCGTTAACAGCAATTTCAATAAAACAATAAAACTTCTACTGAAAGGCAAAGATGAATTAGTCAAACAATTTACTTCCACTAATCCATCTTTGCCTTACATGTATGGACTAATAAAAACACACAAACCAGGGAATCCAGTCAGACCAATTATTAGCTCCATAGGGTCAGTTTCATATAAATTACCCAAATGGCTTGTTGATATTTTGAGCCCTATTGTTGGAAAAATTTCTAACTTTAATGTTAAAAACAACATAGACTTGGTTGATAAATTAAGCTCCTTGACTGACTTAAATGATTTTAACATGGTTAGTTTTGATGTTACTTCCTTGTTTACGAAAGTTCCTGTTGATGATTTATTAAGTTTCTTATCTGAAGAACTCGTTAACTATAATTTACCATTGCCAGTTCCTACTATCATTAAACTTATTAAACTTTGCATTGTTGATGCAAAATTTGTATTTAATGATAAGTTTTACACTCAGAAGTTTGGTATGGCAATGGGAAATCCTCTTTCACCTGTTCTTAGTAACCTATACATGGAATTTTTTGAAACAAGGTTGCTTAACACAATCCTCCCTAATAGAGCTAAATGGTTCAGATATGTTGATGATATTTTGTGTCTTATGCCCAAAAATGTAGATATACACCATTTCCTTGGAAAATTAAATAGCTTAGCCCATTCTATAAACTTTACTGTTGAGTTTGAAGAAAATAACTCATTGCCTTTTCTAGATGTTTTAATTATTAAGAGTAATAATGAATTCAAATTTAAAATTTACAGAAAACCTACAAATAACTGTTCCTATGTCCACTATTATTCCTCGCATCAAGATAGAGTCAAACTGTCTGTTTTCTCATCAATGTTTTTGAGAGCTTTACGAATTTGTAGTCCTGAGTTCATAGATGAGGAAATATCCAAAATTTATGAAATAGGTAATGATTTAAAATACCCAAGAAATGTAATTGATAAATCTTTTAAAGTTGCTAGAAATACTTTTTACAATCCAAAAAGGGACAACCAGCCTTATTCAACTAAAAATATGTTGGTTCTCCCTTACCATGAAAACTTGGTTGATATGCCTTCTCTTCTTAAGACTTTTAATATTAAAGTTGTATTCAAAAATCTTGATAAAGTAAAAAAACTTTTGATAAAGAATTCCCCCCAAAATGCTGATGGATGTGTCTATAAGATTCCTTGTAAAATTTGCGATAAAGTTTATTACGGTCAAACTGGTAAAAATCTCGAACTAAGATTAAAACAACATAAATATAGCATTAGAACTGGACAAGATTCCAATGCTCTATTTATTCATGTAAGAGATTTTAACCATCCAATTGATTTTCAAAAAGTTGAGAAAGTAGTATCAAGCAAGTCCATGGTCGACAGGAATATAATTGAATCTTGTTTCATAAAAAGCAGTTTTGACAATAATATGAATATTTCCTTCGGTTTATATAAATTAGATCCATTTATAATTAATAGAATTTGGGAAGAATTTAATAATACACTGGACAAATAATAATTTTTAAATTTTCTTGGGTAGAATAGTTTGTGGGTGAGTTGTGCAAAGGACCTATCCAAGTTGGGTCGGCGCGCGTTAGGTGTTTAACCGTTGTGGGATCTGATAGTGAGGTGCTGGCCAGACCCCTTATATAGCTTCCTTGGATGATTTACTTTCATAGTTCCTTGATAATGTGAGTAGTCACGAAAGCGCTTGGAATTTCTCTATTCTTTCAGAGTGGTTGTTTTGCATATATATATATATATATATATATATATATATATATATATATATATATATATATATATATATATATATATATATATATATATATATTATATTGTATATGTATATATGTATATATATATATATATATATATATATATATATATATATATATATATATATATATATATATATATATATATATATATATATATATATATATATATATATATATATATATACACACACACACGTCTTATTATTATTATTATTATTATTATTATTATTATTATTATTATTATTATTATTATTATTATTATTGTTGTTGTTGTTGTTGTTGTTTTTGTTGTTATTGTACAGTAGTGTGCAAATTAATTGGGACAGGAGTAAATTTTTTTAATATCTCATAATATGTCTTAATCTCCTGCTTAATTACTGTAGTTCTGGTTATTTTCAGAAGAGTTTACTACCGACTTCAGGCAACTATCTAACTGTGTTATTACCCTGCGACTCTCGTCAGTGCTACAACAGCTGTCGTTCTGCCAAAATGTGCTTAACATTGGTTGATTCTGTGCCAAAGCGTGTAGCAGTATTTATAAAAGCACTTATCTGTCATGTCATTGGCGTGTATTTTTCCAGTAAACATGAATTTTTTTTCAGATATATACTTTATTTAATCACTTTCTCAATTAATATGCACACTAAAAGCAAAGGCAGTTTTAAAATGCCACTGACAGGCTAAGACAGTCTGGAGACAACACTGACAGACTGAGAGAGTTTCAGGGCGTCGGGGAAGGAAAGAACTCAGACAGTAAAATTGCATTTTCAAAGCATCAAAGACACCTAGTGCTATTTAGCTCGATAATTATAATTATAGGCCTACAGAGACTTTAATGCGGCTCTAATGGGACTTACATACCCCGTGAACAATGCTGATGGAATGCCTGGAGGCATTCTGTGAGAGGAGCAGCAGACGCCACCGCCTGTGGAGGCATTCTGTGAGAGGCATCGGTTGGCTGAGCGGTACCGTGGACAGTGTTCCTCTCGTGGCCTCACGCTGCTTCCTATCTTGTCCCTCACAATGCCGCACAAAAGGCCACTTAATTTCCCATGAAGTTTAATCTGATGAGTGTAAACAGGGTGTCCACTAGGCGGGGCGGGGCGGGGCGGGGCGGGGCGGGGCGGAGGTTGCGAGGTATCACGCTGGTTTCAAAACAATCGTCAAGTTAACACTAGGGATGTTGCTTGTGTCTTCGCTGCTTCAGGAAAGGTAGAGGCAGGGCCGGTCCAAAGGACTCTTTGTATGCGCTGTGCTTTCACATACCTCCTGGGCACATTCATAGACCCTGGGCACATTTATAAACCCTGGGCAACATTCATAGGTGCTGGGACCTCTCATAGGGTACACTCATGGTACCTCATCGAGGATTGATGGTGAAAATAAAAGCATATGGTATAAGAGAAAAACTTCCTGTCTGGACAAGTGTCTCACAGACAGGAAAAGGAATGGTACTCAGCCGAGGACTGTTGCGTGGCTTGTCGTAAAGAGTGAAATTCCCCAGGGATCGGTTCTTGGTCCACTTCTTTGCACAATATACGTAAATGATCTCGAGGTAGAACTAACATCTAAAATAACAAAGCATGCGGATTGACACAAATAAACCGCTCATAGGAGGTTATGATGACGTTTCGATCCAACTTGGTTACAAGTCACAGTACGACTTGTAAATGGTCCAAGCCGGACCTAAACGTCATCAGGTGCTTGTCTCTCCTGTGTACAGGTTATTTGTGTATTATTCCAGCCACTGTATTGTGTTTTTTTGTTCGTTTCTTTGAAAGTGACCTGGACTGGTTGGCGCTGCAGTCAAAAACGTGGAAGGTGAGTTTTAACGTAGACAAGTGCACAGTAATGCATTCTGGGTATAACAATCTCAAACATGAATAATAAAATGCTTGACAACAAATTAACCGTAACAAGAGAAGAAAAGGATTTTGGAGCAGTCATAGAGAACCACTGCAAAAGTACTAAGGAACGCCACTCTGCGAGCATCAAACCTAGCACAGTACCAGCTGCTATAATAATAATAATAATACCATAATGATAATTATATCTTTATTTACTACAGGTACATGTACAAGGTATACAGTCCTAGTTAACATCGATGACATACTACTATATAGAAAGCCGCTTGTTATGCTGAGCATTTCGGGAAAATTAGGTCAGTTTTGTCCCAGGATGCGACCCACACCAGTCGACAAACACCCATGTACCATTTTAAACTGATGGGTGAACAGAGACAGGGACAGGGACAGGGACAGCAGGTGTCTTATGGAAACACGTCGCTAATGTTTTCCAGCCGTACCGGAGGAGATTCGAACCTCGGACCTCAGCTTGTGAGCTGAGTGTGCTAGCGATCGAGCTACAGGACACAAAATCACCAGACACCATAATGACTATAATGCCGTTCACTTTGAGTCTTAAAATTGACCTAAAAGACGAAGATATATTGGAAAGCCTCGGACGAGCCGTTATATATATTCAAGAAGCTGACAAGATCACACAGAGATTAACTTTGTGAGCAAAGACTCGAATACTTTACTCTTTGTCTCACAGGAAACTGATACTACGAGATCTTATCCAGACTTTTCAGATATTGAATGGCTTTGACACACTCAAACACGAAGAACCATTTGAGGTGTTGAATGTGGCCATAACTTGAAAAGGTGGAATTAAACCGCAGAAGATGCAACACGAACGTATGCAATAGTTTTTTAATTTTTTTTGTAGTCATGGTAGAACTGTTATCAGCGTAATGACAATAGAGTCATTTAAGAGTCAGCTGGAAAAACACTTCGCAATATACGATTCAGCTAGATTCATCGTGGCTTGGTGGGAGGAATGTCCAGAATCTTGGTTAGTGTATGTTGGAGGAGGACACTCGCTACCTCACTCCAAAGCCAAAAACGTACTGTTTTATATATAAATCTATATATATATATATATATATATATATATATATATATATATATATATATATATATATATATATATATATATATATATATATATATATATATATATATACATATATATATAGATAGGTATTTTGAAGTCAACAGATTCTTGACGCTTGTATAGAGACTGCATCTGGACTTAGTTGACAGCGATTCAACTGAGTCAGTAGTTGTAGCAGTAGAGGGTTGTAATAGTCATACCAGAAGTGGAGTAGTTAGAGTCGTTAAGATAGTAGAGGTAGTTATAACCCAGATCTTCTATCCAGTTCCAATTTTCCTGTAAGTTTTCAGTTTGTCGTGGCATAGTTATCGTCCTGTTTTTACACGTCATCAGTGGAGGGAGTGAAGGATGGGGAGAGAGCCCTCTGCTTTATTATCCTTGATTCATATGCAGAGATAATAAACGATAGTCCGTAAAGAGACCTTAATCTCAGTAGAAGAACACAGTCAAGACCACACCAGACCTCGTCATCAAGACCACACCAGACCTCGTCATCAAGACCACACCAGACCTCGTCATCAAGACCACACCAGACCTCGTCATCAAGACCACACCAGACCTCGTCATAAAGATAACACCAGACTTGGTTGTCAAGATCAGGTCTTATTTCTCTCCCCTCCAACGTTTT
The DNA here is from genome assembly GCF_038502225.1 of Cherax quadricarinatus. Lineage (NCBI taxonomy): Eukaryota > Metazoa > Arthropoda > Malacostraca > Decapoda > Parastacidae > Cherax > Cherax quadricarinatus. Next base: position 23,570,550 of record NC_091315.1, read on the forward strand.
CATTTCTACCTAGAAAACGACTAATCCTGGAACAAAAAAAAAGAAAATCCTTATTCTTGATAATTACTGAAATTATTCGTTTTCTAGTTCAGTGAACAGCTGGATTATATAGCTTTAGCTTCATGGCTTTACTTTTCGTAGCCTTTGTAGCTTCTATGGAGACGCTAATTTCCATTATACATATTTTTTAAAACCGCTGATTTAACGTGTTTACGTTTCTCTGGAGAGGCCTAAAGTATTATATATTGGAAGACTAATGTATTATAAAATGGAGGACTAATGTATTATAAATGATTTATAAACTGGAGGACTAATGTATTATAAATTGGAAGACTAATGTATGATAAATTAAAGCGAGATTAACTCTGCTTGATTAGAATAACAAATGAGAGTTATTAGACAGGGTGATTACAGTTTTTCGGTGGTGACTGTTAGATTATTTAGCGTTTTGTAAATTATAATAAATGAAATTGGATAAACAGGTACACAGGCGACGCTGGGGTAAACACAGGTACACAGGCGACGCTGGGGTAAACACAGGTACACAGGGGACGCTGGGGTAAACACAGGTACACAGGCGACGCTGGGGTAAACACAGGTACACAGGGGACGCTGGGGTAAACACAGGTACACAGGCGACGCTGGGGTAAATACAGGTACACAGGCGACGCTGGGGTAAACACAGGTACACAGGCGACGCTGGGGTAAACACAGGTACACAGGGGACGCTGGGGTAAACACAGGTACACAGGCGACGCTGGGGTAAACACAGGTACACAGGGGACGCTGGGGTAAACACAGGTACACAGGCGACGCTGGGGTAAATACAGGTACACAGGCGACGCTGGGGTAAACACAGGTACACAGGCGACGCTGGGGTAAACACAGGTACACAGGCGACGCTGGGGTAAACACAGGTACACAGGGGACGCTGGGGTAAACACAGGTACACAGGGGACGCTGGGGTAAACACAGGTACACAGGCGACGCTGGGGTAAACACAGGTACACAGGCGACGCTGGGGTAAACACAGGTACACAGGCGACGCTGGGGTAAACACAGGTACACAGGCGACGCTGGGGTAAACACAGGTACACAGGCGACACTGGGGTAAACACAGGTACACAGGCGACGCTGGGGTAAACACAGGTACACAGGCGACGCTGGGGTAAACACAGGTACACAGGCGACGCTGGGGTAAACACAGGTACACAGGCGACGCTGGGGTAAACACAGGTACACAGGCGACGCTGGGGTAAACACAGGTACACAGGCGACGCTGGGATAAACACAGGTACACAGGCGACACTGGGGTAAACACAGTTACACAGGCGACGCTGGGGTAAACACAGGTACACAGGCGACGCTGGGGTAAACACAGGTACACAGGCGACGCTGGGGTAAACACAGGTACACAGGCGACGCTGGGGTAAACACAGGTACACAGGCGAAGCTGGGGTAAACACAGGTACACAGGCGACGCAGGGGTAAGCACAGGTACACAGGGGACGCTGGGGTAAGCACAGGTACACAGGCGACGCTGGGGTAAACACAGGTACACAGGCGACGCTGGGATAAACACAGGTACACAGGCGACGCTGGGGTAAATACAGGTACACAGGCGACGCTGGGGTAAATACAGGTACACAGGCGACGCTGGGGTAAACACACGTACACAAGCGACGCTGGGGTAAACACAGGTACACATGCGACGCTGGGGTAAATACAGGTACACAGGCGACGCTGGGGTAAACACAGGTACACAAGCGACGCTGGGGTAAACACAGGTACACAGGCGACGCTGGGGTAAATACAGGTACACAGGCGACGCTGGGGTAAACATAGGTACACAAGCGACGCTGGGGTAAACACAGGTACACAGGCGACGCAGGGGTAAACACAGGTACACAGGCGACACTTGGGCAAACACAGGTACACAGGCGACACTGGGGTAAACACAGGTACACAGGCGACGCAGGGGCAAACACAGGTACACAGGCGACACTGGGGTAAACACAGGTACACAGGCGACACTGGGGTAAACACAGGTACACAGGCGACGCTGGGGTAAACACAGGTACACAGGCGACGCAGGGGTAAACACAGGTACACAGGGGACGCTGGGGTAAACACAGGTACACAGGCGACGCAGGGGTAAACACAGGTACACAGGCGACGCAGGGGCAAACACAGGTACACAGGCGACACTGGGGTAAACACAGGTACACAGGCGACACTGGGGTAAACACAGGTACACAGGCGACGCTGGGGTAAACACAGGTACACAGGCGACGCAGGGGTAAACACAGGTACACAGGGGACGCTGGGGTAAACACAGGTACACAGGCGACGCAGGGGTAAACGCAGGTACACAGGCGACGCTGGGGTAAACACAGGTACACAGGCGAAGCTGGGGTAAACACAGGTACACAGGCGACGCAGGGGTAAGCACAGGTACACAGGGGACGCTGGGGTAAGCACAGGTACACAGGCGACGCAGGGGTAAACACAAGTATACAGGGGACACTGGGGTAAACACAGGTACACAGGCGACGCTGGGGTAAAGACAGGTACACAGGCGACGCTGGGGTAAACACAGGTACACAGGCGACGCACTGGTAAACACAGGTACACAGGGGACACTGGGGTAAACACAGGTACACAGGCGACGCTAGGGTAAACACAGGTACACAGGCGACGCTGGGGTAAACACAGGTACACAGGCGACGCTAGGGTAAACACAGGTACACAGGCGACGCTGGGGTAAACACAGGTACACAGGCGACGCTGGGGTAAACACAGGTACACAGGCGACGCTGGGGTAAACACAGGTACACAGGCGACTCTTGGGCAAACACAGGTACACAGGCGACACTGGGGTAAACACAGGTACACAGGCGACGCAGGGGCAAACACAGGTACACAGGCGACACTGGGGTAAACACAGGTACACAGGTGACACTGGGGTAAACACAGGTACACAGGCGACGCTGGGGTAAACACAGGTACACAGGCGACGCAGGGGTAAACACAGGTACACAGGGGACGCTGGGGTAAACACAGGTACACAGGCGACGCAGGGGTAAACACAGGTACACAGGCGACGCAGGGGCAAACACAGGTACACAGGCGACACTGGGGTAAACACAGGTACACAGGCGACACTGGGGTAAACACAGGTACACAGGCGACGCTGGGGTAAACACAGGTACACAGGCGACGCAGGGGTAAACACAGGTACACAGGGGACGCTGGGGTAAACACAGGTACACAGGCGACGCAGGGGTAAACGCAGGTACACAGGCGACGCTGGGGTAAACACAGGTACACAGGCGAAGCTGGGGTAAACACAGGTACACAGGCGACGCAGGGGTAAGCACAGGTACACAGGGGACGCTGGGGTAAGCACAGGTACACAGGCGACGCAGGGGTAAACACAAGTATACAGGGGACACTGGGGTAAACACAGGTACACAGGCGACGCTGGGGTAAAGACAGGTACACAGGCGACGCTGGGGTAAACACAGGTACACAGGCGACGCACTGGTAAACACAGGTACACAGGGGACACTGGGGTAAACACAGGTACACAGGCGACGCTAGGGTAAACACAGGTACACAGGCGACGCTGGGGTAAACACAGGTACACAGGCGACGCTAGGGTAAACACAGGTACACAGGCGACGCTGGGGTAAACACAGGTACACAGGCGACGCTGGGGTAAACACAGGTACACAGGCGACGCAGGGGTAAACACAGGTACACAGGCGACACTGGGGTAAACACAGGTACACAGGCGACACTGGGGTAAACACAGGTACACAGGGGACACTGGGGTAAACACAGGTACACAGGCGACGCAGGGGTAAACACAGGTACACAGGGGACGCTGGGGTAAGCACAGGTACACAGGCGACGCAGGGGTAAACACAGGTACACAGGGGACACTGGGGTAAACACAGGTACACAGGCGACGCTGGGGTAAACACAGGTACACAGGCGACGCTGGGGTAAACACAGGTACACAGGCGACGCAGGGGTAAACACAGGTACACAGGGGACACTGGGGTAAACACAGGTACACAGGCGACGCTAGGGTAAACACAGGTACACAGGCGACGCTGGGGTAAACACAGGTACACAGGCGACGCTGGGGTAAACACAGGTACACAGGCGACGCTGGGGTAAACACAGGTACACAGGCGACGCTGGGGTAAACACAGGTACACAGGCGACGCTGGGATAAACACAGGTACACAGGCGACACTGGGGTAAACACAGTTACACAGGCGACGCTGGGGTAAACACAGGTACACAGGCGACGCTGGGGTAAACACAGGTACACAGGCGACGCTGGGGTAAACACAGGTACACAGGCGACGCTGGGGTAAACACAGGTACACAGGCGAAGCTGGGGTAAACACAGGTACACAGGCGACGCAGGGGTAAGCACAGGTACACAGGGGACGCTGGGGTAAGCACAGGTACACAGGCGACGCTGGGGTAAACACAGGTACACAGGCGACGCTGGGATAAACACAGGTACACAGGCGACGCTGGGGTAAATACAGGTACACAGGCGACGCTGGGGTAAATACAGGTACACAGGCGACGCTGGGGTAAACACACGTACACAAGCGACGCTGGGGTAAACACAGGTACACATGCGACGCTGGGGTAAATACAGGTACACAGGCGACGCTGGGGTAAACACAGGTACACAAGCGACGCTGGGGTAAACACAGGTACACAGGCGACGCTGGGGTAAATACAGGTACACAGGCGACGCTGGGGTAAACATAGGTACACAAGCGACGCTGGGGTAAACACAGGTACACAGGCGACGCAGGGGTAAACACAGGTACACAGGCGACACTTGGGCAAACACAGGTACACAGGCGACACTGGGGTAAACACAGGTACACAGGCGACGCAGGGGCAAACACAGGTACACAGGCGACACTGGGGTAAACACAGGTACACAGGCGACACTGGGGTAAACACAGGTACACAGGCGACGCTGGGGTAAACACAGGTACACAGGCGACGCAGGGGTAAACACAGGTACACAGGGGACGCTGGGGTAAACACAGGTACACAGGCGACGCAGGGGTAAACACAGGTACACAGGCGACGCAGGGGCAAACACAGGTACACAGGCGACACTGGGGTAAACACAGGTACACAGGCGACACTGGGGTAAACACAGGTACACAGGCGACGCTGGGGTAAACACAGGTACACAGGCGACGCAGGGGTAAACACAGGTACACAGGGGACGCTGGGGTAAACACAGGTACACAGGCGACGCAGGGGTAAACGCAGGTACACAGGCGACGCTGGGGTAAACACAGGTACACAGGCGAAGCTGGGGTAAACACAGGTACACAGGCGACGCAGGGGTAAGCACAGGTACACAGGGGACGCTGGGGTAAGCACAGGTACACAGGCGACGCAGGGGTAAACACAAGTATACAGGGGACACTGGGGTAAACACAGGTACACAGGCGACGCTGGGGTAAAGACAGGTACACAGGCGACGCTGGGGTAAACACAGGTACACAGGCGACGCACTGGTAAACACAGGTACACAGGGGACACTGGGGTAAACACAGGTACACAGGCGACGCTAGGGTAAACACAGGTACACAGGCGACGCTGGGGTAAACACAGGTACACAGGCGACGCTAGGGTAAACACAGGTACACAGGCGACGCTGGGGTAAACACAGGTACACAGGCGACGCTGGGGTAAACACAGGTACACAGGCGACGCAGGGGTAAACACAGGTACACAGGCGACACTGGGGTAAACACAGGTACACAGGCGACACTGGGGTAAACACAGGTACACAGGGGACACTGGGGTAAACACAGGTACACAGGCGACGCAGGGGTAAACACAGGTACACAGGGGACGCTGGGGTAAGCACAGGTACACAGGCGACGCAGGGGTAAACACAGGTACACAGGGGACACTGGGGTAAACACAGGTACACAGGCGACGCTGGGGTAAACACAGGTACACAGGCGACGCTGGGGTAAACACAGGTACACAGGCGACGCAGGGGTAAACACAGGTACACAGGGGACACTGGGGTAAACACAGGTACACAGGCGACGCTGGGGTAAACACAGGTACACAGGCGACGCTGGGGTAAACACAGGTACACAGGCGAAGCTGGGGTAAACACAGGTACACAGGCGACGCAGGGGTAAACACAGGTACACAGGCGAAGCTGGGGTAAACACAGGTACACAGGCGACACTGGGGTAAACACTGGTACACAGGCGACACTGGGGTAAACACAGGTACACAGGCGACGCTGGGGTAAACACAGGTACACAGGCGAAGCTGGGGTAAACACAGGTACACAGGCGACGCAGGGGTAAACACAGGTACACAGGCGAAGCTGGGGTAAACACAGGTACACAGGCGACACTGGGGTAAACACAGGTACACAGGCGACACTGGGGTAAACACAGGTACACAGGCGACGCTGGGGTAAACACAGGTACACAGGCGACACTGGGGTAAACACAGGTACACAGGCGACGCTGGAGTAAACACAGGTACACAGGCGACGCTGGGGTAAATACAGGTACACAGGCGACGCTGGGGTAAACACAGGTACACAGGCGACGCTAGGGTAAACACAGGGACACAGGCGACACTGGGGTAAACACAGGTAAACCATACCCCCGGCCGGGATTGAACCCGCGGTCATAGAGTCTCAAAACACAGTTACACAGGCGACATTGGGGTAAACACGGGTGCTATGCACAGTACATGTATATACATCCCAACTGGTGCATTTTTCTGTGTGTGTGTAAGGAAGGGTTCACCTTAATCCCTCTTTTAGGGATTCAAGTATTCTTGTCTGGCGGTGATACTGCTGCGCACAGCCTATCAAGCTGGTGTGGTTGATAGGCTTTTATAACTCCATTAACCAACCGAGCAGGCTATGTAAGCTATATTGTGACACTGTTTCGCTTTGTCATTCGCTTGATAGACATTGAGTTTAACGTTCTCTGTGAAAGGCTAGATGGAGCTCTACATCCATGTCTTCTTTGTCTTCGTGAATCACGAAGACTTGTGCTTCACAACTGTTGGTACAAATTAATCTCTTGTTACGTTGTTGAAGGGAACAAAAGTGTCAACTTAGGAGATTAATGTTTCGTACTTGCTGCTCCAAGTGAATCTCCTCGTTACATTTTTCAAAAGAACAAATGTTCCTAAGAACGTAATTTTTCAGTCTTTGGTCGAAAGGAATCATTCGTTGTGTTGTTCAAAGGGGAAGACAGAGTGAGAGTAAGACACATGTGCAACATCTGGGTATCTTTATTGTAGACGTTTCGCCATCCAGTGTCTTACTCTCATCTTGTCGGTATTATATACCATTCGTACACAACTTGTCAGACACTGCAACATCATGGAATCTTAATTCTGAGGACATGTACATAACCTTCACGACTACGACAACTACTACTACACCTAACCCATCTCTTTGGGAAGGACCTACTTCCACTGGGGAATCCCGCCTACCAGTGAATTTTCCCTCGTCTGCTTCACCTGACGTTACTATATAAGCGCTAGGATTCTTTCTTCTGCTTCAGAATCTCCACGACTATGGTGCTGTTCGCACCTACTCCTAGGTTGAGGGACTGATTACCTCATCTTCTGTACATAGTTCTACTGTCTTCAAGTTATGTCCTAGAATTTGTATTGATAAAGCCACTGGATGGCGAAACGTCTACAATAAAGATACCCAGATGTTGCACATGTGTCTTACTCTCATCTTGTCGGTATTATATACCATTCGTACACAACGGGAAGACAGAGGCTCCTCCAGAGACACATATTTTCGTAATTGCTAGTCCAAACGAATAATTTTTTCGCTACAATATTAATGACGCATTTTTATTGTGGGATTTACAAAAACCTTTATGTACACTCGTGTATCAGTGTTAATTTCGGTTCCTCGTTAACCAAACAGTTCATGGCATTGGTCAATTGAATTGCACAATTTTTTTTTTTTTTTTATGTAATTGTATGTTACACAGAGCTCACTGGGATCTCCAGGAAGATCTTCAGGTCTTGGAATTTCTTAAAAAAAAAAAAAAAAAGACTTCGTGTCTGAGTTAAGAATCCTTCCCACTCCCGTAGCTGACACCCTCAGGCGCTCAGTTGACGCGGAAAGCGCTCTCGCACTAGAAAGTGCTCTCGCACTGGAAAGTTCTCTCGCACTGGAAAGTGCCCTTGCACTTGAAAGCACTCTCGCACTGGAAAGTGCTCTCGCACTGGAAAGTGCTCTCGCACTGGAAAGTGCTCTCGCACTTGAAAGTGCTCTCGCACTGGAAAGTGCTCTCACACTTGAAAGTGCTCTCGCGCTGGAAAGTGCTCTCGCACTAGAAAGCGCTCTTGCACCGGAAAGCGCTCTCGCACCGGAAAGCGCTCTCGCACCGGAAAGCGCTCTCGCACTGGAAAGAGCTCTCGCACTGGAAAGCGCTCTCGCACTGGAAAGCGCTCTCGCACCGGAAAGTGCTCTCGCACCGAAAAGCGCTCTCGCACCGGAAAGCGCTCTCGCACTAGAAAGCGCTCTCGCACTGGAAAGTGCTCTCGCACTGGAAAGCGCTCTCGCACTGGAAAGCGCTCTCGCACTGGAAAGCACTCTCGCACTGGAAAGTGCTCTCGCACTGGAAAGCGCTCTCGCACTGGAAAGCGCTCTCGTACTGGAAAGCGCTCTCGCACTGGAAAGCGCTCTCGCACTAGAAAGCGCTCTGGCACCGGAAAGCGCTCTCGCACCGGAAAGCGCTCTCGCACTGGAAAGTGCTCTCGCACTAGAAAGCGCTCTCGCACCGGAAAGCGCTCTCGCACTGGAAAGAGTTCTTGCACTGGAAAGTGCTCTCGCGCTGGAAAGCGCTCTCGCACTGTAAAGTTCTCCCGCACTGGAAAGCGCTCTCGCACCGGAAAGCGCTCTCGCACTGGAAAGTGCTCTCGCACTAGAAAGCACTCTCGCACTGGAAAGCGCTCTCGCACTGGGAAGCGCTCTCACACTGGAAAGCACTCTCGCACTGGAAAGCGCTCTCGCATTGGAAAGCGCTCTCGCACTGGAAAGCGCTCTCGCACTGGAAAGCACTCTAGCACCGGAAAGCTCTCACGTACTGGAAAACGCTCTCCCACTGGAAAGCGCTCTCGCACTGGAAAGCGCTCTCGTACTGGAAAACGCTCTCCCACTGGAAAGCACTCTCGCACTGGAAAGCGCTCTCGCACCGGAAAGCGCTCTCGTACTGGAAAGCACTCTCGCACCGGAAAGCGCTCTCGTACTGGAAAACGCTCTCCCACTGGAAAGCGCTCTCGCACTGGAAAACGCTCTCCCACTGGAAAGCGCTCTCGCACTGGAAAGCGCTCTCGCACTGGAAAGTGCTCTCGTACTGGAAAGCGCTCTCACACTGGAAAGCGCTCTCGCACTGGAAAGCGCTCTTGTGCTGGAAAGCGCTCTCGCACTGGAAAGCGCGCCGGGTCACCATCTGGGGAAGACCCGGGCCGGAAGTACCGACAATTCCCTAATGAACTGGAAAGCGCTTTCGTACTGGAAAGCGCTCTCGTACTGGAAAGCGCTCTCGTACTGGAAAGCGCTCTTGTACTGGAAAGCGCTCTCGTACTGGAAAGCGCTCTTGTACTGGAAAGCGCTCTTGTACTGGAAAGCGCTCTTGTACTGGAAAGCGCTCTCGTACTGGAAAGCGCTCTAGTACTGGAAAGCGCTCTCGCACTGGAAAGCGCTCTCGCACTGTGTGTCATCTCTGGTTTCGGTGTTTCAGCATCTCTCTAAAGTTAATGACCCAAGTCCAATTTCCCGAGTTGGTCATGTGATAAGAAATGCAGCCATCATCTGTTCTTCAGATCACAAGCAGCTGACCATTAAGATGTAATTCAATATATTCGGCCAATTAAATTCTAAATCGCCTGGAATTTCAACTCAAGGAAGGAGCGGAGTCTCGAACACGCTTCATTAGGAACCGAAATCCTACTGGATTTAATCTGAACCTCACTTGTTTATTGATGACAAAGTTCTAATTGCATTCGAATTCCCCAGTAGAGATCTATAAATGGATGGACATAATATATATATATGTATATATATATATATATATATATATATATATATATATATATATATATATATATATATATATATACATACATATATATATATATATATATATATATATATATATATATATATATATATATATATATATATATATATATATAAATATATATATATATATATATATATATATATATATATATATATATGTCGTGCCGAATATGTAAAACTGGTCAGTTAGCAAGAACTCATTTAAAATTAAGCCCTTTCTAAAATATTCTCCTATACGTTTGAAGATATATATTTTTCATTAATGTTGATGTGAAAATTTATAATTTTGCACCAAAAGAATCTTAGAAAACTTACCTAACCTTATTATAACAAACGCAATTTATTTTAGCCTAACCCAACTAAATGTATTTTAGATTTGTTTACAATAATTTAATACTAAACAAACACAGTGAAATATATTCTTTTCGTTAGGTTCAGAATGATTTTGGCGAAATTATTGCATACACAAATTTTCACTTGTCCTATATGGCAAGATGAACGTTGCTATTTAAGGCAAGATCGCAAGTTCTGCCTATTCAGCACGACATATATATATATATATATATATATATATATATATATATATATATATATATATATATATATATATATATATATATATATATATATATATATATATATATATATATATATATATATATATATATATATAATATATATATATACATATATATAAACAGAACTGCGGCTTGGCCAAGACTCGATCCTGCGTTCCCATGCTCAACCCCGTGTGAACTGAAGAAAGTACGTATCACTTTATCCAGAATGATGCGTACTTTGTTCAGTTCACACAGGGTTGGGCATGGGAACGCAGGATCGAGTCCTAGCCAAACAGCACTTCTGTTCATGATTCAAAATCGTTTGTTTCGTGATGTCACTGATATATAATCCTGGTTGCAAAAATTCAATTTGTGTTGCTATTATCGAAGGGAGGGTCGAGCCTGCACTCCGTGTAATGAATAATACACACTATTGCACCTCATGTAAACGTAACACAAATTATAATATTCAGGCGAGAGTTCGTAGATTATATACACCGAGAGGTGTGTCTCTCGGTGTATATATATATACACTAAGAGTTGACCTTAACAAGTATTTAAGTGATTACTCTTGACTGGTGGTGAACAGGTTACACGCGGCCTTAAATGACTCTCGTGTAGTCGGTAGACGTTAAACCTAATTACTAAACCAATCAAGCGTTCAGAATCGTTCTCGTATGTAGACGGCGTCAACATGAGTTCTTGTAAGCCAGGCGGAGTCTGGTTCATCTTTTGAGGTACATCTCAGAGTGTGTGTGTGATGTTATGTTGTCTTCATGGGTGTTTGTTTACTGTTCTGTGCGTTGTGTGTACCAGTGTTAGTACCTGTGTGTACCAGTGTTAGTACCTGTGTGTACCAGTGTTAGTGCCTGTGTGTACCAGTGTTAGTACCTGTGTGTACCAGTGTTAGTACCTGTGTGTACCAGTGTTAGTACCTGTGTGTACCAGTGTTAGTACCTGTGTGTACCAGTGTTAGTACCTGTGTGTACCAGTGTTAGTACCTGTGTGTACCAGTGTTAGTGCCTGTGTGAACCAGTGTTAGTACCTGTGTGTACCAGTGTTAGTACCTGTGTGTACCAGTGTTAGTGCCTGTGTGTACCAGTGTTAGTACCTGTGTGTACCAGTGTTAGTACCTGTGTGTACCAGTGTTAGTGCCTGTGTGTACCAGTGTCAGTACCTGTGTGTACCAGTGTTAGTACCTGTGTGTACCAGTGTTAGTACCTGTGTGTACCAGTGTTAGTACCTGTGTGTACCAGTGTTAGTACCTGTGTGTACCAGTGTTAGTACCTGTGTGTACCAGTGTTAGTACCTGTGTGTACCAGTGTTAGTACCTGTGTGTACCAGTGTTAGTACCTGTGTGTACCAGTGTTAGTACCTGTGTGTACCAGTGTTAGTACCTGTGTGAACCAGTGTTAGTACCTGTGTGTACCAGTGTTAGTACCTGTGTGTACCAGTGTTAGTACCTGTGTGTACCAGTGTTAGTACCTGTGTGTACCAGTGTTAGTACCTGTGTGTACCAGTGTTAATACCTGTGTGTACCAGTGTTAGTGCCTGTGTGAACCAGTGTTAGTACCTGTGTGTACCAGTGTTAG
>NC_091315.1:23595363-23600363 GCF_038502225.1 Cherax quadricarinatus
ACCATCATCCACCCACACCAACATCCACCCACACCATCATGCACCCACACCATCATCCACCCACACCATCATCCACCCACACCATCATCCACCGACACCATCATCCACCCACACCATCATCCACCCACACCATCATCCACCCACACCATCATCCACCCACACTATCATCCACCCACACCATCATCCACCCACACCATCATCCACCCACACCATCATCCACCCACACCATCATCCAACCACACCATCGTCCACCCACACCATCATCCACCCACACCATCATCCACCCACACCATCATCCACCGACACCATCATCCACCCACACCATCATCCACCCACACCATCATCCACCCACACCATCATCCACCCACACCATCATCCACCCACACCATCATCCACCGACACCATCATCCACCCACACCATCATCCACCGACACAATCATCCACCCACACCATCATCCACTCACACCATCATCCACCGACACCATCATCCACCCATACCATCATCCACTCTTAAACATCCTTAATCCGACAACCTCTGAGACCTAGCCAGGATCCAAGTGTTTCTTATGAGAGACGATATTTCAGGTCTTCCCAGCAGTCCGTTGGGACCCCCCAACGGGACCCCCCAACCGGACCCCCCCAACCGGACCCCCCAACCGGACCCCCCAACGGGACCCCCCAACCGGACCCCCCAACGGGACCTCCCAACGGGACCTCCCAACGGGACCTCCCGTTGGGATCTATATATCCTCTAGTTATCCACAAATCCGCTTTCTGCGCGCTCCCGAAGCCCTATTATGCGGGTGGATTATTGTATAGGATGAAGGTAATGGAGATAGAGAGAGAGAGAGAGAGAGAGAGAGAGAGAGAGAGAGAGAGAGAGAGAGAGAGAGAGAGAGAGAGAGAGAGAGAGAGAGAGAGAGACAGACAGAGAGAGAGAGAGAGAGACAGAGAGAGAGAGAGAGAGAGAGAGACAGAGAGAGAGAGAGAGACAGAGAGAGAGAGAGAGACAGAGAGAGGATAAAGCTCGTGCATGACACACCAGCAATTATGGATACTTTTATTCATCAACGACATTTCGCGCACGTTTTTATTTATTTTTTTTTTATTTCGCTGTTCCATGTGTCTTCCCAAGCGTGTGTGCTGCATGACGGGGCGTACAGCCTGTGTTGCATGACGGGCCGTACAGCCTGTGTTGCATGACGGGTCGTACAGCTTGTGTTGCATGACGGGCCGTACAGCCTGTGTTGCATGACGGGTCGTACACCCTGTGTTGCATGACGGGTCGTACAGCCTGTGTTGCATGACGGGTCGTACACCCTGTGTTGAATGACGAGTCGTACAGCCTGTGTTGCATGACGGGTCGTACACCCTGTGTTGCACGACGGGTCGTACAGCTTGTGTTGCGTCACGGGACTTACAGCTTGTGTTGCGTCACGGGACTTACAGTTTGTGTTGCGTCACGGGACTTACAGTTTGTGTTGCGTCACGGGACTTACAGCTTGTGTAGCGTCACGGGACTTACAGTTTGTGTTGCGTCACGGGACTTACAGCTTGTGTTGCGTCAAGGGACTTACAGCTTGTGTTGCGTCAAGGGACTTACAGCTTGTGTTGCGTCAAGGGACTTACAGCTTGTGTTGCGTCAAGGGACTTACAGCTCGTGTTGCGTCAAGGGACTTACAGCTCGTGTTGCGTCAAGGGACTTACAGCTTGTGTTGCGTCAAGGGACTTACAGCTTGTGTTGCAAGAGACGCACAGTTTGAAAAACTTATAGTATGCGCAACATTTCGCCTATTAAACCAAATTTCTTTTCGCCCACTGGATTTCTGGTTTCTTCCGAGTGTTTTCTTCTGCTAAAACAGAGGGGAAGGAGAGGGGGAAGTGGACAGTGATGGGGGAGGAGGTAGAACCACATTTTTACCCTTCACTGGATCGCCCACCTGATGGCTTTCCATTCTCCAGTATAAGTAACCCTTCCGGTTTTGGTGCTTTTCTACCAATCTGATAATAATAATAATAATAATAATAATAATAATAATAATAATAATAATAATAATAATAATAATAATAATAATAATAATAGTAAAATTAATAATAATGATAATTCAACTTTCGTGTAAGACCTGGAATAAGAGTGAAGACAGGTGTGGTGGAGCGTGGGACACCTTAGTGAAGTTACTTATCTGGGAGAGAATGTGTTTATGGTAGACGAAGTGCAGTCACAGTGTAGACGAAGTGCAGTCACAGCGTAGACGAAGTGCAGTCACAGTGTAGACGAAGTGCAGTCACAGTGTAGACGAAGTGCAGTCACAGTGTAGACGAAGCGCAGTCACAGTGTAGACGAAGTGCAGTCACAGTGTAGACGAAGTGCAGTCACAGTGTAGATGAAGTGCAGTCACAGTGTAGACGAAGTGCAGTCACAGTGTAGACGAAGTGAGTCACAGTGTAGACGAAGTGCAGTCACAGTGTAGACGAAGTGCAGTCACAGTGTAGACGAAGTGCAGTCACAGTGTAGATGAAGTGCAGTCACAGTGTAGACGAAGTGCAGTCACAGTGTAGACGAAGTGCAGTCACAGTGTAGATGAAGTGCAGTCACAGTGTAGACGAAGTGCAGTCACAGTGTAGATGAAGTGCAGTCACAGTGTAGACGAAGTGCAGTCACAGTGTAGATGAAGTGCAGTCACAGTGTAGACGAAGTGCAGTCACAGTGTAGACGAAGTGCAGTCACAGTGTAGATGAAGTGCAGTCACAGTGTAGACGAAGTGCAGTCACAGTGTAGACGAAGAGCAGTTACAGTGTAGACGAAGTGCAGTCACAGTGTAGATGAAGTGCAGTCACAGTGTAGACGAAGTGCAGTCACAGTGTAGACGAAGAGCAGTTACAGTGTAGACGAAGAGCAGTCACAGTATAGACGAAGAGCAGTCACAGTGTAGACGAAGAGCAGTTACAGTGTAGACGAAGTGCAGTCACAGTGTAGACGAAGAGCAGTTACAGTGTAGACGAAGTGCAGTCACAGTGTAGACGAAGTGCAGTCACAGTGTAGACGAAGTGCAGTCACAGTGTAGACGAAGAGCAGTTACAGTGTAGACGAAGAGCAGTCACAGTGTAGACGAAGAGCAGTCACAGTGTAGACGAAGAGCAGTCACAGTGTAGACGAAGTGCAGTCACAGTGTAGACGAAGTGCAGTCACAGTGTAGACGAAGTGCAGTCACAGTGTAGACGAAGTGCAGTCACAGTGTAGACGAAGTGCAGTCACAGTGTAGACGAAGTGCAGTCACAGTGTAGACGTAGAGCAGTCACAGTGTAGACGAAGAGCAGTCACAGTGTAGACGAAGTGCAGTCACAGTGTAGACGAAGAGCAGTCACAGTGTAGACGAAGAGCAGTCACAGTGTAGACGATGGGGAAATAAACAGCAGGAATCTCAAAGGACAGGAAAATGTAAAAAAAAAAAAAAAGATTGAACATGAGGGTATTTGAATGTTCCAGAGAGGAGGAGGAGGCTGGAGGCAGTAGAGACGTCATATTGCAGCTAAGAGGAAGCTGGGGGCAGTGGAGACGTCATATTGCAGCTAGGAGGAAGTTGGGGGCAGTGAAGATGTCATGTTGCAGCTAGGAGGATGCTGGAGGCAATGGAGACGTCATGTTGCAGCTAGGAGGAAGCTGGAGGCAGTGGAGACGTCATGTTGCAGCTAGGAGAATGCTGGATGTAGTGGAGACGTCATGTTGCAACTATGATGAAGCTGGAGGCAGTGTAGACGTCATGTTACAGAGAGAAGGAGGAAGCTGGAGGCAGTGGAGACGTGAAGTTGCAGCTAGCATGATGCTGGAGGTAGAGAAGTCATGTTGCAGCTAGGAGGAGGTTGGAGGGAGTGGAGACGTCATGTTGCAACTAGGAGGAAGCTGGAGGCAGTGGAGACATGATGGGGTAGCTAGGAGGAAGCTGGACGTAGTGGAGACATGCTGCAGCTAGGAGGAGGTTGGAGGCAGTGGAGACGTCATGTTGCAACTAGGAGGAATCTGGAGGCAGTGGAGACGTCATGGTGCAGTTAGGAGGAGGCTGGAGGTAGTGGAGACGTCATGCTGCAGCTACTAGGAAGATGGAATCAGTGGAGACGTGATGGGGTAGCAAGTAGGAAGCTGGAGGTAGTGGAGACATGTTGCAGCTAGGAGGAGGCTAGAGGCAGTGGAGACGTCATGTTGCAGCTAGGAGGAGGCTAGAGGCAGTGGAGACGTCATGTTGCAGCTAGGAGGAGGCTGGAGGCAGTGGAGACGTCATGTTGCAGCTAGGAGGAGGCTGGAGGCAGTGGAGACATCATGTTGCAGCTAGGAGGAGGCTGGAGGCAGTGGAGGTATCATGTTGCAGCTAGGAGGAGGCTGGAGGCAGTGGAAACGTCATGTTGCAGCTAGGAGGATGCTGGAATATTAAGAGGAGTTAATTTAATATCTTTGTTTTTGCCCCCTGTAACAATGGTGTGGGTGGTAGTCAAAATATTACAGAGGGACATAATAGGTCCAGCGACTCTGCCTCAAAGTTTTGGTAGTTAAACAGGTTACAGTGATTATGCACTATTTACATACTTATATCTGGTTACAATCGTAATGAGTTATTTATGCAAACATGAATTAAGACACAAATACATATCACAGTGTAGATCATATGAGGCTTTGAATTATTTTATTTAAATGGTTAAGAGTTATTTAAATGGTTATGAGTCAGGATATTTTTGCTGAATGGTTGGTAATATGTCACCATGAATAAAATACTTTGACGTTTGTTGAAGAGTTGCAAGTGAGCTGTCTCTGAATTCATTAATTTGATCGCATTCCAGCAGATAATGATGCAAGGTGTGGCAATACTTCATCTGGCAAAGTTCGCATTTAGTTATGTCGAGAGCAGCTGGTGATGTAACCTCCCAGAAATTCTTATATCCCAGCTGGAGCCTGAAGGTAGTCACATCCTAAGAGTCTGCTGATTTTGTTGGATGCACGATAGACGAAG
>NC_091315.1:23602863-23612863 GCF_038502225.1 Cherax quadricarinatus
TGCTAGGGTATTGGGTGAGGTGTGGGATTAAAAGATAAAGAATCTAATACAAAGTGGGAGTTGTCACAGTTGCTGTTTGCCGATGACACAGTTCCTTTGGGAGATTCTGAAGGGAAGTTGCAAAAATTGATGAATGAATTTGGGAGGGTATGTTAAAGAAGGAAATAAAAAGGGAACATAGGAAAGGGCAAGATGCTGAGAGCAACAAAGAGTCTACGTAATGAAAGACTGGACCTTAGATTAAAGAGAATATGGGGAAAGTTAATGTGTCCATACATTTGGGAGCAGACTTGTCGGTAGATGGGTCTATGAGAAAAGAAGTGAACCACAGAACAGAAGAAGGAGATAAAATGTGGGAGATGTGCTAGTGTGTAGTTGTGCCAACACTCTTACATGGGTGTGAAGCATGGGTTTTAAATGTTGCAACAAGGAGAAGGTTGAAGACAGCCGAGATGTCGTGTTTGAGGGCAATGTGTTGTGTGAACGTTATGCAGAGAATTCGGAGCTTGGAAATTAGAAAGTATAGGGTTACGAGAAGTATTATTCATAGGGCTAAGGAGAGGTTGCTGAAGTGGTTTGAGCATTTAGAAAACAGTAAGGACAACAATGAGCATGGGGGTATATAAATCAGGAGTGGACGGAAGGAAGGGTAGTAGTCATCCTAGGAAGGTTAGAGGGAGGGGGGTAAAGGTTATGATTACTGGGGGCTTGGACATCCAACAAGCTTGTGTGTGTGTGTGTGTGTGTGTGTGTGTGTGTGTGTGTGTGTGTGTGTGTGTGTGTTATATCAGAGTGGAGGTAAGTAGTTGTTGCGACGTGAAGTGCAGTTGGAGTGTGAGTAAGGTAATATTTATGAAGGGATTCAGGGAAACCGGTGAGCCAGACTTGAGTCCTGGAGGTGGTAAGTACAATGCCTACATTCTGGAAGAGGGGTGGGGATATTGCAGATTGAAGGGCCTTCTGTAATGTGATATCAACGCGCTTTTGACAAAACAGTGATTGAATGAGTGGAGGTGAAAGCGTTTCCGCTTTTCTTTTGAGTCACCCTACCTCGGTGGGAGTCGGCTAAGCCCGCAGGGGCCACACAACGCCTGAGAAGTGCTAGGTTATTAGGTTTGAGCCAAGGAAATAATGGAAATGGTAAAGAGAAGAACTAACAAACTCGTACCATCGCTCAAAAAGAAACACTCAACATTTTCTCTCATTGGACACTAAAGACTAAGAGGAGATCTTTTCAAACTTTAATATACTGAATGACTTCAAGACACTCAAACACAACGAACTGTTTGAAGTGCTGAACGAGTCCATAACTCGAAACAATGGAACGAAACCACAAGGCAGAAGGTGCAACACGAACGTATACAAAAGATTTTTCTTTTTCTTATTCGGACAGAGTTATAGCAAAAGTTTGATTCGGGGAAGGGCACCTCCAGTTCCCTGGCTTAAGAACCACTCACCAGCACCAGGATGGGAAAAAGTACCTCCAGTGGTATCAGGAGCACATGAGGGACGAGACAGTAGTGGTGGGAAGTGAAGCGTGAGGGGTGCACAGCAGCATCGCTGGTGGTGTTCCCAGGGGATCAGTCCCGACACGCACACTCATGTATGTAAACGACCTACCTGAGGGCACTGACTCTTTACGTGTCACTGTGTGGAGACACAAACTGCACAACAAGCATTTACTGGGACAACGTTTTGCTTTGCGCATAACCATAAAGGTCGATAATTAACTTTGACGAAAATGTTCTCAAGAGCGAAACGACAGCACAGTAAAAAAAAAAAATCTGGTTGCGCATCTTCTCTGTGGATAGTAGTAGTGGCGCTGCGTTCTGCGCCACCACCACCACCTCCTAACATCACTTCACTCCCACCAACAGCCACTTTTACAAGTATTCCTCATGTGAGAGAGCACTAAACGGTCACGACATGTGTGTTTACGGCATCGTCCGTCCGTAATTTATGTGCATGTCGATTTCCTGAAAACACGACTCTTTCAACTATAAAACAAGAATGAGTGGCCACTTACCAGCTAGAATGACACGTAGAGAGCAGCCTCCCAGGGATACACTGCCCTCCAAGATGATGTCAATCAGGGGGAGAATTTACATCTTGCAAGACTAACCTCGTTTCGTTTACTGACAGCACCGATTCAAGGACCAGAGTGAAGATCGGGATATAACCCGTCCCGGCAGACTATCCTTTGCAAAACAGAAAAGAGATGACTTTCTGATAGCCTTTCCCACCTTGGCGACAAAGTTATGTATATTGTATACGAGCATTGTTATGTATGAACTATAAAAACGTGGTGGTGTTGGCTCAGTGGTTAAGCCGGTGAACTCTCATTTTTGCAGACCTCAGTTCGAATCTCCGAAAAAAAAACTGTGGATAGTTATGTATAAACATTCACATTCGCTTATGTATGTGTATAAACCTATAATTACTTATAATAATAAATATAATTCCAATGATATGCTAGACTAATCATCAAATAGGATGCTTGATAGAGGCGTCGTCACCTGCAACCTGCGGTCATTAGTGTTGGCAATATATTTGTAGCCAACATGGGAGTTTAATTTTTTTTAGATTCTGCCGCCAAAGCAGTTAGTTTATTGTGCACTCCATATCCATCATGGGAAAGGTAGTGGCTAGTTTATTGTGCACTCTTTATCCATCACGTGGACGGTAGTGGCTAATTTATTGTACTCCCAATATCCATCCTGAACAATTGAACAAGTGTTGTTGTCCTCTTAACACCTACGCTGAATCGAATATATTTAGGCCAGCTAACTAATGCATTTACCCTCACCCTCCTCATCAATACACGATGTCTCTTAACACACGTTTCGGACGTTTAAGAGAGAGAGAGAGAGAGAGAGAGAGAGAGAGAGAGAGAGAGAGAGAGAGAGAGAGAGAGAACAAGCAGGATGAAGGTGGTATTGTCTTGGAGCTCGGTAGCGTAACCTACCTGGAAACTCTCCCACAAAGTACAACTGGAGAAGCTCTCCCACAAGATACACCTGGAGAAACTCTCCCACAAAGTACAACTGGAGAAGCTCTCCCACAAGATACACCTGGAGAAACTCTCCCACAAAGTACAACTGGAGAAGCTCTCCCACAAGATACACCTGGAGAAACTCTTCCACAAGGTACACCTGGAGAAACTAAACATTCTCCCAGGTAAATCTACAATGCCTCAGGCTTCGTGAAATGACAACAGACTTTTATGGGATGTAAATTATACGCCATTAAATTTGCAATTCTCTGCAGTTAATTGATTTTAATGGATTATTTATTTTTTGGGGGGTTGGCTAGATATCCATGGATAAAAGACGTGGTTTATTTTGTATTTTGTCAAGGGATATTTCGAGGTTAGGTTAGGTAAGGTTAGCCAGGAAACAGGACAAGTGTTTCCTGACGCGGGTTTTAGTCGTATGATGACCCGTAGATGGAGCTTTTGGTCATCTGACCGAGCCTTCCAGTGGCATTTTTTTTTTTACAACTGAGACGTGGCTGTTTGAGTCTGTCTGCGGCAGGTGAGATATGCACGGCTTCCAGGAACGTTGTCTGTCGGAGACACTGACGGAGGAGGCGGAGGAGAAGGAGGAGGAGGAGGACTGTGTGTTATAGAGGTAAGGGAGTCCTGGGTATCCAGTGACAGCTGGTAACTTACACAACTGTCATAGCGTAGATGCCATCACGCATTCACCAGCTGCACCTGCACGCACACACACACACACACACACACACACACACACACACACACACACACACACACACACACACACACACACACACACACACACACACACACACACACACACACACACACACACACATTGTGGGGAGGGTCCACAAACTCTCATCCCAGGTGATACATCACATAGTGTACGCACCAGTAACCTCTAGCAGAAATACACGTACAAAACTCGACTTTTACAATGTGTGTCATACACAGAGAGATACACTCACATCTCATACATGTGTCATACACAGAGAGATACACTCACATCTCATACACGTGTCATACACAGAGAGATACACTCACATCTCATACCTGTATCATACACAGAGAAATGCACTCACATCTCATACATGTGTCATACACAGAGAGATACACTCACATCTCATACCTGTATCATACACAGAGAAATACACTCACATCTCATACATGTGTCATACACAGAGAGATACACTCACAACTCATACATGTGTCATACACAGAGAGATACACTCACATCTCATACCTGTGTCATACACAGAGAGATACACTCACATCTCATACATGTGTCATACACAGAGAGATACACTCACATCTCATACCTGTATCATACACAGAGAAATACACTCACATCTCATACATGTGTCATACACAGAGAGATACACTCACATCTCATACATGTGTCATACACAGAGAGATACACTCACATCTCATACATGTGTCATACACAGAGAGATACACTCACATCTCATACCTGTGTCATACACAGAGAGATACACTCACATCTCATACATGTGTCATACACAGAGAGATACACTCACATCTCATACCTGTGTCATACACAGAGAGATACACTCACATCTCATACCTGTGTCATACACAGAGAGATACACTCACATCTCATACCTGTGTCATACACAGAGAGATACACTCACATCTCATACCTGTGTCATACACAGAGAGATACACTCACATCTCATACATGTGTCATACACAGAGAGATACACTCACATCTCATACATGTGTCATACACAGAGAGATACACTCACATCTCATACCTGTGTCATACACAGAGAGATACACTCACATCTCATACATGTGTCATACACAGAGAGATACAGTCACATCTCATACCTGTGTCATACACAGAGAGATACACTCACATCTCATACCTGTGTCATACACAGAGAGATACACTCACATCTCATACCTGTGTCATACACAGAGAGATACACTCACATCTCATACATGTGTCATACACAGAGAGATACACTCACATCTCATACATGTATCATACACAGAGAGATACACTCACATCTCATACCTGTATCATACACAGACAAATACACTCACATCTCATACCTGTGTCATACACAGAGAAATACACTCACATCTCATACCTGTGTCATACACAGAGAGATACACTCACATCTCATGTATGTGTCATACACAGAGAAATACACTCACATCTCATACCTGCGTCATACACAGAGATACACTCACATCTCATACCTGTGTCATACACAGAGAGATACACTCACATCTCATGTATGTGTCATACACAGAGAAATACACTCACATCTCATACCTGCGTCATACACAGAGATACACTCACATCTCATACCTATGTCATACACAGAGAGATACACTCACATCTCATGTATGTGTCATACACAGAGAAATACACTCACATCTCATACCTGCGTCATACACAGAGATACACTCACATCTCATACCTATGTCATACACAGAGAGATACACTCACATCTCATACCTATGTCATACACAGAGAGATACACTCACATCTCATACCTATGTCATACACAGAGAGATACACTCACATCTCATACCTATGTCATACACAGAGAGATACACTCACATCTCATGTATGTGTCATACACAGAGAAATACACTCACATCTCATACCTGCGTCATACACAGAGATACACTCACATCTCATACCTATGTCATACACAGAGAGATACACTCACATCTCATACATGTGTCATACACAGAGATACACTCACATCTCACGTATTAGACACACACTAAACTTACTACTGAAGAAAACATGGTCAGGAGGCGATTTTTCACACATGTTGGCATGTTTCGCCCTCTGCTGAGAGAGAAGCATCGCGAATAAATGTCATTCTACATTCTGCAGTAGTTTGAACTCCTCCTTTCTTAATGTACGTGGTTATTGCTGAGTCAGTTCAGATCAGAGCCATGGATATTGCTGAGTCAGTTCAGATCAGAGCCATGGATATTACTGAGTCAGTTCAGACCAGAGCCATGGATATTACTGAGTCAGCTCAGACAAGAACCCTGGATATTACTGAGTCAGTTCAGACCAGAGCCCTGTACTTAACTCTGTGAAGAAGTGTCTTGTGTGCTCCCGTGGACTGAACCAAGATGCCCTCCATCGAGCAACTTTACCAGCAGCTTAAGGAAGAACTGAGGGCAGCAAAGATGGAGATACGGCGATTGACCGAGGAGAACAAGAGGATTCGTAGTAGTCCTCCTGTTTCGAGTCCTCAGGTCAAGAAGGGATCGTGGTCAGTGGCTGGACAGCAGGGGACGACGAAGTTGACGATCAAGAAGACGAATGGAAAGCCAGAAACGATGAAGAAAGAGACTGCTATAGAAACTCTTGGGGAAACCTCCAACGCATTCTCGGTGCTCCCCGACGAATGTGAGTCGACTACTGGGATCGTCACGACGAACGACAAGGAAGGTAAGAATATTGTAGTTGTTGGTGATAGCCAGGTTAGATGCATGGATAGGGCATTCTGCTTGAAGGACAGGTGTAGGAGACAGAGGGTTTGCTTTCCTGGGGCTGGGATGGAGGACATTGTTAGCCGGCTTGACAACATCATGAACGGTAATGGGATCAATCCTATTATTTGCCTCAGTGCTGGAGGCAATGATGTAGGCAAGCATAGAAGTGAGGATTCAGTTAGAAAGTTCAGGACAGCTATAGACATAATTAGGAAGAAGGGGGGGCACCCTGTTATATGTGGCATTTTGCCTAGAAGAGGTGTTGGTAATGAATGGTTGTCCAGAGCAATTGGTATTAATTGTTGGCTGGATAAACACTATAAGGATAATGCAGTACCATTCATTGACAACTGGGACAACTTCTATGGCCGAAATGACATGTATGCCAGGGATGGGGTTCACTTATCCAGGGTAGGTGTGGGTTTTCTTGCTAACTCAGTTGAGGGGGTTGTTAGGAATTTAAACTAGGATTAGTTAGAGGTATGGGTTTAAATATGATAAATAATGAGTGTGGATATATTGACTTATGCTCTGATATTAAGAATCTTAATAGTAACTGTCATGCAGTAACTCTGGGGTAATGATAATTTCAGGAATTATGTAAAAACAAAGATCAATAGGAAAAATATGCAGAAGAAAAAACATATGATGGTATTTTATGCTAACAGTCGAAGTGCAAGAAATAAAATTAATGAACTACGTTTGGTAGCGTGTGCTTGGAACTTTGATATCATTGCATTAACTGAAACGTGGTATGATTTAAAGAGTCGTGATATGACTGCTGAGTGTAATATTCAGGGATTTAAGTTGCTCAATGTGGATAGATGTAATGGGAAGGGGGAAGGAGTTGCAATGTATGTTCGAGAAAATATTATTTGTTGCATAAAAACAGGTATAAAAATAGATGGAGCAGAAACAGAGTCTGTTTGGGTAGAGTTCGTAGAGGGTCAAGAAAAACTAATTCTAGGTGTAATATACCGACCTCCAGGCTTGGATCAAGATAGAGGGAGACTTTTTTGGGACGAAATTTAGGGCTTCTAGACACAATAACATAGTCATAGTAGGGGACTTTAACTTTAGTCAAATTGACTGGAATTCTTTGACAGGTAATCTAGAGTCCAGTGACTTTATGGAAACAGTTTAGGACTGTTTTCTGAAGCAGGGTGTAACAGAGCCTACCGGGGGTAATAATTTGCTAGACCTAGTCTTGTCAAATAAGGAAACACTCGTGAATAATCTGGAGATCACTGAAGAGCTTGGCGCAAGTGATCACAAATCCATCACTTTTAGCATTAAGTGGGAATGCAAGAATAATGATAATACAGTAAAAATCGCTGATTTTCGTTCTGCCGATTATAATGGACTTAGGGAACACCTGTCTAATGTTGATTGTGGTTATCTAGCTAATGATTTTATTGACGATAATCATACTTATGATTATGAAGGGATCTGCTTTTATGATTGTTTTCTTAATAATGTACACCGTGCCCAGAGTATATACATTCCCCAGAGAGATATTAGGTCTAATAATAATGATCCCAAATGGGTTAACAGGAGGCTAAAGCATCTATTAGGGGAGAAAAGGGGAATTTATAGGCGCATCAGAAGAGGAGAGGTTAACCTTACTGACCAATATGTTCAGCTTGAAAGAGAAGTAAAAAAGGGGATTAGAAAGGCTAAACATGACTATGAAATTTAAGTTGCTAATGAATCGAAGACTAATCCAAAGGGGTTCTTTCAAGTGTATAGGACGAAAGTGAAGGAAAAAGTAGGACATCTGAAAATTGGGAATGGACAGCTGACGGATAATGAACTGGAAATGTGTTCCTTATTTAATGACTATTTTTTGTCAGTTTTTACACAGGAAGATGTAAATGAGATTCCAGTAATTAACAATTATTTAGTTCCTGATGAATTTAAGTTAACTAATATTACTGTCACGAGGGACATGGTTATTAAACAGATAGACAAACTGAAGCAAAATAAGTCCCCGGGACCCGATGAGCTGTTTTCCAGGGTACTTAAGGAATGCAAGATGGAGTGTATTCAATGCGTCCATCCTTACCGGTGTTGTGCCAGAGTTGTGGAAGATGGCTAATGTGGTTCCTGTATTCAAATCAGGGGATAAGTCCACTCCTTCAAATTACCGTCCAGTAAGCCTGACATCTATAGTGGGCAAGTTATTAGAATCAATTATAGCTGACATTATCAGAAGACACCTTGAAGAGCATTACTTGATAAATGAATCTCAGCATGGATTCACGAGAGGTCGTTCCAGCCTGACAAACTTACTGACGATC
Source organism: Cherax quadricarinatus (assembly GCF_038502225.1). Classification (NCBI taxonomy): domain Eukaryota; kingdom Metazoa; phylum Arthropoda; class Malacostraca; order Decapoda; family Parastacidae; genus Cherax; species Cherax quadricarinatus. The sequence continues at coordinate 23,611,660 of NC_091315.1, forward strand.
TTCAATAGAACATTTGAGGCAGTTGACAGTGATAAGGAATATGATATTGTTTATTTGGATTTTAGTAAAGCCTTCGACAGAGTACCTCACAAGAGACTCTTAAGAAAAGTGGCAGCTCATGGTATAGGAGGTAAAGTTCTAGCATGGATTGAGGCATGGCTTACCAATAGAAAGCAGAGGGTTACCATTAATGGAGTGAAATCTGAATGGGGATTAGTCACTAGTGGCGTTCCACAAGGATCAGTTTTAGGCCCTCTCCTGTTCATAATTTACATTAATGACCTTGATGAAGGGATTACTAGTGACATGAGTAAGTTTGCTGATGATACAAAGATAGGCCGTAAATTCACTCTGAGGAGGATATCAATGAACTCCTGGAAGATTTGAACAAATTAATGTCTTGGTCTGAAAAATGCCAGATGAAGTTTAATGTGGATAAGTGTAAGGTACTTCCCCTTGGTAATGAAAATAACCCTCGAAGCTATAATCTAGGTGAAGTAGAGCTTGGTCGTACAGAATGTGAAAAAGAATGGGAGGCATGGTAAGCAGAAATCTAAAGCCAAGACAGCAGTGCCTTAGTGTGGGCAACAAGGCCAACAGATTACTTGGATTTATCTCAAGAAGTATAAGTAACAGATTCTGTTGGGATATACAGGTATGATGAACTGTTGGGATATACAGGTATGATGAACTGTTGGGATATACAGGTATGATGAGAATACCTGGAAAATTTATGCTCACTATACATATATACATATGTATATATACATATATATATATATATATATATATATAATATATATATATATATATATATATATATATATATATATATATATATATATATATATAATATATATATATACATGGGCATAATCACCACCTGGGCAGGTGTACAAGTGGGCATCAGCAGGTGGGGAAAGTGATGAAGTGTACACTAGCGGATGATAATCAACAAGATAGAGAGAAAGAGAGAGAGAGAGAGAGAAAGAGAGAGAGAAAGAGAGAGAGAGAGAGAGAGAGAGAGAGAGAGAGAGAGAGAGAGAGAGAGAGAGAGAGAGAGAGAGAGAGAGAGAGAGAGAGAGAGAGAGAGAGAGAGAGAGAGAGAGAGAGAGAGAGAGAGAGAGAGAGAGAGAGAGAGAGAGAATGAATTATGGTGGAGGTGGCACTCAGATACCTTCATGCACCAGCAGTTTCCTGTTAA
>NC_091315.1:23617863-23625363 GCF_038502225.1 Cherax quadricarinatus
TCATCTTGTCCACACTCCATCACACAGGATAGTTCATCCTGTCACACTCCGTCACACAGGATAGTTCATCCTGTCACACTCCGTCACACTGGATAGTTCATCCTGTCACACTCTATCACATAGGATAGTTCATCCTGTCACACTCCGTCACACAGGATAATTCATCCTGTCACACTCCATCACACTGGATAGTTCATCCTGTCACACTCCATCACACTGGATAGTTCATCTTGTCACACTCCATCACACAGGATAGTTCATCCTGTCACACTCCATCACACAGGATAGTTCATCCTGTCACACTCCATCACACTGGATAGTTCATCCTGTCACACTCCATCACACTGGATAGTTCATCCTGTCACACTCCATCACACAGGATAGTTCATCCTGTCACACTCCATCACACTGGATAGTTCATCTTGTCACACTCCATCACACAGGATAGTTCATCCTGTCACACTCCATCACACTGGATAGTTCATCTTGTCACACTCCATCACACAGGATAGTTCATCCTGTCACACTCCATCACACTGGATAGTTCATCTTGTCACACTCCGTCACACAGGATAGTTCATCCTGTCACACTCCATCACACTGGATAGTTTATCCTGTCACACTCCATCACACTGGATAGTTCATCCTGTCACACTCCATCACACAGGATAGTTCATCATGTCACACTCCATCACAAAGGATAGGTTCATCCTGTCACTCCCATCACACAGGATAGTTCATCCTGTCACACTCCATCACACTGGATAGCTCATCCTGTCACACTCCATCACACAGGATAGTTCATCTTGTCACACTCCATCACACAGGATAGTTCATCTTGTCACACTCCATCACACTGGATAGCTCATCCTGTCACACTCCATCACACAGGATAGTTCATCTTGTCACACTCCATCACACAGGATAGTTCATCTTGTCACACTCCATCACACAGGATAGTTCATCTTGTCACACTCCATCACACTGGATAGCTCATCCTGTCACACTCCATCACACAGGATAGTTCATCCTGTCACACTCCATCACACAGGATAGCTCATCCTGTCACACTCCATCACACAGGATAGTTCATCCTGTCACACTCCATCACACTGGATAGTTCATCCTGTCACACTCCATCACACTGGATAGCTCATCCTGTCACACTCCATCACACAGGATAGTTCATCCTGTCACACTCCATCACACAGGATGGCTCATCCTGTCACTCCATCACACAGGATAGTTCATCCTGTCACACTCCATCACACTGGATAGTTCATCCTGTCACACTCCATCACACAGGATAGTTCATCCTGTCACACTCCATCACAGGATAGCTCATCCTGTCACACTCCATCACACAGGATAGTTCATCCTGTCACACTCCATCACACAGGATAGTTCATCCTGTCACACTCCATCACACAGGATAGTTCATCCTGTCACACTCCATCACACAGGATAGTTCATCCTGTCACACTCCATCACACAGGATAGTTCATCCTGTCACACTCCATCACACTGGATAGTTCATCCTGTCACACTCCATCACACAGGATAGTTCATCCTGTCACACTCCATCACACAGGATAGTTCATCCTGTCACTGTACATCACACAGGAAAGTTTTTACAGTATTTCCGAGGAATTAGACACACATGCAACACCTGGGTATCTTTATGTGAAGACGTTTCGCTAACCAGTGGCATTTTCAATTCGATACAGAGATAGTATACGAAGACAGTGGAAGATGAAGTAATCAGTCCCTAAGTTTTGTAGAATTATAGACAGAAGATAGTAGATGAGGTAATCAGTCCCCTCAGCCTGGAATCCGGTGTTCAGTACATTAGTTTTGATGGTCATGTGACCAGATGGTGTCACTCAGCGGGCTGAGGTGGTGTGACGATCACCATCAATTTCTTACAAACACCAATACAGTCTACCACCACAACTATCTATTCCTTCCCATCTTAAAATCACCCTCCATATATTCCTCCTCTTCTTCCAAGTCCTCCTTCGTCCATCTTTCCTTTCCTATTTCGTCATCATATCCTCAGTTCCAAGTAGCTGGTGACGCAGACCTTCATTTGTACCAGCGCTGCGTCAGGTAAACATTTCCTCCAGGTGAATCCCAGGTACAGAGCAGACCTCCAGGTGAACCCCAGGTACAGAGCAGACCTCCAGGTGAACCTCAGGTACAGAGCAGACCTCCAGGTGAACCCCAGGTACAGAGCAGACCTCCAGGTGAACCTCAGGTACAGAGCAGACCTCCAGGTGAACCTCAGGTACAGAGCAGACCTCCAGGTGAACCCCAGGTACAGAGCAGACCTCCGGGTGAACTCCAGGTACAGAGCAGACCTCCAGATGAACCCCCAGGCGCAGAGCAGACCTCCAGGTGAACCCCCAGGTACAGAGCAGACCTCCAGGTGAACCCCAGGTACAGAGCAGACCTCCAGGTGAACCTCAGGTACAGAGCAGACCTCCAGGTGAACCTCAGGTACAGAGCAGACCTCCAGGTGAACCCCAGGTACAGAGCAGACCTCCAAATGAACCTCAGGTACAGAGCAGACCTCCAGGTGAACCTCAGGTACAGAGCAGACCTCCAGGTGAACCCCAGGTACAGAGCAGACCTCCAGGTGAACCCCAGGTACAGAGCAGACCTCCAGATGAACCCCCAGGCGCAGAGCAGACCTCCAGGTGAACCCCCAGGTACAGAGCAGACCTCCAGGTGAACCCCAGGTACAGAGCAGACCTCCAAATGAACCTCAGGTACAGAGCAGACCTCCAGGTGAACCTCAGGTACAGAGCAGATCTCCAGGTGAACCCAGGTACAGAGCAGACCTCCAGGTGAACCCCAGGTACAGAGCAGACCTCCAGATGAACCCCCAGGCGCATAGCAGACCTCCAGGTGAACCCCAGGTGCAGAGCAGACCTCCAGGTGAACCTCAGGTACAGAGCAGACCTCCAAATGAACCTCAGGTACAGAGCAGGCCTCCAGGTGAACCTCAGGTACAGAGCAGACCTCCAGGTGAACCCCAGGTACAGAGCAGACCTCCAGATGAACCCCCAGGCGCATAGCAGACCTCCAGGTGAACCCCAGGTGCAGAGCAGACCTCTAGGTGAACCCCAGGTGCAGAGCAGACCTCCTGGTGAACCCCAGGTACAGAGCAGACTTCCAGATGAACCCCAGGTACAGAGCAGACCTCCAGGTGAACCCCAGGTACAGAGCAGACCTCCAGGTGAACCCCAGGTACAGAGCAGACCTCCAGGTGAACCCCAGGTACAGAGCAGACCTCCAGATGAACCCCCAGGCGCAGAGCAGACCTCCAGGTGAACCCCCAGGTACAGAGCAGACTTCCAGGTGAACCCCAGGTGCAGACGTCAGAGTGTTGATGTCAGCAATTACGTTTCTGCTATCATTGGTGTCATCAATGGCTGTATCTACAACCTTATTGATGATATAATGGGAGTAGTGTATGTTCTTTTCAGTAGTCAATTTTTTAATGTATCAGAAAGGTATCCATGAAGGGATACCTATAAGTTGTTAAGTATCATTGAAGGATACATTTTAATTGTTAGGTATCCCTGAAGGGACTCATTTAAGTTAATAGGTATCCATGAAGGGATTCCTTTAATCTGTTAAGTATCCCTGAAGGGATATTTTTAAGTATTATACCTCTGTTAGGTATTCCTCAAAGAATACCTTTAAGTTATATACGGTTGTATCCCTCGAGGGATACTTTAAGTTATATATTGTTGTTAGATATCTCTCAAGGGATACCTTAAAGTATCCCTCAAGGGATACTTTAAGTTATATGTTGTTGTTAGATATCTCTCAAGGGATACCTTTAAGTAATTGCCTGATTTTTTCCCCTTCGAGGATTTCAATTATAACCTGACAACGCTTCAGTCGACCATCTTCAAACTTTCAAGGTGAATGCAACTATGAGCGAGTGCTGGTTCCCACCCGTCAGTTTTATATAGACCTCTCCCCGGTCTTTGTTCCCTTGCATTAACAGCAGAATGCCTCTCCCGTTTGACTTGAAACCTTGATCTCTCACACACACACACACACACACACACACACACACACACACACACACACACACACACACACACACACACACACACATATATATATATATATATATATATATATATATATATATATATATATATATATATATATATATATATATATATATATATATATATATATATATATATATATATATATTGAAGAAATTTGGATTTTAATTCCAGTACTATGACGGGTGAATGTCTCTGTAGATCATCAGTGCTGGTAATAAGTTGCCTTACAAACGATTACAAACTTAGCGCAACTGGGAAACGAGAGTTGGGCTTGTCGCATACAGGGATGACTTCCGCACAGATGACCAGACACGTCTGCTTAATATAGGAGGTGTTTTATTTATATAATTTGTCAGCTTAGAGGGTAAGTTAGGTAACACAGAGACAGTGTTGACAAATTTCCTGTATTAATAGATGGCGTCTTGACTCCACGCGCGCACGCACACACACAAATACACACACACACACACACACACACACACACACACACACACACACACACACACACACACACACACACACACACACACACACACATACACACAAACACAACCTACAGGCAGAAACTCAGAGGGATCTAGGCAGAGTGCAGGCCTGGTCCAGAAAATGGCTCCTGGAGTTCAACCCCACAAAGTGCAAAGTCATGAAGATTGGTAAAGGGCAAACAATACCACAGAGGGAGTACAGTCTTGGGGGCCAGAGACTCCAAACCTCACTCAGGAAAAAGGATCTTGGTGTGAGTATAACACCGGGAACATCTCTTGGGGTGCACAGCCAAATAACTGCTGCAGCATACGGGCGCCTGGCAAACCTAAGAACAGCATTCCGACTTCTAAGTAAGGAATAATTCAGGACCCTGTACACTGTGTACGTAAGGCTCATATTGAAGTATGCAACACCAGTTTGGAACCCTCGCCTAGCCAAGAATGTAAGGAAACTAGAGAAATTGCAAAGGCTTGCAACAAGACTAGTCTAGGAGCTAGGAGGTATGTCCTACGAGAAGAGGTTAAAGGAAATCGACCTGACGACACTGGAAAACAGGAGAGTTAGGGGGGATATGATAACGACATACAAAATACTGAGAGGTATAGACAAAGTGGAAAGAGACAGAATGTTCCAGATATGGGACACAACAACAAGGGGTCACAGTTGGAAGTTGAAGACTCAGATGAATCATAGGGATGTTAGCAAGTGTTTCTTCAGTCACAGAGTTGTCAGGAAGTGGAATAGCCTGGGAAGTGATGTAGTGGAGGCAGGATCCACACATAGCTTTAAGAAGAGGTATGATAAAGCTCACGGAGCGGGAAGAGTGACCAGCTAGCGGCCATATGAAGAGGCGGGGCCAGGAGCTGTAAATCGACCCCTGCAACGACAACTAGGTGAGTACAACTAGGTGAGTATATATATATATATATATATATATATATATATATATATATATATATATATATATATATATATATATATATATATATATATATATATACACACACACACACAGTAAACAGGCCAAGTTTGTATATGATAAGAACCTATGACATGTGGTTACTACTACTCTACAACCACTACTACTACTATTACTACAAGTACTTCTACTACTACAACGACTCACAACCACGACAACATAAAACTCACATGACTCACCCTCGACTTCAATAAACAAACACAGTCCGGCTTCGAGTGGTCACAAATGCAAAACATTGGCAATTACCTATGCAAAATGCGTCTCCATGCGCCGCGGTCCGATATGGCCCTCTAATGATTCAAAATGTTTCAGTGCTCAATAACGTGCGCAATCACCATCAATCAGAGAGCCTCTAATAAAGGCCATGCAGCAGCAGAAATAACAGCAGCAACAGCAGCAGCAGGAACAGCTGCAGCAGCGGCAGCAGCAGCAGGGAAATAAGGGTAAGGTACCTCCCCATGAGAGGCCAATAAATGGGCTTGTGTCAGTGGGTTATGGTCCGAGTTTGTAATTAAGATGAGGGGGTGAAGAGGGATGGGGGTTAGAAGAGGAGGAAGAGGAGGAAGAGGAGAAAGAGGAGGAAGAGGAGGAAGAGGAGGGGTTTGTGGGGAAGTGTAATTCCTAGTTAATGATATCACCTGCCGGAACGTGACTGCTACAGGTACTACTGCTACTGCTGCTGCTCCTGCTGCTACAGCTCTAGTGTCTACTACTGCCATAGCTGCTACTATGCCTACTACTGTTACTGCTGCTGCTACTGCTACAACTTCTACAGCTACAGCTTCTGCTACTCATGTTACTTCAGCTACTTAAAGCACTACAACATCTGGTAGTAGTAATGTTACTGATACTACTGTACGATTGTAAGTAAAGATACAATTGTAACTAATATGACCTCTGACACTACTACTACTACTACTACTACAATAATCACTACTATTTCTATCACTAATACTACTGCAACCACTTTTTACTACAAATATTATAACTCTTTGCTACTACTACTACTACTACAACTACTACTACCACCACTATCACTACTAGCAATACCCCAACGATTACCAACATTAACTCACATTCTGCATTAATTACATCTACTTGTAGGATGGTCGAATGTTAATAGAGGATCTACATCAACAACGTCTCGATATAGTTAAGTCATTAGTCCTCAGCCACCGCTACGTCCTTCGTTACCTTGTCAACCCAGAGATGCAAATGTCCGCGGAATGAAGGAGTGTGGTGGTCCTACGATGTTTTCACTGGCGAGGACCGAACCCGGAAGGACGGCGGCTTCACTAAGACTAAATCCAGATAGATTGCGGCATTACTAAGACTAAATCCGGTGGATTGCAGCTTTCCTAAGACTAAAGTCGTGTGGATTGCGGCTTTACTAAGACTAAATCTGAATGGATTGCGACTTCACTAAGACTAATCCGGGTGGACTGCGGCTTTACTGAGACTAAATCCGGGTGGATTGCTTCTTGACTAAGACCCATGTGGCTTAAATCTCGGCGTCGGCACGACTCTATTTACTAGTCGTGGATGAAACGTCGGACCGATCTTGCTGGTATTAGGAAGGAGATCGGCCTGCTGCTCCACGTAATATATCTGATACGTCGAGCGGCGCAGGAGTACACAAAAGAATGCGAAGAAGACTGCTGATAAATGAATGTAAGAGCAGTCCATTAGTACCAAATGAGGTCGTTTGCCTAAGAGGAAGACTTATGACCAACCAACAGGGAAAGCCGTGGATATTTGCCTGAGGAAGACTTATGACCGGCCAACAAGGAAAGCTGTGGTTATTTGCCTGAGATGAAGACTTATGACCGGTCAACAAGGAAAGCCGTAGATATTTGCCTGAGAGGAAGCCTTATGACCGGCCAACAAGGAAAGCTGTGGTTATTTGCCTGAGAGGAAGACTTATGACCGGTCAACAAGGAA
>NC_091315.1:23632863-23660363 GCF_038502225.1 Cherax quadricarinatus
ATAGGGTTCTCCTGAGTGCGGGTTGATGAGACATCGTTATAGGGTTCTCCTGAGTGCAAGTTGATGAGACTTCGTTATAGGGTTCTCCTGAGTGCGGGTTGATGAGACTTCATTATAGAGAATTCATTATAGAAGACAACAGTATAGGTGCGAACCTATCTTTTCCATATACATTTAGCTACCTAGATTTATACATGTAGCTGCCTAGATTATCTCTAGTCATAGAGAATCACTTTTTAGAAGAGGACACAGTGTGGGTATGTCTGTATACTGAAAGTTGTGAATTTCTCAGTGTAAATACAAAGAGGTGTATACCTCTCAGTGTATATACAGGGAGAGGTATATATATATATATATATATATATATATATATATATATATATATATATATATATATATATATATATATATAAATATATATATAAATAAATATATATATATATATATATATATATATATATATATATATATATATATATATATATATATATATATATATATATATATATACTGTTTCCTCCTTCCGTCCTCCTTCTCCCCCTCCTTACAGCCCTTCCATTCTCTTTCCCTTCATCCATCCATTCTCTCTTAATTCCTTCATTTAGTCTAAAATTCTCTCTTCCTCTCTCTCAGAGGGAGGGATGGAAGGAGGGAGGGAAGAAAGGAGGGAAGGAGGGAGGGAAGGAGGGAGGGAAGGAGGGGGGAAGGAAGGGGGAGGGAGGCAGGGAAGGAGGGGGAAGGAAGGAGGGAAGGAGGGGGAAGAGGAGGGAGGGAAGGAGGGGGAAGAGGAGGAAGGGAAGGAGGGGGAAGGAGGGATGGAAGGAGGGAGAAAATGAGGGAGGGAAGGAGGAAGGGAAGGAGGGAGGGAAGGAGGGATGGAAGGAGAGGGAAAAGAGGGAGGGAAGGAGGGAAGGAGGGAGGGAAGGAGGGGGGTTTCAAGCCAGGTAGTATCAGCATGACACAGGTATGGCCGCCTTATTTGCAAATCATCACCCCCTTCCCCTCACCTCCAATCATCCCTTCCCCTCCCTTCAGCACCCCCTTCCCCTTATCATCTTCCCCTTCTCTCTCTATCGAGCCTCTTCCTTTTCTTGTACCTTACCATTTATCTCCTTTCCCCTCTCTCCACCCTTCCCCAAGCTCCCCCTACTCTCCCCTCCCCTCCCTCGCAACTTTCAATGTCCAACACTTAGTAATCCCCTCACCAGAGCCCAGGATTTGTGGGATTTAAGATGAATTGTATCCATTATTTTTCTTGGTTTCATTGACATGCAAACTCTTGACTTCCATGGTCCAGCTCTTCATTCCATGGTCCAGCTTTTGATTCTATGGTCCAGCTCTTGATTTCATGGTTCAATTCTTGATTCCATGGTCCAGTTCTTGATTCCATGGTCCAGTTCTTGATTCCATGGTCCAGTTCTTGATTCCATGGTCCAGCTCTTGACTCCACGGTTCAGCTCTTGACTCCACGGTTCAGCTCTTGACTCCACGGTTCAGCTCTTGACTCCACGGTTCAGCTCTTGACTCCACGGTTCAGCTCTTGACTCCACGGTCCAGCTTTTGACTCCACGGTTCAGCTCTAAGCTTCATGGTCCAGCTCTTGATTCCATGGTCCAGTTCTTGATACTATGATCCATCTCTTGGTTTCATGGTCCAGTTTTTTATTCCATGATCCAGTTCTTGATTCCATGGTCCAGTTCTTGATTCTATGGTCCAATTCTTGATTCCATGGTCCAGTTCTTGATTCCATGGTCCAGTTCTTGATTACATGGTCCAGCTCTTGACTCCACTGTTCAGCTCTTGACTCCACAGTCCAGCTCTTGACTCCACGGTCCAGCTTTTGACTCCACGGTTCAGCTCTAAGCTTCATGGTCCAGCTCTTGACTCCATGGTTCACCTCTTGACTCCGTGGCCCAGATCTTGACTTCCATGGTCCAGCTTTTAACTTCATTATCCAGATCTTGGCTTCATGGTCCAACTCTTGACTTCCATGGTTCAGTTCTTGACTCCATGGTCCAGCTCTTGGCTTCATGGTACCAGGTCTTGACTTCATAGTCCGGCTCTTGGCTGACAGCACCAGTAGTGTTAGCGCTCATACCCCTCCACCTCTCTTAAGAGGGATACCCAGGGTATCCCCTCTACCTCTCTTAAGAAGGATACCCAGGGTATCCCCTCCACACAGTGGGTAACCCAATCGTCATTCCGCTTCCGTTACTGTCTAACGCGGCCAACGGGGAATACTAACCGTCAAGTGACTAGTAATGAGACTCTTTTCACAGGCGTTATTGCCACTGTTATGAATCCGCGAGGGCAAGGAACACCCTCCTTCATTGGTCGACAACCCCGTGACCCTTGAAACCCTGCCTCCGATTGGCTGGGATAAGTCAAAGCATCAAAGCTCGCCGGCGATTGGCCGAAGGGGGTTCCTGAAGGCGTTAATCCCATTGGTCGACGCCCAAGGGCAGTTATGAGAGAGTCGGTGATTGGCTATAAGAGCGGGAATGACAGTACTGGCTAGCGGTCATTGTTGAGTAAGAAATTGATAGTTCTGTCATCAGTGAGTCCAGCGGGAATGTTGATCAGGCGGGCGCATAGCATGGTCGGGGAAGCGCATAGCATGGTCGGGGAAGCGCATAGCATGGTCGGGGAAGCGTATAGCATGGTCGGGGAAGCGCATAGCATGACCACAACAGAGCATAACATGATCGGGGAAGCGCATAACTTGACCACAACAAAGCATAGGACCATAACAACGCATCTTAAACTGAACGTATCCTGAAGGAGTAAACTGAGTGTATTCTGAAGAAGAGACTAAGACAGTGTCTCGAGTAGTAGAGACTGTCTCCTTAATTCTCTTTTATGTGTTGCTTTACTGTGTTCTTAGTCCTGGTGACGAGCCTGGGAAGACTGAGGGAAGAGTGATGGTGGTGGAGAGTGAGGGAGTGTGATGGTGATGGAGAGTGAGGGAGAGTGATGGTGGTGTAAAGCGAGGGAGAGTAATGGTGGTGGAGAGTGAGGGAGAGAGAGTGAAAGTACGTAGAATACGTAGGCAAGAGTGAGACAGTGTGAGAGAGGGAGAGAGTGAGACACAGAGTTAGTGGTAGTTACACCACCTCCAACCCTGTGGGTGGTAGTTACACCACCTGTCCACCCTGTGGATGGTAGTTACACCACCTGCCCACCCTGTGGGTGGTAGTTACACCACCTGCCCACCCTGTGGGTAGTAGTTACACCACCTGCCCACCCTGTGGGTAGTAGTTACACCACCTTCCCACCTTGTGGTTGGTAGATATACCACCTGCCCACCCTGTGGGCGGTAGTTATACCACCTGCCCACCCTGTGGGTGGTAGTTATATCACCTGCCCACTCTGTGAGTGATAGTTATACCACCTGCCCACCCTGTGGGTGGTAGTCATACCGCCTGCCCACTCTGTGAGTGATAGTTAAACCACCCTGTGGGTGGTAGTTATACCACCTGCCCACCCTGTGGGTGGTAGTTATACAACCTGCTCACCCTGTGGGTGGTAGTTATACCACCTACCAGTTACATTTTGAAGTTAATCACAATTTCGAAGTCAGTCACAGTTTGAGAGGACAAACTGAGGGGCAGGTGTGTGGCAAACTGAGGGTCAGGTGTGTAGCAAAGTGAGGGCCAGGTGTGTGGCAAAGTGAGGGGCAGGTGTGTAGCAAAGTGAGGGGCAGGTGTGTGGCAAAGTGAGGGGCAGGTGTGTAGCAAAGTGAGGGGCAGGTGTGTGGCAAAGTGAGGGGCAGGTGTGTAGCAAAATGAGGGGCAGGTGTGTGGCAAAGTGAGGGGCAGGTGTGTGGCAAAGTGAGGGGCAGGTGTGTGGCAAAGTGAGGGGCAGGTGTGTGGCAAACTGAGGGGCAGGTGTGTAGCAAAGTGAGGGGCAGGTGTGTGGCAAAGTGATGGGCAGGTGTGTGGCAAAGTGAGGGGCAGGTGTGTGGCAAAGTGAGGGGCAGGTGTGTAGCAAAGTGAGGGGCAGGTGTGTAGCAAAGTGAGGGGCAGGTGTGTGGCAAAGTGAGGGGCAGGTGTGTAGCAAAATGAGGGGCAGGTGTGTGGCAAAGTGAGGGGCAGGTGTGTGGCAAAGTGAGGGGCAGGTGTGTGGCAAAGTGAGGGGCAGGTGTGTGGCAAACTGAGGGGCAGGTGTGTAGCAAAGTGAGGGGCAGGTGTGTGGCAAAGTGATGGGCAGGTGTGTGGCAAAGTGAGGGGCAGGTGTGTGGCAAAGTGAGGGGCAGGTGTGTAGCAAAGTGAGGGGCAGGTGTGTGGCAAAGTGAGGGGGCAGGTGTGTGGCAAAGTGAGGGGCATGTGTGTGGCAAACTGAGGGGCAGGTGTGTGGCAAGCTGAGGAGCAGGTGTGTGGCAAAGTGAGGGGCAGGTGTGTGGCAAACTGAGGGGCAGGTGTGTAGCAAAGTGATGGGCAGGTGTGTAGCAAAGTGAGGGGCAGGTGTGTGGCAAAGTGAGGGGGCAGGTGTGTGGCAAAGTGAGGGGCAGGTGTGTGGCAAAGTGAGGGGCAGGTGTGTGGCAAAGTGAGGGGCAGGTGTGTGGCAAAGTGAGGGGCAGGTGTGTGGCAAAGTGAGGGGCAGGTGTGTGGCAAACTGAGGGGCAGGTGTGTAGCAAAGTGAGGGGCAGGTGTGTAGCAAAGTGAGGGGCAGGTGTGTGGCAAAGTGAGGGGCAGGTGTGTGGCAAAGTGAGGGGCAGGTGTGTGGCAAAGTGAGGGGCAGGTGTGTGGCAAAGTGAGGGGCAGGTGTGTAGCAAAGTGAGGGGCAGGTGTGTAGCAAAGTGAGGGGCAGGTGTGTGGCAAAGTGAGGGGGCAGGTGTGTGGCAAAGTGAGGGGCAGGTGTGTGGCAAAGTGAGGGGCAGGTGTGTGGCAAAGTGAGGGGCAGGTGTGTGGCAAAGTGAGGAGCAGGTGTGTGGCAAAGTGAGGGGCAGGTGTGTGGCAAAGTGAGGGGCAGGTGTGTGGCAAAGTGATGGGCAGGTGTGTGGCAAAGTGAGGGGCAGGTGTGTGGCAAAGTCTACACTTAGTTCTGTCTACATCGGCTGGTAGTGTGTGTAAACTCCCAGAGGCATTTGGAAGCCTAGTCGAATCCAGTCAAGAACTGCCTATTGTTCCTCTTGAACTGCTGGTTCTTCCGCTAGAACTGATCATTCTACATCTAGAACTGGTCATTCTACCGCTAGAACTGATATTCCGCTACGGCCTGCTACTTCTACGCTTGAGTAACCGCTACTACCACTAGAACTACCACTAGAACTACTGCCACTAGTACTACTGCCACTAGAACTACTACCACTAGAACTACTGCCATTAGTACTGCTGCCACTAGAACTACCACTAGAACTACTACCACTAGAACTACCACTAGACCTACTACCACTAGAACTACTACCATTAGAACTACTGCCACTAGTACCACTGCCACTAGAACTACTGTTATTAGTGCTACTGCCACTAGAAGTACCACTAGAACGACTACCACTAGAAATACTACCCCTAGTACTACTACCACTAGAACTAATGCCACTAGAATTACTACCACTTGAACTCCCACTTCTATTTCTTGAAGTGCTACTTCTGCTATTAGAACTGCCATTTCTACAACAACAACAACTACTACTACTACTACTAATTCTTCTTTTACTATTACTACTACTACTACTACTATCCTACGCTATGTAGCTCATAGGTAGTTAATCGTCCTGGGTAGTGTTGTATACTAGCTGATAGGTACCAGGCTGCCTCTCTACATTATCTACTTAGATACAACACCTGCACAGTTCTACTTAGATACAACACCTGCACAGTTCTACTTAGATACAACACCTGCACAGTTCTGGTTCCAGTGCTCAGTACCTTCGTCAAAATAGAGTAGCCGCACACTACTGATACACACGTTTAAGCCTATAGACTACATGAGGGTTAAGGCCGCATATCGTCACAGATGTGATAGGCATATACACCGAGGGGATATACACTGCTTGGTGTATATACTCTGTAACATAATATAAATGCTATAAACACCGACACTGTCACCACCTCAATAACATAAACATACCGATAACTTGAATTTCGCCGATGATTGGACAGGGGCTTCGGAGGTGTTATCCCTGATCCCATTGGTCAGCTCCGAGGGTTAGTTTGAGATCCCGTCGGTGATTGGGCGGAGGACAAGATGGTTGTGGTACGTAGTGGAAAGTGTACATAACTGAACATTGATAGTCGTGCCAGCAGCTGGCCCACGGGGAATGCTGATCAGGCAGGGAGAATGACGCCTATAACAGCGAGGACCTTGTCACTATGTGACAAAAAACACTCTCAAGATCCACCCAAAGTGATTAGGCCACTTGAGCTTTCCTGTCTCATCCTATCAGCATCCTTTCTTCTCTCTCTCTCTCTCTCTCTCTCTCTCTCTCTCTCTCTCTCTCTCTCTCTCTCTCTCTCTCTCTCTACCTGTTTACCCACAACCTTTCTCTTCCTGTCTACACATAGCCTTCTTTACCCCTGTCTTCCCGTCTACCCAAAACTTTTCTTATTTCTCTCTCTTCCTGTCTATCCACAACCTTTCTTACCTCTCTTTCTTCCAGTCTACTCACACCCTTTACTAAATTATCCTACCCCCGCCCAATCCTTCTCCTTACCATTCCTGCCATTGAACTTATATCATAACAGGAGAGACACTGATTATCCTCCTCGTAGGATTTGTGACCAGGAATAATCTCTCGCATCATTTGTAACCCCTTCAGTGTTGTGTGTTGCAGGAGATGATGTAGACACCAGGCAACGTGACTGTGCTTGCTGGAGAATCATGGTGAGTGAGGGAGAGTGAAGGACAGTGAGGGAGAGTGAAGGATAATGAGGGAGAGTAAGGAACAGTGAGGGAGAGTGAGGAACAGTGAGGGAGAGTGTAGGAGATTGAGAATGAAGGGCAGTGAGGGAGAGTGAAGGACAGTGAGGGAGAGTGAAGGATAATGAGGGAGAGTAAGGAACAGTGAGGGAGAGTGAGGAACAGTGAGGGAGAGTGTAGGAGATTGAGAATGAAGGGCAGTGAGGGAGAGTGAAGGACAGTGAGGGAGAGTGAAGGACAGTGAGGGAGAGTGAAGGACAGTGAGGGAGAGTGAAGGACAGTGAGGGAGGTAAGGAACAGTGAGGGAGAGTGCAGGAGAGTGAGGGAGTGTAAAGAACAGTGGGGGAGAGTGAAGGACAGTGAGGGAGAAGGAAGGACAGTGGGGGAGAGTGAAGGACAGTGAGGGAGAAGGAAGGACAGTGCGGGAGAGTGAAGGACAGTGAGGGAGAAGGAAGGACAGTGAGGGAGAAGGAAGGACAGTGAGGGAGAAGGAAGGATAGTGAGGGAGAGTGAGGGAGAATAAGGGGGAAGTGATAAATTAGACACATGTACAACACTTGTCTATCTTTACTGAGGAAACGTGTCACTAACCATTGACTTCCTCAGTCCAGTACGGAGAAGGATAGTTGAAGATCAGGAGTAGCTTGAGGTGATCAGTCCCTCAGCCTGGAGTTCTTCAAGACTGACGGACTGATCACATCGACTCCAGGCTGAGGGACTGACTACCTCTACTTGACTGAGGAAGCCGCTGGTTGGCGAAATGAAACTGGAACTCCTCACCTCATCTTAGGATAAGCACAGAGACTCAAATTCTCTTACTTGGGATCGAATCCTCTTTTATTATTCAGTTCAGAGCATTAGATTATCTTACTGACGATCGAATCCTCTATTACCAAGTAAATAGAGGATAAGATTCTCTTACTAATAATGGAATCTTCTTAATTATCATGTATAGAGGATCATAATCTCTTATTAACACTCGAATCCTCTTTATTTCCAAGTATAGAGGATCAGATTCTCTTACATAGGATCCAATTTTGTTTATTACCCAATACAGAGGATCAGATCTTTCTACTTAGGATTGAATTCTCTTTATTACCAAGTATACAGAATCAGATTATATGACTTAGGATCGAATCCTCTTTTTTAGCCACTATGGAGGATCAGATTCTGCTTCCTAGGATTGAAGAGTTAAGATATGGTAACAGATACCAACAAGTGTTATATTATGACATTTATTGAGACGTTTCGCACGGCTGAGCCTTTCAATCCAATGAGACAGTCTCTCCAGAGCGAAAAGTCTCCTGGTTAAAGATCGTAGTATTTATCATGAGACTTAATTTACAGTAGGATCGAATCTTCTTAATTATACAATAAAGAGAATCAGATTCTCTTCTATCACGATCAAGAGGAGGTGATACAAGCCACTACCGGACGCCTGGCTACGAATACAATGCACTTGTTCTATCCACTTGCCCTACGATCCACTTAGTCTACGATCCATTTGCTCTACGATCTACTTGCTCTACGATCTACTTGCTCTACGATCCACTTGCTCTACGATCCATTTTCCCCTACGATCCACTTGCTCTACAATCCACTTGTTCTACGATCTACTTGCTCTACGATCTACTTGCTCTACGATCCACTTGCTCTACGATCCATTTCCCCTACGATCCACTTGCTCTACGATCCACTTTCTCTACGATCCACTTGTTCTACGATTCACTTGCTCTACGATCCACTTGCTCTACGATCCACTTACTCTACGATCCACTTGTTTAAGGAGCAGCATTTTTCTCTCTGCTGCCTCATTAAGAGACAGAAGTCATCCAGGCGGAATATATATTCAGGGTGGTTATGGTAGTTACGGGCGGATGGTCGGCAGGTTAGGCAGTGTGCTGGCAGGATAGGCAGTGTGCTGGCAGGATAGGCAGTGTGCTGGCAGGATAGGCAGTGTGCTGGCAGGATAGGCAGTGTGCTGGCAGGATAGGCAGTGTGCTGGAAGGATAGGTAGTGTGCTAGCAGGATAGGCAGTGTGCTGGCAGGATAGGTAGTGTGCTAGCAGAATAGGCAGTGTGCTGGCAGGATAGGTAGTCTGCTGGCAGGATAGGCAGTGTGCTGGCAGAATAGGCAGTGTGCTGGCAGGATAGGTAGTGTGCTAGCAGGATAGGCAGTGTGCTGGCAGGATAGGTAGTGTGCTAGCAGGATAGGCAGTGTGCTGGCAGGATAGGCAGTGTGCTGGCAGGATAGGTAGTGTGCTGGCAGGATAGGCAGTGTGCTGGCAGAATAGGCAGTGTGCTGGCAGGATAGGCAGTGTGCTGGGAGGATAGGCAGTGTGCTGGCAGGATAGACAGTGTGTGCTGGCAGGATAGGCAGTGTGCTGGCAGGATAGGCAGTGTGCTGGCAGGATAGGCAGTGTGCTGGCAGGATAGGCAGTGTGCTGGCAGGATAGGCAGTGTGCTGGCAGAATAGGCAGTGTGCTGGCAGGATAGGCAGCATGCTGGCAGGATAGGCAGTGTGCTGGCAGGATAGGCAGCATGCTGGCAGGATAGGCAGTGTGCTGCCAGGATAGGCAGTGTGCTAGCAAAATAGGCAGTGTGCTGGGAGGATAGGCAGCATGCTGGCAGGATAGGCAGTGTGCTGGCAGGATAGGCAGCATGCTGGCAGGATAGGTAGTGTGCTAGCAGGATAGGCAGCTTGCTGGCAGGATAGACAGCGTGCTGGCAGGATAGGCAGCATGCTGGCAGGATAGGTAGTGTGCTAGCAGAATAGGCAGTGTGCTAGCAGGATAGGCAGCGTGCTGGCAGGATAGGCAGCGTGCTGGCAGGATAGGCAGCGTGCTGGCAGGATAGGTAGTGTGCTGGCAGGATAGGCAGTGTGCTGGCAGGATAGACAGTGTGCTGGCAGGGTAGGCAGTGTGCTGGCAGAATAGGCAGAGTGCTGGCAGGATATGCAGTGTGCTAGAAGGATAGGCAACGTGCTGGCAGGATAGGCAGCGTGCTGGCAGGATAGGCAGCGTGCTGGCAGGATAGGCAGTGTGCTGGTAGGATAGGTAGCGTGCTAGCAGGATAGGCAGTGTGCTAGCAGGATAGGCAGCGTGCTGGCAGGATAGGCAGTGTGCTGGCAGGATAGGCAGCGTGCTGGCAGGATAGGCAGTGTGCTAGCAGGATAGGCAGCGTGCTGGCAGGATAGGTAGTGTGCTAGCAGGATAGGCAGCGTGCTGGCAGGATAGATAGTGTGCTGGCAGGATAGGCAGTGTGCTGGCAGGATAGACAGTGTGCTGGCAGGATAGGCAGTATGCTGGCAGGATAGGCAGAGTGCTGGCAGGATAGGCAGTGTGCTAGCAGAATAGGCAGCATGCTGGCTGGATAGGTAGTGTGCTAGCAGGATAGGCAGCTTGCTGGCAGGATAGACAGCGTGCTGGCAGGATAGGCAGCATGCTGGCAGGATAGGTAGTGTGCTAGCAGGATAGGCAGTGTGCTGGCAGGATAGAAAGTGTGCTGGCAGGGTAGGCAGTGTGCTGGCAGGATAGGCAGAGTGCTGGCAGGATAGGCAGTGTGCTAGCAGGATAGGCAGTGTGCTGGCAGGATAGGCAGTGTGCTGGCAGGATAGGCAGCGTGCTGGCAGGATAGGCAGTGTGCTAGCAGGATAGGCAGCGTGCTGGCAGGATAGGTAGTGTGCTAGCAGGATAGGCAGCGTGCTGGCAGGATAGATAGTGTGCTGGCAGGATAGGCAGTGTGCTGGCAGGATAGACAGTGTGCTGGCAGGATAGGCAGTATGCTGGCAGGATAGGCAGAGTGCTGGCAGGATAGGCAGTGTGCTAGCAGGATAGGCAGTGTGCTGGCAGGATAGGCAGCATGCTGACAGGATAGGCAGTGTGCTAGCAGAATAGGCAGCATGCTGGCTGGATAGGTAGTGTGCTAGCAGGATAGGCAGCTTGCTGGCAGGATAGACAGCGTGCTGGCAGGATAGGCAGCATGCTGGCAGGATAGGTAGTGTGCTAGCAGGATAGGCAGTGTGCTGGCAGGATAGAAAGTGTGCTGGCAGGGTAGGCAGTGTGCTGGCAGGATAGGCAGAGTGCTGGCAGGATAGGCAGTGTGCTAGCAGGATAGGCAGTGTGCTGGCAGGATAGGCAGCATGCTGGCAGGATAGGTAGTGTGCTAGCAGGATAGGCAGCTTGCTGGCAGGATAGACAGCGTGCTGGCAGGATAGGCAGCATGCTGGCAGGATAGGTAGTGTGCTAGCAGGATAGGCAGTGTGCTAGCAGGATAGGCAGCGTGCTGGCAGGATAGGCAGCGTGCTGGCAGGATAGGTAGTGTGCTGGCAGGATAGGCAGTGTGCTGGCAGGATAGACAGTGTGCTGGCAGGATAGGCAGTGTGCTGGCAGGATAGGCAGAGTGCTGGCAGGATAGGCAGTGTGCTAGCAGGATAGGCAGTGTGCTGGCAGGATAGGTAGTGTGCTAGCAGGATAGGCAGCGTGCTGGCAGGATAGGCAGCGTGCTGGCAGGATAGGCAGCGTGCTAGCAGGATAGGTAGTGTGCTAGCAGGATAGGCAGTCTGCTAGCAGTATAGGCAATGTGCTAGCAGGATAGGCAGTGTGCTAGCAGGATAGGCAGTGTGCTAGCAGGATAGGCAGCGTGCTGGCAGGATAGGCAGCATGCTGGCAGGATAGGCAGCGTGCTAGCAGGATAGGCAGCGTGCTGGCAGGATAGGCAGCGTGCTGGCAGTATAGGCAGTGTGCTAGCAGGATAGGCAGCGTGCTGGCAGGATAGGCAGCGTGCTGGCAGTATACTAGCAGGATAGGCAGCGTGCTGGCAGGATAGGCAGCGTGCTGGCAGTATAGGCAGTGTGCTAGCAGGATAGGCAGCGTGCTGGCAGGATAGGCAGCGTGCTAGCAGGATAGGCAGTGTGCTGGCAGGATAGGCAGCGTGCTGGCAGGATAGGCAGTGTGCTGGCAGGATAGGCAGTATGCTGGCAGGAACAGTTCAGATCATCAGGTCCTCCTATCTAGGGACGGTGTGTTTGGTAGGGGATGAGGAATACTGGGATGGGTATAAGGAACCTTAAATGGGAGGGATGTGAATGGAGTGGGTATGAGAGAGAGAGAGAGAGAGAGAGAGAGAGAGAGAGAGAGAGAGAGAGAGAGAGAGAGAGAGAGAGAGAGAGAGAGAGAGAGAGAGAGAGAGAGAGAGAGAGAGAGAGATACATTTCTAGCAGGTGGGACGGGCTCTTCCCAGGTCTCCGGTGTCTCCACCCCTGTACATCACCGCTCTGCCTAATACGGCCACGACGTCCTGTATGCAGATGACGCACTTCGCTAGCAGGAAACGTAAAGAACGGCTCACGAAGACGTCATCAAGAACGTCGAGAGATGAAAACTTAGGCACATCTAGATATCTTTATTGTAGACGTTTCGCCATCCAGTGGCTTTATCAATACAAATTCTATGACATAATTTGAAGACAGTAGAACTATATACAAAAGATGAGGTAATCAGTCCCTCAGCCTTGGAGTTGGCGATTCTGGAGCACAGGACGGGTAGCAGACGAGGGCATAGTCACTGGTAGGCGGAATTCCCCAGTGGAATTAGGTCCTACCCAAAGGGATGGGTTAGTTGTAGTAGCCGTGAAGAAGGTTATGTAGATTTCCTTTGAACTTGGTTCAGAGGACATCTACATGTGGCTTCTTATCAACCTAGCAAGATCTGTTCATAACTTTTTTTCTACAAGTACATGTACAAGGTATACAGTCCTAGCTGACATCAATGACATACTACTATATAGAAAGCCCCTTGTTATGCAGAACATTTCGGGCAAATTAGGTCAATTTTGTCCCAGGATGCGACCCACACCAGTCGACTAACACCCAGGTACCCATTTTTACTAATGGGTGAACATAGACAACCGGTGTAATGAAACACGCTCAATGTTTACACACTTTGCCGGGAATCGAACCCGGACACCGCACAGTGTGAAGCGAGAGCTTTCGCCATCAGGCCATGGACCTGGAAACTGAGAGTGCAGTGTGAAGCCGCTCGAGTGGGGTTCACATGGTGATGATTCTCAGCGAGTACTCGCCTCCCTCTGCTACGTTATTGCCTTGTAGGAAGATGATCTATACTGGGGCAACCTAATGAACAAAAATCTACATACGAAGACCCAGCCGATGGTGAGTCGACTCCCGCACTCTCTGACCCAGAGTGGAACACGGGTGAGCCAGCGGTTGCTACGACAATGGTCACTGCTACAGTAACCGGCCATCACAACATCAGCCACCTCATCTTATAAGCAGTGTCCAGAGACACACACACTATCTTGCCGCATTCCCGACAAGGAGCCGGCACTACTGAACGAGTTTATCACTGTGGGCAAAAAACAATAGGCTTCCACACAGACCGCAGTCAAAATATTCAGCACTCTGTTGGTCCATTAAACAAATTCTGCTGGGACATAAACTACGTGCATAGTTACTGTAAAATTAAGCCCGTACACAGACTAATAGAGTGTACATGCATGCATACGATTTGGGACAATCATAATGCTGTATTTCCGATGTGCAACATGACTGGAAAACCAAGAGGGGGCCAGGGATGATGATAATGTTGGAGGCTGTGGTCGGCATGGCCAAAGACACGCTTTTCAAGATGACGATTTCTAGGCGAGTCCCGTGGATCCCCTAAACAGGGCTGCTTTCCCCTACGGAATACTAAGTGTACAACAGGTCTTGCCTGTCATTCTTACCTGCAGCAGGTAGGCTGCAGAATATTTCGATTAGATTTTAATCGCTTGAGCTGTTTGCAGTTTTTATGTCTAGGCAGTTTTAAAGTAACTGCAGTGAAAGATCTTGCATTAGATACGAAAAGTCGTTGTTGAATGAAAGTCTCGGCAGTACTTAATTATACAAATACAGAAGCTTAAGTCCATTATGTTCTCCAGTATTGAAAGCATAGGCTTTGTAAAGAAACTAACGTGGATACAGAGAAAGGAACCCCTGGCTTGCTAACCTAATTAAATTTTGTGGTACACAAATTATAATTAGGCAGAAAAGAGAAGCATGTCAGTGATACTGGTGTGAAGGGTAATACTTTAGTATCTTCAGTTCTTGTTAGGTAAGAGGACACAAGTGCAACTAATGCGACAGTTTATCGTGGCAACGTTTCGCTCTCCAGGAGCGAAACGGCTTAAAAAAAACTCCTGGAGAGCGAAACATTGTCACAATAAAATTAGTTGCACTTGTGTCCTCTTACCTAACACATCGTCGGCAATTCTACCAATAATATTACAATCTTCAGTTCTTGACCATTTCTGTTTTATGTATTTGCAGTATCCAGGTACTTGGGTAATATTCCTGCCTCCGGTGACCTTATGACAGCCTCACTAGCGGTTCAGTTAGATCCTCAGGAGGTTTCTTTTGCACCCTTGGTGAGATATCTGTTTCCACTGCCTTTGATGTGTTCAGTGAGTCAAGAGATTGTTTACCTGTTCTCTTAGAGTTGAGCAGGAGGAGGATCGAGCTTCTAACATTCCATGCGTTGAATGACCCACGTAGATTTAGTGTTTTATATAATTAAATAATAAAAAATTGTCCACTAAGAGATAGATTATTTAGCATCATGTTGTCATGTCTGGAAGCTGCTTCTCTTTGTTTGAGGTTAATACTTCAGTCTGATAACATAATTATTTCCTGATAGTTTTCACTTGATGTGACAGTGTTGTGTTGTGTTGGTCTTCAACTTCTGTGGCTCTGTCAATGTTACGTCATTTCTGTAATTCTTGATTTTTGTGTGTTAGTACCTCAATCTTCTGCACTCTTCTTGATTTGCTTCTGTCTCTCTCTTGCTGGTCTATACATACCGTTTATTAGGCCTTGCGTTGTGTTTCTCTTCCCTTTTTTATGTATTGAGACGAATGTGTCAGTGTCTTCGTTATTTTTTTCTGACTGACGTAGTTCATCTCATTATGTTTTGATCCACCAGTGAGTGTAAATTTATCACTATAATTCCGAGAGAAACTCATTCCCACACAATCCTTCCTTCGGTATGTAAGTTTCTTCCACTCTTTCCATACATTCTACTTTCTTTCGCCTCCAGTGTGTATTTAAACGTCACATACCCAGGCATCGACGTGTGGAGATGAAACTGTTGTTGAGGGATTGTGGCAGGGCCTCGGCTGGCCAGTGTGTCACGCTCGACCTTATGCTCTCGTAAAAAGCTTCCGCCAGCGATTTCTAATGCCGCCCTCAAGCGATTAAAGTCAATTAATCGAACAAATAGATTTACATTACCACCAATTAAATCTGGGTTACCAATGCGTTCGAGGATACGGGCGGAATATAGATTTAGATTTTTAGTGGCTGAGCGCCTCAGCTGGGTCCTCTGGGTGGAGGGGCCTTGATTTATTACTGTTTGTCTGCTGTGATATACATGACTTTAAATATAATTTAATTGCGTCGTATAATATATATATATATATATATATATATATATATATATATATATATATATATATATATATATATATATATATATATATATATATATATATATATATATGAGGTTCTGGAAGTTTTAAAAATATAGATTTAGTTTGGGTTGGCATCGCATTGAAGTTTTATATATTTACACACAATATTGTGTGTGGCTGTTGGTACCTACACGACATTATGGAGGATCATGAGCTATGTTTACCAGACTGACACACCATCACGCAGGATGGTTCTTTATGCCTGGGTCTGGCTGCATTGTTTGTCGGTTCAGGTGGTGGTCCTTCCAGCAGGTCTGGAGTTTCTTCCACATCGTCACCACCATCACACAAAGTGCTCCGTTAGTTCGGTGAACAAAGACATCTACAACATTCAACATGAACACTTTATGTGGCTGCATTTACGATAACATTTAGGATGACAGTGTGAATATGAGGCTGGAGCGGCAGACATGTGGGAGAGGCAGACATGTGGGAGAGGCAGACATGTGGGAGAGGCAGACATGTGGGAAGGGCAGACATGTGGGAGAGGCAGACATGTGGGAGAGGCAGACATGTGGGAGAGGCAGACATGTGGGAAGGGCAGACATGTGGGAGAGGCAGACATGTAGGAAGGGCGGACTTGTTGGAGGAGCAGACATGTGGGAGGTCAGGCCGTGACTTGAGCATTACACAGCAAAATAAACCACAGAACAAGACCATAATGTTTTTTTTAAACATCTCCAACACTGTGAGGTTTGAAGATGTTTAGTCTTGAGTGTTTTTAAAATAATTTCAAAATTCTCGAACTCTCTGTTGTCAGATATCTGCAGCAATTCAAATTTTTCGGTTACATTATAATAATTCAGAATTTCTGGGTTAGATGATATACCTCAGAATTATTTCTATTAAATTACACAGTTCAGAATTTCACAGCTGCGAATTTCGTATCTGAAGAATTCTTTTCTAAATCCATAAATGCAGCAAACAGCTCTTTACCATTATCTAAGTAGTGCTTACTTAAAAACTAAAGAAATAAACTAGTGTGACGGAGAAGACAATAATAAGAGGAAGAGCTGCAATAACATGAGTAGATTAGTAGTCAACCATGAGCTCAATAACAGGTGACAATGGCTGGTGTTGTTGGTGCTGCTGTTAGGATTTATAGAGCCACTGGCAGCGTGCGCCGTATCGAACCCTGCCTTCTAGTGCCCGGAAAAGAAACCTCGGCCAAAGTAGAAGGAAGTTGACTAATGGCTGGTGACAACGGTGACAGAGGTGACAGTGGTGAGAGAGGTGTGTGTGTTTTCTCCACTGCTTGTGGGCAAGAAAGTATGGGTGGAAGAACTGGTAAGACGATTGAATATAGTACATACGTGCGTTTAAACTCGAGGGAGTTTTAACCGCTGCAGACTGGTGCTGAAACCTGTGAAGTTGCATAGAAACACTTTATAGAGTCTAACCTTATTTGCGTTATTGTCGAAACCACAATTTTTCTGAAGGAGTTATATAACCTTAGAACGAACCTGTTATTGTTGTTGCTGTTTCTCTTTTTTTTTTTTTTTGCTGCTGCCGCTGCTACTGCTACAGCAGGAAGGAAGGGAGGAAGGAGGAAGGAAGGGAGGAAGGAGGAAGGAGAGAGGTGTACACGGGCTGTCAACAATCTCCTCACAGAAACATGATGACTGCTGATGAAGATAATAGATAGGTCAGTGTGGGCATTGTGATTGTCGTTTAATTGTGTGAGGCCACGCGTGATGAACGTGCTGACCGGCAATTATGGCATCGTGCTACTCTAAGTGCCTAGTTCACTGCACATTTTAAATGACTGATTGTGGATTTACAGGCTAGGGTCTAATGGACGGGACACCGCGCATCGACTTTAAATTTCTCATTTTGGCTAATGATGAGAGCAAACTTTTGTTAAGTCTCAAGACCCTGATTATGGGGTGTAACTACGTGTTTTGACTTAGGTGAGGTGTTAAGGCTGAGAAGTCTATTGATCGATCAAGCTGTTAAGTCCGCAATCTTATTCGCCTCTGTGGAATGATTATACAATATCTGAGTCCTTATATATACTTTATACATACAAAATGGTTATATCCATAACCAAAATTTTTAAAGGGGTGGATCGGTAAGCCAGTGGAAGGCCTCGGTCAGATGACCAAAAGTTCCAGCTGCGGGTCATCATATGACTAAAACCCTCGTCAGGAAACATTTGTCCTGTGTCCTGACAAACCTCACACCTACCATCTGAGGCCCCTCACAGCCGAGGGCTAATGAAAAAAAAATGCTCTGGGTACAGTGAGACCTACATCTCACACATCGCCGGGTCACCATCTGGAGAAGACCCGGGCCGGAAGTACCGGCAAATCTCTAATGAATCTCACACACGTGTATTGGTCGTACAATATATCAAAGATTATGAATCTTCTCCAGCTCTTTTGAGGCCAAACGTGAGCTCAGTATGCAGCAAGCATTTCCTCTCTGGATCTGGAACATGAAAGTGGCCGCCCTTGGATCCCTGGTGGTGTTGATGAGTCTGGAGCCCAGTTCTTTGAGGAAATGTGTTCTTTCCACCTTGGTCCCAAGGTTATGATCCCACTGGGACAGATTGATACTGGTGGCTTATGTCTCTGTATTTGATCTTGTACTCCTGTCTGTGATCTGCAGCACCTCCCTGTTGCTCAGCACTGTGACGGATGTAGGTGTCAGCCAGCATCGACACGCAGGTATAGTACCATCCTAAAAACTTGCAATTCTTCCAAGAATAGATTGTGATCCTGTCCGAGCATTTTTCGGGATTGTGAGGAATGCTGGATGCTAGGGATCGGGGTTCTTTCTCGGCTGGGCATCCAGCTGTAGCAATGCTTCTCTTTATGATGTCGTTGACTTCATTGTGTCTTGCGCGCCAGCCCTTGGTTTTGGAGCACTTTAGACCAAGTAGACTATATTGATCGGCATTCGCATCACCGCAAATACACGTATATTCCGTGTGAATTGGGGCAGCAAGGCGGGGAGGGTTTGTGAGTCGAAGCGTTTTCCCTTTGCCGAAATGGGAACTGTTTGAAGGAAGTCCCCAGAGTGATGTGCACTCACAGCTTGGAGACGGGCAGTATCCATGTTGAATGTTGCAGCCCTGAGCATGTTGGCATGCAGTTTTCAGCGATGGTGCCATCCCAACTCGACTGTTTGTAGGCGAGTGCCACACCACTAGGTTTTGGTGCTGGAGCAGCGAGAGTCTTCCACTAGGCAATGACATTGGCGTGGCTAGAATCCTGTATTCCTGCTGAGTCACCAAGGATGTCCGGGAGAATTTATTTTATTAACTGGTCTGATGTTATGGAGGAGGATAAGAAAGCTAGTAGGGCAGTCTGGGAGGATCTGTGTACTCCCAGCCCCTCAAGCCTGACTGAATGTGAGGCTTGCATCCATCGTCCATCTTCAAGGGAAAGACTCAGATTCAGTCCTCTCTCCAGCATGGTCTTCACAAGGGAATTATATTCCTTGAGTTTCGGACGGCTGAAGGTAGTGTATATATAAATATATATGGTATAAACCTTGGTAATAAATACCGACAAGTTGGTTTAGAAAGACACGTAAGCAAACACTATAACATATTTATTAGAAAACGTTTCGGTCCTGGGACCTTGATCACTTCTGATCAAGGTCCCAGGACCGAAACGTTTTCTAATATAAATGTTATAGTGTTTGCTTACGTGTCTTTTTAAACCATATATATATGTATTTATATATATATACATATATATATATATATATATATATATATATATATATATATATATATATATATATATATATATATATATATATATATGTCGTGCCGAATATGTAAAACTGGTCAGTTAGCAAGAACTCATTTAAAATTAAGTCCTTTCTGAAATTTTCTCTTATACGTTTAAAGATATATTTTTTTTCATTAATGTTAATGTAAAAATTTTTAATTTTGCTCCAAAAGAATCTTAGAAAACTTACCTAACCTTATTATAACAAGAACAATTTATTTTAGCCTAACCAAGCTAAATATATTTTAGATTTGTTTACAATAATTTAATACTAAACAAACACAGTGAAATATATTTTTTTCGTTCGGTTCAGAATGATTTTGGCAAATTATTGCATACACAAATTTTCACTTGTCCTATATGGCAAGATGAGCGTTGCTATTTAAGCCAAGATCGCAAGTTCTGCCTATTCAGCACGATATATATATATATATATATATATATATATATATATATATATATATATATATATATATATATATATATAGAGAGAGAGAGAGAGAGAGAGAGAAATTCTCGATGTATATTCCTCATGACTGTTCCCTACTCTTGGAAACATGGTTTGCTTGGACATACTTGACAAAAATGCCATCTCTTCCACTCTGTCTGATGCTGTGGTTGGATCTACCCTGCAGGAACATCGTTGGTTTCATCTTCTCTGAGACAAGGTCTGGCTAACCCCTACCTTGAAGGAAGATCACTGCTTTTATCTTCTCTGAGACAGGGTGTGCTTAACCCTGCAGGAACGTCACTGCTTTCATCTTCTCTGAGACAAGGTCTGGCTTACCCTGCCTTACAGGATAATCACTCTTTTCATCTGAGAAAAAGTAAAAAATATTCTGGTTGGACCTACCCTGCAGGAAGGTCACAGCTTCCATCTTCTCTCTAAGATGCTCTAGTTAAACCTATCTTTAAAGATAGTGATCGCTCCCATCCATCTCATCATCGCCTCGTCTGCTGCCACTCTCATAAGAGTTTGAATCCATTGCTGATAAGGAAGAGTTTCTTAAAGCCACCTGAACCCTGAACATAATCTGTGAGCATCAGTACTGGTTCTGCCAAACCTGTTCCCCCCCCCCCCACGTGATCTCTCTTACCCCGTGTTTACTAAGTCAACTTTACTGCGAGACTGCGGTGAATTCTTCTCAGAAACTCCGGATATTTCCACAGATTTTCAAAGGAACACAAAATTTACTCAGGTCTCGAGCCATCCAAGTGAGTACAACTAGGAAGTATGTCTCTTTCAAGTTTAATGAACCGAGGGTCGAGCCTTCAACACCCCCTGCCGTTAAGGACGCAAACAGATTTAGGGATTCATAAGATACACTAATAATTCACTTTCCAAACTGATTATGATCTTCAGTTCTGAGGGAACATCTCAGTGTCTATCAAGAACTCATATATATATATATATATATATATATATATATATATATATATATATATATATATATATATATATATATATATATATATATATATATATATATATATAGCTTTGCTATATAAGTTAGCTTTGCTATGTAAGTCTAAATCACAAGTTTTACATAATGTTAATAATCCTATTTCCTGTCAGTCTGGTCAACACTCAGACTGTCTTCCTGTCAGTCTGGTCAACACTCAGACTGTCTTCCTGTCAGTCTGGTCAACACTCAGACTGTCTTCCTGTCAGTCTGGTCAACACTCAGACTGTCTTCCTGTCAGTCTGGTCAACACTCAGACTGTCTTCTTGTCAGTCTGGTCAACACTCAGACTGTCTTCCTGTCAGTCTGGTCAACACTCAGACTGTCTTCCTGTGAGTTTAGCAGTGAGTATCGACCCAACGATCTCTCCGTCAGTCATTAACGAGGCAAATCCTGAATCAACAATGGCGAAGTGGCCCGTTAATTAGCGAACTATAGTGTTAAACAGACGCTGAAAGTAGTCATCTCGTTCACCGGGCTAGTGTTCTCTCTCTGTGGGGGGGGAGGGGGAGAACAAGGAACGTTCTCTGTGAAGAATTTAGTGTTCTCACTTTCACTCTGAGAGGATGAAGAATAGTGAACGTTATCTACCTCTATCCTTCCTCAGCTGAGGGTTATCTTGCCTCATTTCACAGTCTAAGAGCTGTTATCCTACCTCAGCTCACAGAAAGAGCTGTTATCCTGCCTCAGCTCACAAAAAGAGCTGTTATTCCTTAGCTCACAGGAACAGCTGTTATCCTACCTTAGCTCACTGCTGAGATATTCTCCTAGGACGCTACCCACAACAGTCAAGTAACACGCGGGTACCTATTTACTTCTAGGCGAGCATACCCA
Source organism: Cherax quadricarinatus (assembly GCF_038502225.1). NCBI lineage: Eukaryota > Metazoa > Arthropoda > Malacostraca > Decapoda > Parastacidae > Cherax > Cherax quadricarinatus. Next base: position 23,654,290 of record NC_091315.1, read on the forward strand.
GAGTCACTGCTGTTACAACTGCCTGCTGGTCTGACTGCTGTCCTAACTACTTGCCTCTCTGACTACTGCTGTATCTACTTCATCTGTTGTCCTAACTTCTGCTGTAACTATCTACTGCTCTTTCTGCTGCTTTAACTACTTCACCTCCTACTGTAACTACTTCACCTCCTGCTGTAACTACTGCATCTCCTGCTGTAACTACTGCAACTACTGTTTTAGCTAATGTATTCATATATCTGGAAGTAGACCTGTCGACAGATAGGTCTATCAATGACTTAAATTATATAATTAACGAGGGGAAAACAGGGTGGGTGGTGCATTGAGGCATTTGTGACGCTGAAGAACCTTATACTGAAGGTAAAAAGAAAAGTATACAATAGTATTGTGGTTCCAACGCTTTTATATCGGCGCGAAGCGTGCGTTTTAAACGCTGCAGCGAAGAGGACGCTGCAGTGAAGAGGACGCTGCAGTGAAGAGGACGCTGCAGTGAAGAGGACGCTGCAGTGAAGAGGACGCTGCAGTGAAGATATCGTATTTGAAGGCAATGTGTGGTGTGAATATTATGTAAAGAATTCGGAGCTTAGTGTTTGGGTGTTGGGGTTACCAAAAGTATTATTCAGAGGGTTGAGGTGGTGTTGTTGATGTATTGTTGTTGAGGTGGTGTTGTTGAGGTGGTGTTGTTGAGGTGGTGTTGTTGAGGTGGTGTTGTTGATGTGTTGTTGTTGAGGTGGTGTTTCTGAGGTGTCTTGGATATTTAGAAAGGATGGAGCAAACTAGGCTGACTATGAGGTGCTATAATTCTGGGGTAGAGGAAAGGCGGGGTAGGAGTCGACTCAGGAAGAATCTGAGGGAGGCGGTAAGAGAAGTTTTCAGTGGTAGGGGCTTGGGCATTCAGCAGTCTTGTGTATGGGAATTAAGTAGGAGTGAGCGGAGGCAAGTTGAGTTCGTGACTTGACGTGCTGTTAGAGTAAGAACAAGGTAATATTTATGAAGGGATTCAGGGGAAACCAGTCAGCCAGACTTGAGTCCTGGAGGTGGGAAAGAGGTGTGGATGTTACGTTTGGAGGAGCATCTGAACTCTGTCATCACACTTCTAGTAAGACAGTGTGTGAATAAATAACGATGAATGTATTTCTTTGAAGGTGGGAGCCGGACTGTGTGTTAAAAGAATAATAACACTTTAATAATAATAATAATAATAATAATAATAATAATAATAATAATAATAATAATAATAATAATTATCAAGGGAAGAAGAAGAAGAAGAAGAAGAAGAAGTGAAAGGTTTCACGTGGTAATATGGATGGAATTATTGACAAGTAATACAATATATTATTTGTGGGTAACGTTTCGCTCTCCAGGAGCTTTGCCAAGAATGACAGAGCTCCTGGAGAGCGAAACGTTGCCACAATAAAACGCCACATAACTTGTACATGTCCTGTCAGCTAGCAAGCTTCACGTGGTTGATGTGGTCATTGTCCCAGGCCGCCGCAGCGACTCCTTCACCGCCGCAACAATCTCCACAATTCTCAACGATGGTAATCTCCCGCTTCTTATCTCAATCCGGCAACAGCGCCTTTTACCTAATTAAAACCTCCCCTGGGGGCATGAACGTGCTATGCCCAGGGCGCCCCAAGGAACGAAAAACTGGCTTTGGTTCAGCTGGAAAAACTCCGTAGCGATACACCAGGGGTTCGGAGCCACTGGTCCGGAGCGGACGGCTCATTACCCCGTTCAGTATGCTGGCTTCGAAAGCCGAATTAAGCTTTGAGACGGTGGCCGGCTCGTTTTAAAGCCGCTTCAGAAGCACATCCCGGAATGGAAACGTGTGTGTATGTGTGTATGTGTGTGTACTCACCTAGTTCTCACCTAGTTGAGGTTGCAGGGGTCGAGTCCAAGCTCCTGGCCCCGCCTCTTCACTGGTCGCTACTAGGTCACTCTCCCTGAACCATGAGCTTTATCGTACCTCTGCTTAAAGCTATGTATGGATCCTGCCTCCATTACATCGCTTTCCAAACTATTCCACTTCCTGACTACTCAGTGGCTGAAGAAATACTTCCTAACATCCCTGTGATTCATCTGTGTCTTCAACTTCCAACTGTGTCCCCTTGTTGCTGTGTCCCATCTCTGGCACATCCTGGCTTTTTCCACCTTGTCAATTCCTCTCAGTATTTTGTAAGTCGTTATCATGTCCCCCCAATCTCTCCTGTCCTCCAGTGTCGTCAGGTTGATTTCCCTTAATCTCTCCTCGTAGGACATACCTCTTAGCTCTGGGACTAGTCTTGTTGCAAACCTTTGCACTTTCTCTAGTTTCTTTACATGCTTGGCTAGGTGTGGGTTCCAAACTGGTGCCGCATACTCCAAAATGGGCCTAACGTACACGGTGTACAGGGTCCTGAACGATTCCTTATTAAGATGTCGGAATGCTGTTCTGAGGTTTGCCAGGCGCCCATATGATGCAGCAGTTATTTGGTTGATGTGCGCTTCAGGAGATGTGCCTGGTGTTATACTCACCCCAAGATCTTTTTCCTTGAGTGAGGTTTGTAGTCTCTGGCCCCTAGACTGTACTCCGTCTGCGGTCTATTCTTTTGTGTGTGTGTGTGTGTGTGTGTGTGTGTGTGTGTGTGTGTGTGTGTGTGTGTGTGTGTGTGTGTGTGTGTGTGTGTGTGTGTGTGTATGTGTGTGTACTCACCTAATTGTACTCACCTAATTGTGGTTGCAGGGGTCGAGACTCAGCTCCTGGCCCCGCCTCTTCACTGATCGCTACTAGGTCCTCTCCCTCTCTGCTTCCTGAGCTTTATCATACCTCTTCTTAAAACTATGTATGGTTCCTGCCTCCACTACTTCACTTGCTAGGCTATTCCACTTGCTGACAACTCTATGACTGAAGAAATACTTCCTAACGTCCCTGTGTCCCCTCTCTGGAACATCCTATCTCTGTCCACCTTATCTATTCCCCGCAGTATCTTGTATGTCGTTATCATGTCTCCCCTGACCCTTCTGTCTTCCAGTGTCGCCAGTCCGATTTCCCTCAACCTTTCCTCGTACGACATTCCCCTGAGCTCTGGGACTAGCCTTGTTGCAAACCTTTGTACTTTCTCTAACTTCTTGACGTGCTTGACCAGGTGTGGGTTCCAGACTAGTGCTGCATACTCCAGTATGGGCCTAACATACACAGTGTACAGTGTCTTGAACGATTCCTTATTTAGGTATCGGAACGCTATTCTCAGTGTGTGTGTGTGTGTGTATGTGTACTCACCTATTTGGGGTTGCAGGGGTCGAGTCTTAGCTCCTGGCCCCGCCTCTTCACCGGTTGCTACTGGCCCCTCTCTCTCCCCGCTCCATGAGCTTTATCAAACCTCGTCTTAAAACTGTGTATGGTTCCTGCCTCCACTACGTCATTTTCTAGGCTATTCCACTGCCTTACAACTCTATGACTGAAGAAATACTTCCTAATATCTCTCTGACTCATTTGTGTCTTCAACTTCCAATTGTGGCCTCTTGTTTCTGTGTCCCCTCCCTGGAACATCCTGTCTTTGTCCACCTTGTCTATTCCACGCAGTATTTTATATGTCGTTATCATGTCTCCCCTGACCCTCCTGTCCTCCAGTGTCGTCAGGCCGATTTCCCTTAATCTTTCTTCATAGGACATTCCCCTTAGCTCTGGAACTAACCTTGTGGCAAACCTTTGTACTTTCTCTAGTTTCTTGACGTGCTTTATCAAGTGCGGGTTCCAAACAGGTGCTGCATACTCCAGTATGGGCCTGACATACACGGTGTACAGTGTCTTGAACGATTCCTTACTAAGGTATCGGAATGCTGTTCTCAGGTTTGCCAGGCGCCCATATGCTGCAGCAGTTATCTGATTGATGTGTGCTTCCGGAGACATGCTCGGTGTTATACTCACCCCAAGATCTTTCTCCTTGAGTGAGGTTTGCAGTCTTTGGCCACCTAGCCTATACTCTGTCTGTGGTCTTCTGTGCCCTTCCCCTATCTTCATGACTTTGCATTTGGCAGGATTAAATTCGAGAAGCCATTTGCTGGACCAGGTGTCCAGTCTGTCCAGGTCTCTTTGAAGTCCTGCCTGGTCCTCATCAGATTTAATTCTTCTCATTAACTTCACATCATCTGCAAACAGGGACACTTCTGAGTCTAACCCTTCCATCATGTCGTTCACATATACCAAAAATAGCACTGGTCCTAGGACCGACCCCTGTGGGACCCCGCTCGTCACAGGTGCCCACTGTGATACATCATTATGTACCATGACTCGTTGTTGCCTCCCTGTCAGGTATTCTCTGATCCATTGCAGTGCCCTTCCTGTTATATGCGCCTGATGCTCTATCTTCTGCACTAATCTCTTGTGAGGAACTGTGTCGGATTTGCCTTCCGTGAATCCGTGCTGGTTGGCATTTATACTCTTGTTCAGTTCCAGGTGCTCCACCACTCTCCTCCTGATAATCTTCTCCATAATTTTGCATACTATACACGTCAATGACACAGGTCTATAGTTTAGTGCCTCTTTTCTGTCTCCTTTTTTAAAAATGGGAACTACATTTGCCGTCTTCCATACCTCAGGTAGTTGCCCAGTTTCCAGGGACGTGTTGAAGATTGTGGTAAGTGGCACGCACAACATATCTGCTCCCTCTCTAAGGACCCACGGGGAGATGTTGTCCGGTCCCATTGCCTTTGAGGTATCGATGTCCCTTAGCAGTTTCTTCACCTCCTCCTCATCTGTATGTATGTCGTCCAACACTTGTTGGTGTATTCCATGCTGGTGTCCCCATCTGGTCTGTCCCCCCAGAGTCCTTCCTGTCTCTACTGTAAATACTTCCTTAAATCTCGTGTTGAGCTCCTCACATACCTCTTGATCGTTTCTTGTGAGTTCTCCACCTTCTTTCCTCAGCCTTATCTCCTGGTCCTTGACTGTTGTCTTCCTCCTAATGTGGCTATACAGCAGTTTCGGGTCAGATTTGACTTTCGATGCTATGTCGTTTTCATACTGACGCTGGGCCTCCCTCCTTATCTGTGCATACTCGTTTCTGGCTCTTCTACTAATCTCCTTGTTTTCCTGGGTCCTATGCCTCCTGTACCTTTTCCATTCTCTGTTGCACTTAGTTTTTGCCTCCCTACACCTTCGGTTAAACCAAGGACTCGTTTTGGTCTTCCTATTATTTCTGTTTCCCTTGGGAACAAAACTTTCCTCTGCCTCCTTGCACTTTGTTGCCACATATTCCATCATCTCGTTTACTGATTTTCCTACCATTTCTCTGTCCCACTGAACCTCCTGCAGGAAGTTTCTCATACCTGTGTAGTCCCCCCTTTTATAGTTTGGCCTGTCCCCTTCAGTTCCTGTTACCTTCTCCACTTGTAACTCTACTATATAATCAAAACTCAGAACCACGTGATCGCTAGCTCCAAGGGGCCTCTCGTAAGTGATGTCTTCAATGTCTGAACTGCTCAGGGTGAACACAAGATCCAGTCTTGCTGGCTCATCCTCCCCTCTCTCTCTGGTTGTGTCCCTGACATGTTGATGCATGAGGTTTTCAAGTACCACATCCATCATCTTGGCTCTCCATGTTTCGGAACCCCCATGTGGCTCCAGGTTTTCCCAGTCGATCTCCCTGTGGTTGAAATCGCCCATTACCAGTAACTTTGCTCTGCTCGAGTGAGCTCTTCTTGCCACCTCAGCCAGTGTGTCCACCATCACCCTGTTGTTTTCTTCGTACTCCTCTCTTGGCCTCCTGCAGTTCTGTGGTGGGTTATACATCACTCCAATGACTACTTTATGTTCTCCGGACTGAATTGTACCTACAATGTAGTCTCTCCAATCATGTCCATGCCTTCCATTTCCTCAAATCCCCATCGGTGTTTTATGAGCAGTGCAACCCCTCCTCCCCCTCTACTCCTTCTATCTTTCCTCAGGATCTGATATCCCGTTGGGAAGATTGTGTCTGTTATTGTCTCAGCGAGTTTTGTTTCTGTGACTGCTATGATGTCTGGGGATTTTTCACTGATTCTTTCGTTCCACTCCTCATGTTTATTCATTATTCCATCCGCGTTTGTGTACCAAA
>NC_091315.1:23665363-23670363 GCF_038502225.1 Cherax quadricarinatus
AGCGAGGTGCTACCTAACTCACTCAGCGAGGTGCTACCTAACTCACTCAGCGAGGTGCTACCTAACTCACTCAGCGAGGTACTACCTAACTCACTCAGCGAGGTGCTACCTAACTCACTCAGCGAGGTGCTACCTAAGTCACTCAGCGAGGTGCTACCTAAGTCACTCAGCGAGGTGCTACCTAACTCACTCAGCGAGGTGCTACCTAACTCACTCAGCGAGGTGCTACCTAACTCACTCAGCGAGGTGCTACCTAAGTCACTCAGCGAGGTGCTACCTAACTCACTCAGCGAGGTGCTACCTAACTCACTCAGCGAGGTGCTACCTAACTCACTCAGCGAGGTGCTACCTAACTCACTCAGCGAGGTGCTACCTAACTCAGTGAGGTGCTACTTAACTCACTCAGCGAGGTGCTACCTAACTCACTCAGCGAGGTGCTACCTAACTCACTCAGCGAGGTGCTACCTAACTCACTCAGCGAGGTGCTACCTAAGTCACTCAGCAAGGTGCTACCTAACTCACTCAGCGAGGTGCTGCCTAACTCACTCAGCGGGGTGCTACCTAAGTCACTCAGCAAGGTGCTACCTAAGTCACTCAGCGAGGTGCTACCTAACTCACTCAGCGAGGTGCTACCTAACTCACTCAGCGAGGTGCTACCTAAGTCACTCAGCAAGGTGCTACCTAACTCACTCAGCGAGGTGCTGCCTAACTCACTCAGCGAGGTGCTACCTAACTCACTCAGCGAGGTGCTACCTAACTCACTCAGCGAGGTGCTACCTAAGTCACTCAGCAAGGTGCTACCTAACTCACTCAGCGAGGTGCTGCCTAACTCACTCAGCGAGGTGCTACCTAAGTCACTCAGCAAGGTGCTACCTAAGTCACTCAGCGAGGTGCTACCTAACTCACTCAGCGAGGTGCTACCTAACTCACTCAGCGAGGTGCTACCTAAGTCACTCAGCAAGGTGCTACCTAACTCACTCAGCGAGGTGCTGCCTAACTCACTCAGCGAGGTGCTACCTAAGTCACTCAGCAAGGTGCTACCTAACTCACTCAGCGAGGTGCTACCTAACTCACTCAGCGAGGTGCTACCTAACTCACTCAGCGAGGTGCTACCTAACTCACTCAGCGAGGTGCTACCTAACTCCCTCAGCGAGGTGCTACCTCTCTCAGCGAGGTGCTACTTAACTCACTCAGCGAGGTGCTACCTAAGTCACTCAGCAAGGTGCTACCTAACTCACTCAACGAGGTTCTACGTAACTCACTCAGCGAGGTGCTACCTAACTCACTCAGCTAGGTGCTACCTAACTTACTCAGCAAGGTGCTAGCTAACTCACTCAGCGAGGTGCTACCTAACTCAATGATGGACTGAGCAAATCGACTCTTAGTTGAGGGACTGACTACCTCAAACTCCTCATCTTCCACCGTTCTTCTCCGCACTGGACTGAGGAAACCACCGGCTGGCGAAACGTTTGCTCAGGTGCCTTAATCTTCATTCCTCACATGCTGGCTACATCCCCAACTATGGTGCTAATGTGAGAATCGTGAGAATGATGTACATAACCTATGTTAGGTCCTTGATTGATTATGCTGCTCCCATGTTGATATTAGCTAGAGAAAGTTCTCTCCGACCCTTGGAGTTAATGCAAAATGAAGTTCTCAGAATTATTCTTGGGTGTCGCAAATCTACAAAGGTTCTTAATATGAGGAAGGAGCTTGGTATTTCTAGTATCAGTGATAGGATTGTTAAGATTAACACTGTACTCGGTATTAGAATGTTAAGAAATGAACCAGACACTGTCACAGTGAATCTTACCAAGTGTCTAGAGGTAAATACACACAGATCTAAATGGATTGTGAAAACGTGCAATTGCATTAAGTTTTATAACCTGCATGAACTGTATCTCTGTAGACAACAAGAGCATTTCTCCCCTCCATGGAAGATGTGTTCATTGCTAGTAATCCCTTCCTTAAATAACTTGTTAAAGCAACTGCTCAAGAAGAAATTTCTGACCTAGCTGGTAGTAATAATTTACCACAAGTTATATACACTGATGGATGTAAACAGGAGTCTTCTGGCAGGACTGCATCTGCTCTTGTTGCCACCTCCCTAGTTAAGAATGATAATAAATTTGTTGAGCTAGGCATAAGAATTAACAACTGGACGTCTACATTGCAAACTGAATTGTTTGCCATCCTAATGGCGCTAAAGCTAACTTATGACACTGAGCTTGACTCTGTCATCATTACTGATTCTATGTCATCATTGAAAGCTCTTGACTCATATAATGACTCCAACAACATGCTCATTGTAGAAGCCAGGTACAGATACTCAAAAATCAGGGACAAAGGGATTAATGTACAATTGTTATTGATCCCATCGCACATTGGATTACTCCTTCATGATAAAGTTGATATGTTAGCCAAGAAGAGTACCCAGAAGGAGAATGTAGAATATAACTTTGGTATATCTGTGTCTAGCATTAAGAATAATATTAGGAGAGAAGTAAATAATGAAAATGATTGTTATAGGAATGCAGTTAGAAGTCTGAGTAGATCTATAACCCACTATGATAACATGAACGTAGATAAGTATGTTTATGAAGCAACTTGCAATGTGAACACCGACTGATGTTGTAGTGGCCAGACTTAGGCTTGGTTACAAGTACTGACTGATGTTGTAGTGGCCAGGCTTAGGCTTGGTTACAAGTACTGACTGATGTTACAGTGGCCAGACTTAGGCTTGGTTACAAGTACTGACTGATGTTGTAGTGGCCAGCCTTAGGCTTGGTTACAAGTACTGACTGATGTTGTAGTGGCCAGGCTTAGGCTTGGTTACAAGTACTGACTGATGTTGTAGTGGCCAGGCTTAGGCTTGGTTACAAGTACTGACTGATGTTGTAGTGGCCAGGCTGAGGCTTGGTTACAAGTACTGACTGATGTTGTAGTGGCCAGGCTGAGGCTTGGTTACAAGTACTGACTGATGTTGTAGTGGCCAGGCTTAGGCTTGGTTACAAGTACTGACTGATGTTGTAGTGGCCAGGCTGAGGCTTGGTTACAAGTACTGACTGATGTTACAGTGGTCAGGCTTAGGCTTGGTTACAAGTACTTACTGATGTTGTAGTGGCCAGGCTGAGGCTTGGTTACAAGTACTGACTGATGTCGTAGTGGCCAGGCATAGGCTTGGTTACAAGTACTTACTGATGTTCTAGTGGCCAGGCTTAGGCTTGGTTACAAGTACTGACTGATGTAGTAGTGGCCAGGCTGAGGCTTGGTTACAAGTACTTACTGATGTTGTAGTGGCCAGGCTGAGGCTTGGTTACAAGTACTGACTGATGTCGTAGTGGCCAGGCTTAGGCTTGGTTACAAGTACTTACTGATGTTGTGGTGGCCAGGCTGAGGCTTGGTTACAAGTACTGACTGATGTTGTAGTGGCCAGCCTTAGGCTTGGTTGCAAGTACTGACTGATGTTGTAGTGGCCAGGCTTAGGCTTGGTTACAAGTACTGACTGATGTTGTAGTGGCCAGCCTTAGGCTTGGTTGCAAGTACTGACTGATGTTGTAGTGGCCAGGCTTAGGCTTGGTTACAAGTACTGACTGATGTTGTAGTGTCCAGCCTTAGGCTTGGTTGCAAGTACTGACTGATGTTGTAGTGGCCAGTCTTAGGCTTGGTTACAAGTACTGACTGATGTTGTAGTGGCCAGCCTTAGGCTTGGTTACAAGTACTGACTGATGTTGTAGTGGCCAGGCTTAGGCTTGGTTACAAGTACTGACTGATGTTGTAGTGGCCAGCCTTAGGCTTGGTTACAAGTACTGACTGATGTTGTAGTGGCCAGGCTTAGGCTTGGTTACAAGTACTGACTGATGTTGTAGTGGCCAGGCTTAGGCTTGGTTACAAGTACTGACTGATGTTGTAGTGGCCAGCCTTAGGCTTGGTTACAAGTACTGACTGATGTTGTAGTGGCCAGGCTTAGGCTTGGTTACAAGTACTGACTGATGTTGTAGTGGCCAGCCTTAGGCTTGGTTACAAGTACTGACTGATGTTGTAGTGGCCAGGCTTAGGCTTGGTTACAAGTACTGACTGATGTTGTAGTGGCCAGGCTGAGGCTTGGTTACAAGTACTGACTGATGTTGTAGTGGCCAGGCTGAGGCTTGGTTACAAGTACTGACTGATGTTACAGTGGTCAGGCTTAGGCTTCGTTACAAGTACTGACTGATGTTGTAGTGGCCAGGCTGAGGCTTGGTTACAAGTACTGACTGATGTTGTAGTGGCCAGGCTTAGGCTTGGTTACAAGTACTGACTGATGTTACAGTGGTCAGGCTTAGGCTTCGTTACAAGTACTGACTGATGTTGTAGTGGCCAGGCTGAGGCTTGGTTACAAGTACTGACTGATGTTACAGTGGCCAGGCTTAGGCTTCGTTACAAGTACTGACTGATGTTGTAATGGCCAGGCTGAGGCTTGGTTACAAGTACTGACTGATGTTACAGTGGCCAGGCTTAGGCTTGGTTACAAGTACTGACTGATGTTGTAGTGGCCAGCCTTAGGCTTGGTTACAAGTACTGACTGATGTTGTAGTGGCCAGACTTAGGCTTGGTTACAAGTACTGACTGATGTTACAGTGGCCAGGCTTAGGCTTCGTTACAAGTACTGACTGATGTTGTAGTGGCCAGGCTGAGGCTTGGTTACAAGTACTGACTGATGTTACAGTGGCCAGCCTTAGGCTTGGTTACAAGTACTGACTGATGTTGTAGTGGCCAGCCTTAGGCTTGGTTACAAGTACTGACTGATGTTGTAGTGGCCAGACTTAGGCTTGGTTACAAGTACTGACTGATGTTGTAGTGGCCAGCCTTAGGCTTCGTTACAAGTACTGACTGATGTTGTAGTGGCCAGGCTTAGGCTTGGTTACAAGTACTGACTGATGTTGTAGTGGCCAGCCTTAGGCTTGGTTACAAGTACTGACTGATGTTGTAGTGGCCAGACTTAGGCTTGGTTACAAGTACTG
>NC_091315.1:23675363-23695363 GCF_038502225.1 Cherax quadricarinatus
CAGCGTCAGCTCTTTATGACAAGGGCAAGGGAAACATTTTAAGTCCCCAAAGCACAGCCAAGATGAATGTAACAGTTTTTGATTAATGAACACTAAATAGGCAACAGAGAGTTTGCATAAATGGGGAGAAATCAAAATGGGGGCACGTCACAAGCGGTGTTCCTCAGGGGTCAGTGTTGGGGCCCCTGTTGTTCACAATTTACATATACGACACAGATGAGGGACTATATAGCGACATAAGCAAATTTGCTGATGACACCAAAACAGGCCGTCCAGTTCATTCTAATGAGGACACTAGAGCACTCCAGGATGATTTGAATAGACTGAGAAGTGGCAGACGCAGTTTGATATAGACATATGCAAAGTTCTAAATGTTGGACCGTTAAATAACCATGACACATATAAACTAAATAATGTAGATCTTAATATTACTGATTGCGAAAAAGATTTAGGAGTTCTGGTTAGCAGTAATCTGAAACCAAGACAACAGTGCTTAAGTGTTTGCAATAAAGCGAGCAGAATCCTTGGCTTCATATCAAGAAGTATAAATAATAGAAGTCCTCAGGTTGATCTTCAACTCTATATATCTTTGGTTAGGCCTTATTTAGATTATGCTGCACAGTTTTGGTCACAGTTTTACAGGATGGATATAAATGCTCTGGAAAACGTACAAAGGAGGATGACAAAGCTGATCCCATGTATCAGAAATCTTCCCTATGAGGACAGACTGAGGGCCCTGAATCTGCACTCTCTAGAAAGGCGTAGAATTAGGGGGATATGACTGAGGTGTATAAACGGAAAACAGGAATAATTAAAGGGGATGTAAATAGCGTACTAAAATTATCTAGCTTAAACAGAGCTCGCAGCAATGGCTTTAAGTCGGAAAAATTCAGATTCAGGAAGGATATAGGAAAGCACTGGTTGGGTAATAGAGTTGTGGATGAGTGGAACAAACTCCCGAGTACAGTTATAGAAGCTAAAACGTTGTGTAGTTTTAAAAATAGGTTAGATAAATACATGAGTGGGTGTGGGTGGGTGTAAGTTGGACCTGACAAGCTTGTGCTACTAGGTCAGATGCCGTGCTCCTTTAAGTGAATGTGGCCTGACCTGAATAGGTTTGGGCATTGGCTTAAGCCGGTAGGAGAATTGGACTTGCCTCGCATGGGCCAGCAGGCCTGCTTCAGTGTTCCTTCTTTCTTATGTCTACATTGCTACCGGCATCTGCCTCTCTTCGGGTGCACAATCTGCTCGGCAGCTTTCTGTCCCTAGTGGACTGGAGGTGGGAGAAGTATGGAGTTGGGAGGAGAGGCAACTCCGGCCAGCATCCACACTCAGACCTACAGCTGCAGATGATCTCTCACTCTTAATGAGCCGCTGTTGTGGTAAAGGACTATCCCAGTTATCTGCTAGTAGTCAGTGTCGTGGTGTACACTATTTATCATTAAATAAAGATCATACTGATGAGCACAGTGTAATCAGGCAATGATAAATATGTATGTATGTATATATATATATATATATATATATATATATATATATATATATATATATATATATATATATATATATATATATATATATGTGTGTGTGTGTGTGTGTGGGGGGGGGGATTCTTATTTTGAGAGTCATGGCTACGAAACTCGAAATAAACAGACCTTTCACTCTCCTCCTCGAGTATGCACCACTCTCTTGGGCTGCCTCATCCTCAGTTTCATACGTGTCTTGTACCATCCTCAGGTACACCACACTCTCAGTGTACCATCCTCAGGTACACCACACTCTCAGTGTACCATCCTCAGGTACACCACACTCTCAGTGTACCATCCTCAGGTACACCACACTCTCAGTGTACCATCCTCAGGTACACCACACTCAGTGTACCATCCTCAGGTACACCACACTCTCAGTGTACCATCCTCAGGTACACCACACTCTCAGTGTACCATCCTCAGGTACACCACACTCTCAGTGTACCATCCTCAGGTACACCAGACTGTCAGTGTACCATCCTCAGGTACACCAGACTGTCAGTGTACCATCCTCAGGTACACCCCACTGTCAGTATACCATCCTCAGGTGCACCACACACTCAGTATACCATCCTCAGGTACACCATACCCTCAGTATACCATCGTCAGGTACACCACACTGTCAGAATACCATCGTCAGGTACACCACACTGTCAGAATACCATCCTGTTACAAAAAACGCGATATCTAATAAGCATAGAGATCTCCAGTGAATACTAGAAAGGACTGCCCTTCTAGCATCCAGCCTGTTACTGGGTTTTTGTAACAAGTAGTCAGTATCCTGGTCCAATTATCCATTAGAATTTAGTAAGATTCAATAGTGCTTCAGGATTACAACTGGTAGGCTACTAAAGAAATTAAAATTTATTAAGTTTATTAATAACAATAAAGTTGTCTAGGCGTATATTATCAAAGTAAATTAAATTAATGAAAATAATGACTTCTGTCGTATACAGTAGTATAGTGTTGAAGGCTCATGTCACATCTTTATGGCTTTTAAGTACCGTCTGGTACACTGTTAACATTTAATAACATAATACAAATATATACAAGTAAGTTTGTGTGTAAGTGCTCTAAGTAGTTCGCTATGTCTCAAGACTCGACTAGACTTAACCAGTGACTGACTAAAAGTCCTCACATAAACTAACTTCTTGACTAACCTGGCAATCAGAACAGCTTGATTGAACAATAAGGCGACTGTTAAGCCGAACAGCAATATAACAAGCAACAGCGACACAGAATCAGGAACAAGGAGATAATATAACGACACTAAGTAGAGACCATCTGTAGATCCACAAAAGTCACAAAACTCCCATACTACTGAATCTAAGTTCAGCATTAGAAAATCCCCGACTGAGACAGTACACAGATACCAGTACAAATTAGGTCAGAAGCTAAAGCTCAGGACCTGAGTTTCTCAGAGTGTCGATGAGACACACAACCTCAGTACAACGTCGAAAATCACTAAGTCTAGGCTATGTTCTGTGAACAGAGTTACACAGAACCAACAACAAGAAAGCGACAGAGACGATCTTCCAACAAGGGCCAACAAGGGAGAGCTGGAGAGGCCGTCTTGTTGGCAGCAACGTCGAACAGACAAGAGCGAGCGCAGGTCAGGCCGTCCCTCACCCAGGTGAGGTGTGATCACCCCACCCTGATCACGTGACTCTCCCTGAACTGCTGCTGCCCAGCAACTACAGAGAAGCCGGCAGCGAAACAAGCGGAGCGATAATACAATAGTTAGACAATGTTGTCAGCTACTTAACACTCGAACTATGAGCACTGAATAATATATAAATGTTACATCCTACCTAATAATATAACTAAGTCAAATAATAATATAAAGCAATATATTTACGATTTAGCTAATATTGCAAATATAAGCAATATAAAATTATATGAACAGGTAATATATATTATATACATTGTGACCCATCCAGGGGTCGCAATACATCCTCAGGTACACTACACCCTCAGTGTACCATCCTCAGGTACACCATACTGTCAGTGTACCATCCTCGGGTACACCGCACCGTCAGTGTACCATCAAAAATTCTACGCGAATTATAGATAATCTCGAAAAGTAATAATCGCTACGTAAATTACTAATAATAAGTCAATAACTGGCTCACAACTCTGACCAATCATCAGCGCGTAACGAATACACATCCGGCCAATCAGAGAGGAGCCGTTCAGTACACTCCGAGAGAATGTTTAATTTGATAACCTGTGCGATCTGACTTCAGGATTAGTCATCAGATGTTTAAGACGTGTGTGTGTGTGTAATAATAATAATAATAATAATAATAATAATAATAATAATAATAATAATAATAATACTATAGAGTATAAGACTTAAAGAAAAACTATTGGACATGGGGTGGTTAGTTTAGACTCAGAGTGTAGACACAGTGTGTGGATTTATCAAGTAAATCCTACAGTTAGACTATGGCTACGGAGGGATGACTGCCAGGACGATTGTAAAAGCTCACGCGAATTCCTATTCCAGCAACAGCTGGGAAGGGAAACGGAGTTTCAAGAGCTTGTATGTCCGTTGTAAAACTTGGTATTTCAGCGAGTGTTCGTGACACTCACTAAGTACATATTTTTCAGATTGGCCGACTAATAATTCTGTAAGATCAGAGAGATTATGCTGTCTACTTATACTGGACATGAAAGACACTGTGGAGCCCCTTGCTCCTCCCTTCGTCTCCTCGGTGACCAACTCAACATCGTCATGACACAAGTACGAGCGGCCAGGTGATAAGCTGGAGCTTAACCTGCTGCTCACATATCTGTACAGTTGAGGTCATGCATCAATTGCTGTTAAGCTAGTGAAAATCATGCAGCTGTGGCCACACGCAAGCTGTTTAAACTGTCTCGTAAGACACACGTCTCCTGAATGAACGAGAAGACGCAGCAGCGTGGTAGAGGACATCATAACACCACGTCACAGTGTGACGACAAACATAGATCTTGTAAAGCTTTGTCATTTTGGAATCGTCATAATATGTTAGCCAATTTTAAAGATAGAGAAACGATAGAGGTAGGCAGAGAGAGAGAGAGAGAGAGAGAGAGAGAGAGAGAGAGAGAGAGAGAGAGAGAGAGAGAGAGAGAGAGAGAGAGAGAGAGAGAGAGAGAGAGAGAGAGAGAGAGAGAGAGAGAGAGAGAGAACGACCGTGAACTGGACGGATTGAATTCCTGTATGGATACAGGATCCCAGTAACTCTTGTTGCTGCAATATCACAAACATGCAATTTAATTACATTGAAATGAATCCCGTCAGACAGATATTTCTTTATTCCTTCATCTGCAATATCCCAGCTCCGAATCTTTCGGATTAACAGAGAAGCAATGTTCTAACATATACCTGTACAGTACATGTTGACACAGTAACTGGAAATAGTTATTTATGTATTATGTATTACTATAAGAAATATATCATGGCAGTATATCAGAGAGAGAGAGAGAGAGAGAGAGAGAGAGAGAGGCAGTATATCAGAGAGAGAGAGAGAGAGAGAGAGAGAGAGAGAGAGAGAGAGAGAGAGAGGCAGTATATCAGAGAGAGAGAGAGAGAGAGTAAGAAAGACAGGAGAGGGGGGGGGGTTACCTGCTCTGCAGCAAAAAATGAGGTGGTCATGCAAGAGCAGCTCTTCAGAGACATAATCTTCAAACACACCAACAAGATTACTAATCTGACGCTGACTTACACAGCACACAGCCAGCTGCTCCTTTTACAGATGCTTTTAGCCCAGCATCACAGATGGCGGCGTGCGTTACTCGTCCTCTGACTATCTTATACTAGCAGTCTATAGCAGTCCTTTCCTCTATCAGCAAATTCGCTGACGACACGAAAAAAAAAACAGAATAATTGATTCAGAGGAAGATGTCACTGAACTTAAGGAGGATTAAGACAAATTCATGTAGTGGTTAGAGAAGTGGCAGATTCAGATCAATGTAAAATCCTGAAGCTCGGGAATATACACAACCCTAGCGAATATAAACTAAATAATGCAGAATTTGGCCATAGAGAATGCGAAAGTGGACTTGGGGGTTATGGTAGGTAAACACGTGAAACCAAGACAGCAGTGTGATAAATGATTTTGAAAACCAACATATGTCAGACACTGTAACATCATGGGATCAAGACAGAAATGCCTAAGCGTACGTAATAAGGTTGGAATTTATATCAAGAAGTATAAGAGATATTACTCCAGAGGTTATATTACTGCTCCAGACATCATTAGCAAAGTGTCACTTATGCGGCTCAATTCTTGTCTCCATACTACAGAATGGAGATAAATTCGTTAGAGAACATTCAGAGAAGAATGACTTAAGAAATCATGACATTTCGCTTTTCATGAGGCGGACTGGAGCAATGTAAGACAACGACCCTGTCACCAAAAACAGTCCAGCGCCATAATAGGAGTATTGCAATGTCGCTGAGACAGTCAATTGTATGAGTGTTTAGCAAAGATTATCTGACTTTTCTACCGTGCTCTGTATGCCTCCATTTCTGTTCTTTTAGTTACGGAAAACAATCGAATCTCATCCAAACCTAAATCGAAAATTTTGCTGTAAACCGTATGCGCGAAAAAAATGCAATTAAGACTGAGGCCATAATTGATAATGATAGGTCACAAAAACAAAACTAAAAAAATGCGTTTATACATTTATTATACAAAAATAAATAATATTGCAAGCGTAGTAAATCAGAAAAATAAATGCTAGTAGGTAAATCCTAGCATGGGTTAATTGACCTAACATGCGTTAGCTGATCTAACTTGCGACAACACAATGATGAGTCACTGGGTCATCAGACGCAGCATGGGTAAAGAGACAGTCTGGTGGCTAAAGCTCCCGCTTCACACACGGAGGGCCCGGGTTCGATTCCCGGCGGGTGGAAACATTTCGACACGTTTCCTTACACCTGTTGTCCTGTTCACCTAGCAGCAAATAGGTACCTGGGTGTTAGTCGACTGGTGTGGGTCGCATCCTGGGGGACAAGATTAAGGACCCCAATGGAAATAAGTTAGACAGTCCTCGATGACGCACTGACTTTCTTGGGTTATCCTGGGTGGCTAACCCTCCGGGGTTAAAAATCCGAACAAAATCTTATCTTATCTTATCTTATCTTACTCCGGGAAGTCGTTCAGCAACTGGTGTGCTTGCTTCACCGTCATTCTATGAGTCGTACCACCAGTCATCAAGGAAGGCTCGCGAATTAAATCTTTCAGCATTAAAATCCATGGAGGTTCGGGACCGAAGAATAAACCCAACTGGAACGTCAACGTAGGTTGACTCCTGGACCTATTTGGACATTTCTTGGGTTGACTCCGGCAGCTGTGTGACATCGTGCGGGTAAGACGGACATACAGCCAGCATCCACAAGTACAATACAACCTTCAGGAAGTTTGTTCATTAATTCGAGTTCTAGTCTGTATGACGGATCGTTGTGTGTATGTATAATGTTCGCCAAGACCGGGGTCCTGGCACAGGTCTTAATCATGCGATGACCCGTCTCTGGCTCCCGAAGGAGAAAGGGTCTTGCAATGTTGCAACGTATGCTGCTCAACCACTGTTCTGGACAGTTCATCTGGTGCGTCTCATAAGCGACAACGCCGTCTGTAATATGAACAGTGGATCATATACATGTGCAATGTGAATGCTGGATGCATTATACTCGTATATATGTATATTCAGTTTGCATATGTGCATATGCTCACATTCACTCCTAACTGTTGGACACACTGGCGAGGAGGAGGATATGTCGTTGTCACGGGCAACAGCTTGTCTGGGGCGTTGACTCCATGGTACACTAGGGTAGCCGCAAGACAAATACTGATATGCACTAGTGAAGTTAAGAAACTTCTGTACTTGTTACCCTTCCACCCTAAACCAGCACACATGTATGGTTTACCCAAGACCCATAAACATAATATTCCTCTCAGACCAGTCACGTCAGGAATAGGCAGTGCACCACATAAACTAGCCGGAGTTCTTGCCAAACATCTTTTCCTGCCTTCTGGGGACCATCAGCACTGCTCATCTTAAACATTCAGGCGACCTTCTCAACCGCATCAAAAAACCTCTCCATCCGAGGCAAGAAACTAAGTAGTTTGGACGTAACTTCTTTCTTCACTAAAGTACCCACCACACAAGCCATTGACGTTCTACTACATAAAGTCAATCACGGCCTTAATCTTTTTCTACCTCCTGAAGATTATGTCGACTTGATTGAACTCTGCATTAATTTCAGTTGATTTTCTTTCAGTAACAGGCTCTACAAAGAAATCTTTGGTATGGGAATGGGGTCCCTTACCAGCGCCGTCTTGGCCAACTTGTACATGGAACACCTGGAAGCTGAACACTTCACCAACGTCATCCCCACCAGCGTCACTTGGTTACGTTATGTGGACGACGTCCTCATAATAACTCCCAAACGTTTTGATGTACGGAATCTTTAGGCAGGGCTCAAAGCAGTTGAACCGGCTATCAAGTTTACGCTAGAAGAAGAGTCCAGTAACAAGCTACCTTTTCTAGACGTCCTTATTCACAATGTGATAACAGTTTAAGATTTCCAGTTTACCGTAAACCAACAAACAAAAATGGTCTCACCCACTCCTATTCCGGTCAAGATACTAAGACCAAAAGAGGCATCATCGTCAGATTTTTCCTAGAAGCATACCGAATTTGTAGTCCTGCATTTCTTTACGGGGAATGTACTTACACCAAACCTTTACTGATCTATATTTTCCTTCCTTTTTCATCAAAGACCGCAGGAAAAGAGCTCTTCAGATCATCAATTCTCCATGCACCAACACCACTCCTAACAAAGTTATAATTCTTTCCAACAGCCAGGTTGCATTGAACGTTTCTAAGGTACTCGCACAAACTACCACTAGAGTCGCCATCGCATCCAGCACTTCCATAAGGGATCTAACCAGGAAAAAATCGAACCACCACGAACCAGTTAATGCAGGAGTTTACACTATATACCTGGTGGAGGCTGTGACAGAATATATGTAGGTGAAACAGCAAGGAACCTGGAAACACGTCTCAGTGAACACATTAACACATGCAGGAATAATAACTTGAACAACACTTGCGTACAACACCGGAATTCCGCCAATCACCTCATGAAATTCAACGACGCCGGACTAGCGATTAGAGAACCTAATTTCCGCAGACGTAAATGCCTTGAATCATCATTAATCGCTGTTTCTAACTCAAGCAAAATAAAGGCAGCTTCATCATCTCTGAAGGATTATCAAAAATCCACTTCAAAATAATAAACCGTGCCATCACATAGTCACTGCTGCTAATACTACACAAGAACACAACAGAGGAACACCACTGAAACAGACCTGCTCAGATCCAATCACTAACTGAAATATTTGTCTAACCTATTTTTATGCTACCCAGGTAATAGATTTTATAACCTTTTACTTATATGCAAGTTGATTGGTCTACCATATTGTATTACTACTACTACAGATGTTGCACATGTGTCTAATTTTCATTTTGGCAGATTTGTCTGGGCTGCTGGTCGTTCACGGTGCTCCATGTCTGGTGCTTGCATTCTGTCTTTGACCACCGTGGTATGCTTGTACCTGGTATAAATTCCAGGTTGCATCTTTCGTGAAGGAAATACGTCATATATCCTCTGCTGTCTTTTGCTTGCTCCACTATTAGTTATCGCATTACGACAAGGTGTGCAGGCCATGAATATACCTGTGTTCGTAAAAGATGGATATCATCAGGATATTATTTATACCGTCCATCTTCCACCTATACACTTCAGTGATGTCTCCCTTCATTTTCCGTTTTCTTCTTGAAAAATTTAAGGGATCATCATTTAATATAAGGAAGCCTTGGGAACGGAATCAGCGCCCTGGCTCTGGCAGGTTCACACGACAGAGACAGATTGCTTCAACCAACACAAAGTGAAGAGGATGGTCCAAGAACTGGAACTCAACACCCGCAATTACAGATAAGTAATAATACACAAAGAGGCGCAGGTATCATTTATCCTCAGTGGGTAATAAAATTGGATCTTACCAGAAAGGTATCATCTCCCTGCCACAAACACCACCGCCACTAAACATAAGAGGTTAATCTTGAAGCCCACAGTAATCCACGATGATAATATCCCTGCTATAGGCTGGCCACCGTCTTTGCTAATGATACGTGAAGTTAATGACCCTGTGGCATGAAGGCTGGCGTAATGATATATCCCTTCCCCTATTAAACCCTTTCCCACCCTTCCTCTGCCTTTCTTATCCTTGGACCCTTCTGCTACCCAAATTCAGCATCCCATGGGCGTGATTTGAGATGCTTATTATGCATGAAGACCCATCCACTGGTGGTAGACGAAGAATTACAGAGGTACGTGGGGATTAGACTGAAACCTGAAACAGAGGTACGTGGGGATTAGACTGAAACCTGAAACAGAGGTACGTGGGGACTAAATTGAAACCTGAAACAGAGGTACGTGAGGATTAGATTGAAACCTGAAACAGAGGTACGTGGGGACTAGACTGAAACCTGAAACAGAGGTACGTGGGGACTAGACTGAAACCTGAAACAGAGGTACGTGGGGACTAGATTGAAACCTGAAACAGAGGTACGTGGGGACTAGACTGAAACCTGAAACAGAGGTACGTGGGGATTAGACTGAAACCTGAAACAGAGGTACGTGGGGACTAGATTGAAACCTGAAACAGAGGTATGTGGGGACTAGACTGAAACCTGAAACAGAGGTACGTGGGGACTAGACTGAAACCTGAAACAGAGGTACGTGGGGACTAGACTGAAACCTGAAACAGAGGTACGTGGGGACTAGACTGAAACCTGAAACACTTGGAAATTCCTTTTAATTTAATGAATTATCTGTAAATCCTTGGAATAGTTTTATATCCAAGTGCATAATGCAAGATATGAGAATAATTTTGCTGTGGAGAGAGAGAGAGAGAGAGAGAGAGAGAGAGAGAGAGAGAGAGTACGAAAGATAACAGTAGAGGTGGCACTGTGTAATACCTAGCTCTCACCTCAGCGCCCTCACCAGTGTAATCCCACAGAGGTACTGACACTGATGAAGCGACAAAGAGCACGCTGGGATGCTCTAACATGCAACAATGACCCGCCAGAATGTCTGCCTTGATGAGGAAATAACAGTTGTGCGCCAAGAATCACGGCAAATTATATAGGACTTACACAAATCTCCTGCGGTAGCTCGGCCCGGGAGAGATCGCTTAGTAACGTTGCCTGCTTCAGATATTTAATCAATGGAATAGGCTTCCCAAACAGTGTAGCTTTTCAAATGGAAGGGCAATGTGCGTTTCTGGTGTGGTGAATAGTAAACTTGATCATGAAGAAGGGAAAAGTTTAAAGATGGTACCAATAAGCGGATTTTTGCTTCTTCGTTTAGGATTCCGCACACAGTGGTCAGCCGCTTGAAATACCGGCATCGAGGCATGTCCAGGGGGAAAGTGGCCTACTGGGAGTCATTATCATTCCGGGAGACCGCTTTATCTGGCCTGCGATTACCTCCACCTGGGGCTATGGGCTGGCTTTGTCACCCCAAGCCGCCACAGCCACCACCACAACCACCACCACCACTACCACAATCGCCACCACGATAATTACTATCACTACCACCAGGATCGTAAAAGAAGTTGCTTTCTGCAGGCTGATTAGAAATCTTCATCTTATTTCAAACTAATTCTTCAAATATGAGTTTTGGGTTACTCTAGTGGGTGATGATGGTGGTGGTGATAATGGTGGTACTGGTGCTGATGGTGGTGGTGATAGTGGTGGTAGTGGTGGTAGTGGTGGTGGTGGTGGTGATGGTGATAGTGGTGGTAGTGGTGATGATGGTGGTGGTGATAGTGATGGTAGTGGTGGTGATGGTGATGGTGGTAGTGGTGGTGATGGTGATAGTGGTGGTAGTGGTGGTGATGGTGATAGTGGTGATAGTGGTGGTGATGGTGATAGTGGTGGTAGTGGTGGTGGTGGTGGTGATGGTGATAGTGGTGGTAGTGGTGGTAGTGGTGATGATGGTGGTGGTGATAGTGATGGTAGTGGTGGTGATGGTGATGGTGGTAGTGGTGGTGATGGTGATAGTGGTGGTAGTGGTGGTGATGGTGATAGTGGTGGTAGTGGTGGTGATGGTGATAGTGGTGGTAGTGGTGGTGATGGTGGTGGTAGTTACTCACTAAGATAGGATGACCTTAAAAAAGAATAAAATACATTCACCGTCACTTGCCTGCATAACCATGCATAATTTAAGTGTTAAACAGTATTCCAAGAACTATGTATCCTACGGAAGTAAAATCTTTATTTCCTTATTTAAGATACAGGGATACAGACAGTTTGTTATCGGTAGGTCACATTATTATTATTATTACTGTTATTATTATTATTATTATTATTATTATTATTATTATTATTATTATTATTATTATTATTATTATTATTATTATTATTATTATTATTATTATTACTATTATTATTACGCTCACTGGGAAGCGCTAAATCCGTTGGAGCCTCAAAGCGCCTGGAAAACGTGAGGTAATAAGCTTTGATACAGGAAAGGGGTGTGGGGGGGGTTAACTCCAAACTACTGAGATCAAGAGCCCTTCGGTAACATCAAGGTAGCTCAGAGAAACTCTCAGGGTACCAAGAGTTCACCCTGGGACACCTGGCTGCTGCTGCTGTTGTGCCAGCCGGGCACCGATACCAAGGTGCCCTAATGTATTCAAGGGCATGTTAAGTGGGTAGGGGCGGGAAGAAGGTTACCTAATCAAATATTAATCATTCGGAGCCGAGATCGATGGTAATCCGATTAAGAGACCTTACCTGTGGGATTTATGGAGGATTTATGGAGGTTAATTGGAAGGTGTGAGGAAGGCTGAGGGGCGGAGGAACACAGCTGGGAGTTACACGTCCGCTCCTGCAGCTACTCCTTCTGCTGTTCCTGCTGTTCCCGCAACAGGGGCAGCAGGAAAGGCTTTAGCGAAAGGATAAGCAGAAAAGGGTGAAGAGGAAGGGGAGAGGAGGGGAAGAAGCTACAGTAACACTCTCAATAATGTTACACAGAACAGTACTTGCAACTTGAAGAAGAAAACACTTGTGCAACACCTGTATATCTTTATTTACAGACGTTTCGCCCGAGGCAGCCTACTTTTTAACCTTCGGGCATGACCTACGTCCACTGGTGGGTCCCGTCCATCTGTGATAAAGCCTTCAACAGCTCCATTTCATTTGACACAGAATACAAGCGTCCATCTTCCTGTCTGTTACAGCTAAGGTACTTAATACACGGGCTGAGGGATTCATTACCTCATCTTCCACTGTCATCTATGTATAGTTCTGCAAGACTTATTACCTAATCTTTCACTGTCTTCGTATACCATATCTGTATTGAAATGACAAAAGTCTAGTTGTCGAAACGTCTACAAATAAAGATACCCAAGTGTTTCCCAGGTCTTTCACTCTGTTCTGTCTTGGTGCTTATTGTTAGGTAAAAGAACATAAGTGCAACGTTACGCTCTCCAAACATATCACGTAATTAGTACAAACTAAAATAGTTATACCTCCGAGACTGACATGACGATGAGTCAGTAATGGGGACCAGTCACTTAGAGACCGAATCATGGTGTTATGAATCATGGTGTTATGAATCATGGTGTTATGAATCATGGTGTTATGAATCATGGTGTTATGAATCATGGTGTTATAAGCACGAGAGATGACTTACGTGAAGCTTTCCTTCAGGTGTGGATAGTCTGAGAAGCAAAGACCGATAAAGGTGGTAGAGCAAGTATGATAGAATATGTATGGTAGAACAAGTATGGTAGAACATGTATGGTAGAATATGTATGGTAGAACATGTATGGTAGAGCAAGTATGGTAGAACATGTATGGTAGAACATGTATGGTAGAACAAGTATGGTAGAACATGTATGGTAGAACAAGTATGGTAGAACAAGTATGGTAGAACAAGTATGGTAGAACATGTATGGTAGAACAAGTATGGTAGAACAAGTATGGTAGAACAAGTATGGTAGAACATGTATGGTAGAGCAAGTATGGTAGAATATGTATGGTAGAACAAGTATGGTAGAACATGTATGGTAGAATATGTATGGTAGAACATGTATGGTAGAGCAAGTATGGTAGAACATGTATGGTAGAACATGTATGGTAGAACAAGTATGGTAGAACATGTATGGTAGAGCAAGTATGGTAGAACATGTATGGTAGAACATGTATGGTAGAACAAGTATGGTAGAACATGTATGGTAGAACAAGTATGGTAGAACATGTATGGTAGAGCAAGTATGGTAGAATATGTATGGTAGAGCAAGTATGGTAGAATATGTATGGTAGAACATGTATGGTAGAACAAGTATGGTAGAACAAGTATGGTAGAACATGTATGGTAGAGCAAGTATGGTAGAATATGTATGGTAGAACATGTATGGTAGAACATGTATGGTAGAGCAAGTATGGTAGAATATGTATGGTAGAACATGTATGGTAGAACAAGTATGGTAGAACAAGTATGGTAGAACATGTATGGTAGAGCAAGTATGGTAGAATATGTATGGTAGAACATGTATGGTAGAACATGTATGGTAGAACATGTATGGTAGAACATGTATGGTAGAAGAAGTATGGTAGAACATGTATGGTAGAACATGTATGGTAGAACAAGTATGGTAGAACATGTATGGTAGAATATGTATGGTAGAACATGTATGGTAGAGCAAGTATGGTAGAATATGTATGGTAGAATATGTATGGTAGAACATGTATGGTAGAATATGTATGGTAGAATATGTATGGTAGAATATGTATGGTAGAACATGTATGGTAGAACAAGTATGGTAGAACATGTATGGTAGAATATGTATGGTAGAACATGTATGGTAGAGCAAGTATGGTAGAATATGTATGGTAGAACATGTATGGTAGAACAAGTATGGTAGAACATGTATGGTAGAACATGTATGGTAGAACATGTATGGTAGAATATGTATGGTAGAACAAGTATGGTAGGACATGTATGGTAGAATATGTATGGTAGAACAAGTATGGTAGAATATGTATGGTAGAATATGTATGGTAGAATATGTATGGTAGAATATGTATGGTAGAACACGTATGGTAGAATATGTATGGTAGAACATGTATGGTAGAATATGTATGGTAGAACATGTATGGTAGAACATGTATGGTATAACATGTATGGTAGAACATGTATGGTAGAATATGTATGGTAGAACATGTATGGTAGAATATGTATGGTAGAACATGTATGGTAGAACATGTATGGTAGAATATGTATGGTAGAACATGTATGGTAGAACATGTATGGTAGAATATGTATGGTAGAACATGTATGGTAGAATATGTATGGTAGAACATGCATGGTAGAACATGTATGGTAGAATATGTATGGTAGAATATGTATGGTAGAACATGTATGGTAGAATATGTATGGTAGAACACGTATGGTAGAAGAAGTATGGTAGAACATGTATGGTAGAATATGTATGGTAGAACATGTATGGTAGAACATGTATGGTAGAATATGTATGGTAGAACATGTATGGTAGAACATGTATGGTAGAATATGTATGGTAGAATATGTATGGTAGAACATGTATGCTAGAATATGTATGGTAGAATATGTATGGTAGAACATGTATGGTAGAATATGTATGGTAGAACACGTATGGTAGAAGAAGTATGGTAGAACATGTATGGTAGAATATGTATGGTAGAACATGTATGGTAGAACATGTATGGTAGAATATGTATGGTAGAACATGTATGGTAGAACATGTATGGTAGAATATGTATGGTAGAATATGTATGGTAGAACATGTATGGTAGAATATGTATGGTAGAATATGTATGGTAGAATATGTATTGTAGAATATGTATGGTAGAACATGTATGGTAGAACATGTATGGTAGAATATGTATGGTAGAATATGTATGGTAGAATATGTATGGTAGAATATGTATGGTAGAACATGTATGGTAGAATATGTATGGTAGAACATGTATGGTAGAACATGTATGGTAGAATATGTATGGTAGAATATGTATGGTAGAACATGTATGGTAGAACACGTATGGTAGAAGAAGTATGGTAGAATATGTATGGTAGAATATGTATGGTAGAACATGTATGGTAGAATATGTATGGTAGAATATGTATGGTAGAATATGTATGGTAGAACACGTATGGTAGAATATGTATGGTAGAATATGTATGGTAGAATATGTATGGTAGAACATGTATGGTAGAACACGTATGGTAGAATATGTATGGTAGAATATGTATGGTAGAATATGTATGGTAGAATATGTATGGTAGAACATGTATGGTAGAACATGTATGGTAGAATATGTATGGTAGAACATGTATGGTATAACATGTATGGTAGAATATGTATGGTAGAATATGTATGGTAGAACATGTATGGTAGAATATGTATGGTAGAACACGTATGGTAGAACAAGTATGGTAGAACATGTATGGTAGAACATGTATGGTAGAACATGTATGGTAGAATATGTATGGTAGAACATGTATGGTATAACATGTATGGTAGAATATGTATGGTAGAATATGTATGGTAGAACATGTATGGTAGAATATGTATGGTAGAACACGTATGGTAGAACAAGTATGGTAGAACATGTATGGTAGAATATGTATGGTAGAACACATATGGTAGACCAAACATGACGGAACAAACACCCTAGGGGCCTAGAACAATCATGAAACACGAGCTCTAGCTTACCAGGCTTGTACATGTATTTAAGACACGGCAGAGCACCTACTCTCTCTTTCTCTCTTTCTCTTTCTCTCTTTCTCTTTCTCTCTTTCTCTCTCTCTTTACACTGGGTTTGACAAGGTTAGGTTAAGGTTCCTAACTTTATTTACAAGTTAAGAGCTGTCACCTACATCAGCTCATTTAAAAGCCTTTTTATTGTTATGAGACATACCAGTAGGGAACAAGGTGAAGTTGAAGCCATCTGTGGACCAGCAATTTTATTTGATTAGCTTACTTTATTTCGTTGATATCATTATGTTGTACGAACATGTTCCAGACTCGAGTCATCCTGGGAATAAATGATCTCAGATGAAGTGATGTTCTGGAGAAGGTTACAGAGTGAAGTTGTTGTTTGCTGCCCGTCTTATTGTACAGTAATTCACTTGTCGCTGTCCTCGGAGTGGAGCCAAGTGTGGTACTCTGACAATACTGGCCTTGTCCAGAACAGTAAGGCCACCCGCATCTCTCCTATACTGAATGCTTTTCTGAAATGACAGATCTATCCAGGCTGTCCAGGCGAGAGATGAGTCGTCTTGCTCTGTTCTCTATTCTGTCAAGCAGTCGCAGATGAGAGGGATGGGGCAGGCAATCCAAGA
This sequence comes from Cherax quadricarinatus, assembly GCF_038502225.1. Classification (NCBI taxonomy): domain Eukaryota; kingdom Metazoa; phylum Arthropoda; class Malacostraca; order Decapoda; family Parastacidae; genus Cherax; species Cherax quadricarinatus. The sequence continues at coordinate 23,692,347 of NC_091315.1, forward strand.
AAGTGGAGCATACTCAAGGCTTGACCGTACTTGTGCCTCATACAGAATCTTGCATATTCTGTCAAGCAAATGCGTGATACTTCGAAGTGCTGCAAGCTTCCTGGCCGCCTTGTTTGCAAGATTTACAACGTGGTTCTTCATGGTCAGTTGAGAGTCAAATTTCACTCTAAGGATATCAACTTCGTCTCCGGGTGCCAACATTCTCCCATTCATTCTTGCCACTGCTCCATCATTACCATCATGGTGCCTAGAGACCATCATGTGTGTTATGTAAAAAGACACAAGTGTAACTAATGCGACATTATACTGTGGCAACGTTTTGCTTTCCAGGAGCTTTGTAAAGCCGTTACAAACAGGGACACAGACGGGTATATATAGGTGAAGAATGAAGTGCGAAGCTTAATATAATATAATCGTTGTAGGCAGTAGTAGTACATATTTTGCAGTGGAACCTACAGCACAGAACAGCTGAATTAGATCGACATCTCCTTAAAGATCCTCAGACGAATTATCTTAGAACTAAGATCCGTGTCAGGGCGCAGTTCCTGACGAATCTATCAATCAGTCAACCCTGTATTGTTTGTAACGGCTTGACAAAGCTCCTGGAAAGCGAAACGTTGCCACATTAAAATGTCCCATTAGTTGCACTTGTGTCCTCTTACTTAACATATTGTCGGTAATTCTACCAACATTATTACCATCATCATTTGTGCTTTCTCAGGAGCGATGTGACCTGCCATCGTTTACCCCAGGTTGATATAGCTGTAAGATGGTGATTGATGTAACTTACAGCAGCTGGAATTTCCTCCCTAGGATAAGTAAATGCCAGAATACAGTTGTCTGCATACGTATGGGATTATGGGATAGATGAAGAAGGTCATTGAAGTAGACATACCATAACAATGACCCAAGTACACTTCCCCGCTGAAAACTACACTTAGAAACCTACCTTGAAGGTAATCACCGAGAAGACATAGTATAGAGCCTACAATTCCCAGTGCAGTTTTGCCAAGAGTCCCTGGTGTCATACTCGGTCGAAAGCACTTTCTATCTTTCTCTCTGAATGTACATATTACTTTTCTTTAAAAAACTACAATAACACTCATATATGACTGAGCCTCATCACAACCCAGCAGCAACACTCATAAACAAGTAAGCATCATTGCAGCTCCTGAACAGCACCCATAAGTCACGGTCATTGTATCACCTCATTACACTACTCATCCCCATCCAGAGGTACTCCCCCATGAAAACAAAACAAAAGATACCCCATAATTCCTTCCACGGCACCTGTGTAACCATCGTAGCGTTGGAGTCGCATTTGCCTACATTGCTGCCCTGAACCCCAAGCCAATGGTCCCTCCCTTCCTTCCCCTCTCGGTGTATAATTACCGGCTTCACGAGCGCAAACGAGAGTCCCGGACCCCCGCTAACGACTCCACGACCACCGCACGACACAAACTACCCACAACACCTGACCAATTAGCGCCCTGATGAACGGGGTATCGATAGAATTGCAGATTATGGGGGGGGAATAGAATTGTAAATGGCTGGTTGGTTGTTGCGGTCCACCTTGTCTTCTTGTTCCCGCTTTGTTGCTGCCAGTGAGGTCTCAGCTGCCAAGTGGTGACACTGTTCTTTGTGACGCTTCTCTCTTCTTTGTGACGCTTCTCTCTTCTTTGTGACGCTTCTCTCTTCTTTGTGACGCTTTTCTCTTCTTTATAACACTTCTCTCTTCTTTAGAACACTTTCCCTCTCTCTCTGTCTCTCTCTCTCTTTGGTAACAATCATCTCTGTGTGGTAATACTTGCTTCTTCACAACACTTCTCTGGTAACGCAATCCCTTGCTATTTTAAGGTAACACTTCTGTCTCTACGGTGACGCACTGGAAAACACTTGTTGCTGCGTCTGAAACGACGTGAACATTACGTTAGGTCAGGACAGAAGGAATAGCGCATTCCTTGTTGTGTACAAGAGAGACAGGTCACGAGGATGACATGGCCCTGACCAGGTCATGAGACTAACTGCCACTTTGACAGAGGTATTAAGACTCTGCGGTTAATATACTGGATGTAAACATTCTTGAACCATTATGTATCAGGCATGATAACCAGTGTTTAACGTGAGCTCTGGGATGTATAAACTGGACACATGTTTTTTTAGAACATAAGTGAGGTGCTTTGAAATCCTAAACTTAATTCCCTGTTAAGATACAGAGTAATAGAGTTACATGGTAAGAGGGGTTACAGGGTAATAGGGTTACAGGGTAATAGGGTTACAGGGTAACAGGGCTATAGGATTACAGGGTAATAGGGTTACAAATTTAGAGGGTAAGAGGGATTACAGGGTAATAAAATGCAGAATTTAATGCTGTCTACCATGGTTCTGTGCTGCCTACCATGGTTCTGTGGTGCCTACCATGGTTCTGTGGTGCCTACCATGGTTCTGTGCTGCCTACCATGGTTCTGTGGTGCCTACCATGGTTCTGTGGTGCCTACCATGGTTCTGTGCTGTCTACCATGGTTCTGTGCTGTCTACCATGGTTCTGTGGTGCCTACCATGGTTCTGTGCTGTCTACCATGGTTCTGTGGTGCCTACCATGGTTCTGTGGTGCCTACCATGGTTCTGTGGTGCCTACCATGGTTCTGTGGTGCCTATCATGATTCTGTGGTGCCTACCATGGTTCTGTGGTGCCTACCATGGTTCTGTGGTGCCTACCATGGTTCTGTTGTGCCTACCATGGTTCTGTTGTGCCTACCATGGTTCTGTGCTGCCTACCATGGTTCTGCGCTGCCTACCATGGTTCTGTGCTGCCTACCATGGTTCTGTGCTGCCTACCATGGTTCTGTGGTGCCTACCATGGTTCTGTGGTGCCTACCATGGTTCTGTTGTGCCTACCATGGTTCTGTGGTGCCTACCATGGTTCTGTGGTGCCTACCATGGTTCTGTGGTGCCTACCATGGTTCTTTGGTGCCTACCATGGTTCTGTTGTGCCTACCATGGTTCTGTAGTGCCTA
>NC_091315.1:23700363-23765363 GCF_038502225.1 Cherax quadricarinatus
ATATATAGGATACATGTGTGTTGAAAGAAAGAATATATATATATGTATATATATATATATATATATATATATATGTGTGTGTGTGTATATGTATAAACACTGTGTTCATATAAGATAAGATTTCGTTCGGATTTTTAACCCTGGAGGGCTAGCCACCCATGATTACCCAAGAAAGTCAGTGTGTCATCGAGGACTGTCTTATTTCCATTGGGGGTCCTCAATCTTGTCCCCCAGGATGCGACCCACATCAGTCGACTAATACCTAGGTACCTATTTGCTGCTAGGTGAATAGGACAACAGGTGTAAGGAAACGTGTCGAAATGTTTTCACCCACCGGGAATTGAACCCGGGCCCTCCGTGTGTGAAGCGAGAGCTTTAGCCACCAGGCCACCGGGCCACCATTTCTCACAACGCCTTCAAACAGACGACTTTTCTCACATATATACATTATGTATATATGTACATACCATTTACTGTTTTTCGTGATGTTGACAATATTACTAAGATGTCTACGACTTTTCTGAAGTAACCTAGATGTAGATGACGTCACTGAAGTCACCCAGAACAAGTAGATAACGCCAGCAGAGCTACAGACAAAGTTGGCCAGACGCTGTACCACCCTACAACACACTCTCTAAGATACCAGAAACTTTGCTGGCGATATATTTGAGAGGTTCACTTGAATTATTCAGACGTTGTGAGGCCAGTAAACAAAGAGTATTATAAGGCCGGACTTCCCACTGGGGACCATGACAGCTGACATGTGCTTTAACAAGGACCCTAACAGAAACAACTGCTTGAGTGCCTCTCTTCTGCTGCGAGATGTTGTGAGAAATGTCGTCTGTTTTGAAGCCGTTGTGAGAAATGTCTGTTTGAAACCGTTGTGAGAAATGTCGTCTGTTTGAAGCCGTTGTGAGAAATGTCGTCTGTTTGAAGCCGTTGTGAGAAATGTTGTCTGTTTGAAGCCGTTGTGAGAAATGTCGTCTGTTTGAAGCCGTTGTGAGAAATGTCGTCTGTTTGAAGCCGTTGTGAGAAATGTCGTCTGTTTGAAGCCGTTGTGAGAAATGTCTGTTTGAAACCGTTGTGAGAAATGTCGTCTGTTTGAAGCCGTTGTGAGAAATGTCTGTTTGAAACCGTTGTGAGAAATGTCGTCTGTTTGAAGCCGTTGTGAGAAATGTCGTCTGTTTGAAGCCGTTGTGAGAACTGTCGTCTGTTTGAAGCCGTTGTGAGAAATGTCTGTTTGAAATTGTGGTGAGAAATGCCGTCTGTTTGAAGCATTAGCTTCAAACAAGGGGTCAACGCCCCCTGCGGCCCGGTTCCAGACCAGAACTCATGGTCGAGGGACGGAAGGCCTTCACCTGCCACCACCACCACCACCACCGCCACCACAACCACCACCACCACTACCACCACCACAACCACCACCACCACAACCACCACTGTCATCACCACCATCACAACCAAAGCCATCACCATCACCTCCACAACCACCACCACCACCATCATCATCGCCACCAACACGACAACCACCACCACCACCACAACCACCCCCACCCCCACAATCACTACCACCAACGCCACCACCACCAGGATCACCAGCACCAGAGACAGAGAACCACAAGAACCGCTGGATCAGGTGAAATACGATACATTATTTTCTTCAGACGATGATTCCTGAGTTATATGAGGGAATGTAAAGAAAATTTTAGAAAGAGTAGCCAGCCAGCCAGCCAGCCAGCCAGCCAGCCAGCCAGCCAGCCAGCTAAACAGGCAGACTGGCAGGTTTTTGAGAGTCAAACTAGGAATTACTGCAGGTTAAAACACAAACTAGTCACACCTGTACAGGTGTTAAGTGAGCAACTAGGCACACAGTTACTACCACACACCTGTAACAGGTGTTGAGTAAGCAACGCGACTCTCAGGTACTACCACACACCTGTAACAGGTGTTAAGTGAGCAATTAGACACACATGTACTACCACACATCTGTAAGAGGCGTTGAGTAAGCAGCTAGACACACAGGTACTACCACACACCTGTAACAGGTGTTGAGTAAACAACCAGACACACAGGTACCACCACACAGGTGTTACAGGTGCTAAGTGAGCAACTGGACACAGATACTGCCACACAGGTGCAACAGGTGTTAAGTGAACTAGACACAGGTATTGGTACGCATGTGATGTGCTACAGGTGTTGAGTGAACTAGACATAAGTACTGCCACACAGGTGAAACAGGTGTTGAGTGAACTAGACACAGGTACTGGTACACATGTGATGTGTTACAGGTGATGAGTGAACTAGACATAAGTACTGCCACACAGGTGTTACAGGTGTTGAGTGAACTAGACACAGGTACTGCCACACAGGTGCAACAGGTGTTGAGTGAACTAGATACAGGTACTGCCACACATGTGTTAAGTGAAATAGACACAGGTACTGCCGCACAGGTGTTACAGGCGTTGAGTGAACTAGACACAGGTACTGCCACACAAGTACAACAGGTGTTGAGTGAACTAGATACAGGTACTGCCACACAGGTGTTACAGGCGTTGAGTGAACTAGATAGAGGTACTGCCACACAGGTGTTACAGGTGCTGAGTGAACTATACATAGGTACTGCCACACAGGTGCTATAGGTGTTAATTGAACTAGACACAGGTACTGTCACACAGGTGTTACAGGTGTTGAGTGAACTAGACACAGGTACTGCCACACAGGTGTTACAAGTGCTGAGTGAACTAGACAGAGGTACTGCCACACAGGTGTTACAAGTGCTGAGTGGACTAGACAGAGGTACTGCCACACAGGTGTTACAAGTGCTGAGTGAACTAGACACAGGTACTGCCACACAGGTGTTACAAGTACTGAGTGAACTAGACAGAGGTACTGCCACACAGGTGTTACAGCTGTTAAGTGAACTAGACACAGGTACTGTCACACAGGTACGGCAGGTGTTAAGTGAACTAGACACAGGTACTGCCACACATATGCTACAGGTGTTGGATGAACTAGACATAGGTACTGCCACACAGGTGTTACAGGTGTTGAGTGAACTAGACACAGGTACTGCCACACAGGTGTTACAGGTGTTGAGTGAACTACACACAGGTACTGCCACACAGGTGCATCTCGCCGAATATAATATCAGTATTCAAGAGAAGTGACCGAAACGCAAATCTGAACTAGACACCTGTCTACCTAACCATCAGTCTATCTAACAATCAGTATGTCTAAAGACCAGCCTGTCTAACAACGACCCCAAGTAGAGTGGGGATTACATGGAATCCTCTCGGAACACCAAGTTAACCTTAACAACAGTCAACTCTAAAGGATGATTCACACGTCGGACGCCCCGAGCTGGTCCTCCCGTAGTTGTAACAGCCTTACTTGTATATAATGTCTGTAGTAAACGATAACTCGAGGCCTCGTACGAGTGCAACACCCTGTACAGTACTCGTCTCTAGCGTGGTCAGTGTCCTCACAGCGTTGACGTGTTCGCACCAGATTTGCAGTTGTCATTATAGATCTACTGAGCTTTTCGCGTTATCATAGGTAATATATACATATGTTACTTATGTATGATAATTTTGTGTAACTTTATTAATGTATACCTGTACCTAAATAAACTTATTGAATTGCGCTAAGATACGGACCAGAACTCGACACTGCTTTGTCTATGTCAACACAGATGTCTAAGAGGATGGTGGAGGTTAGGCAGTGTAGAGAAAAGTGGGTGGATTGATTATTCTTCTGGGAAATCTTTAATGCAATTCACCCACCAGGGGAGTGTGTTGCCCAGCGTTGTTATGCAGGGCAGGGAAGACAGATAGAAAGAGAGGTCGACACGGGCAAGATGCCCATGATGCAGGTCGGGCAAGACAGGGGTCGATAAGGGCAAGGTGCCCATGATGCAGGTCGGGCAAGACAGGGGTCGATACAGGTAAGGTACCCGTGATGCAGGTCGGGTAAGACAGGGGTCGATAAGGGCAAGGTGCCCATGATGCAGGTCGGGCAAGACAGGGGTCGATACAGGTAAGGTACCCGTGATGCAGGTCGGGCAAGACAGGGGTCGACACGGGTAAGGTACCCGTGATGCAGGTCGGGCAAGACAGGGGTCGATAAGGGCAAGGTGCCCATGATGCAGGTCGGGCAAGACAGGGGTCGACACGGGCAAGGTGTTACTGAATAACGAAATACCTGGAAATTAAAAGGCCAAATATCACATTAAGTGACTGATCATTAACAAAGGTCAAGGGCAAACTAGGGAGGTCATATTGAGTCACCATCGATGCGAACTTCCCCTGAGATGTGCAAATATGGGTGGGTGTAACAAGGACCTGCATAGCCTGTAAAACCTGCCTAATGTGAGCTGGTAGGCCTACTGCGCGACCAAAGTGTTCTTATAGTCTTATTGTGGACAATACAAAACATTTAACAAGGCCTAAGAACATCGAACACGCCAGGAAACAGCCGGGAATCTCGGACATGCTAAAAGAATAGCCAAGGAAGTGGTTGTTAGAGTTCAAGTTTATTAAGTGGAGAGTAATGAAAAACGGTGCCTAGGAGAGCCAATGCACCACACACGAAGAAGGATATGCATGTGCACAGCATGACGAACATATCTCCTGAGGTACGTCACCACACCATAGTGTATACACCCTGGAGACCACACCAGGAAGACCACACCAGGGAGACCACACCATGGAGACCACACCATGGAGACAACACCATGGAGACCACACCACGGAGACCACACCAGGGAGACCACACCAGGGAGACCACACCAGGGAGACCACAATATTTCGGCCCTTCCCAAAACCATTATCAAACCACAAGAAACAACCTAATAATGATGAAATTACTAACCGAAATCTTATCTAGCATTCCCGCTGCTGAATACGAATTATTCCAGCCACGGAACTGGAGATTCTATTCTTCAAGAGGAGACGTTCTCATGACATATATATATATATATATATATATATATATATATATATATATATATATATATATATATATATATATATATATATATATATATATATATATATATATATATATATATATATATATGCATGTATGTATATTTGCAATTCCTTGGATTCAAAGCCCTGTGCCAGCATCAATGGAGCTTCTGCAAAGTCAGTATTCTACTGTTGCTGAGATAATGAGATGCCTTTCCGTTTGTCGAGCCTTAAACAGTAATTACCTGACTGTGCATTGTAGGGTAGGCTAGTTCTGCTGAGGAGACTGACTGAGGAGACTGACTGAGGAAGCTGACTGAGGTGATAAACGAGGCGCCTGAGGGGTGGTAACTATCAGCAGGGTAACTCTCTGCCTGAGGCAGTTTGAGAGGTGATTAAGAGACGGGGGAGCACAGTAACAAGGCCATTACGTGTTCTTGAACCATCCTCTCTCTCTCTCTCTCTCTCTCTCTCTCTCTCTCTCTCTCTCTCTCTCTCTCTCTCTCTCTCTCTCTCTCTCTCTCTCTCTCTCTCTCTCTCTCTCTCTCTTTCTTTCTGACACACTGTAATTCATTTGCTAGATTGTCGTATCTTGGTAATGTCGGTCAGAGAAGAGCTACCAACTCGTACCATCACTTAAGTGTGTACAGAGAAGAATTAACAAATTCGTAACATGACTCACAAACATTATGAAAAAAATGGTGAACTTCCAAGCGCTTTCGTGATTTCTCACATTATCAAGGAATTGTCCCTTGATAATGTGAGGAATCACGAAAGCGCTTGGAAGTTCACTATTTTCTCATAGTGGTTGTTCTGCATATTGTGATATCACCTGTTTACTTAGGAAACAAAGGCTACGAGGAGATCTTTTCAAACTTTAAGATATTGGAAGATTTCAACACCAACACGCAGAACTATTTGAAGTGGTGAACGAGTCCATAACTTGAAACAAAGGGTCGAAACCACGAGGCACAAACAATGGGTCGAAACCACGAGACAGAAACAATGGGTCGAAACCACGAGGCAAAAGGTGCAATACGATATCCACAGTTTTTTTTTTCGAACAGAAATTAGCAAAATGGAATAACTTACCAACTAATGTTGTAAGCGTAAAGACTACATAATCCTTGAAGTATCAACTGGAAGAACACTGTGCAGGTAGAAGATACTAGTATATACTAGTATACTAGTATATACTAGTATATACTAGTAGTAGGTTGGTAGACAGCAACCACCCAGGGAAGTACTACCGTCCTGCCAGATGACTGTGAAACAAAAACCTGTAACTGTTTTGCATGATGGTAGGATTGCTGGTTTTCTTTTTCTGTCTCATAAACACGCTAAGATAACAGGGATATCTTGCTACTCCTACTTACACTTTGGTCACACTTCACAGACACGCACATGCATATATATATATACATACATCTAGGTTTTTCTCCTTTTTCTAAATAGCTCTTGTTCTTTTTTATTTCTTCTATTGTCCATGGGGAAGTGGAAAAGAATCTTTCCTCCGTAAGCCATGCGTGTCGTATGAGGCGACTAAAATGCCGGGAGCAATGGGCTAGTAACCCCTTCTCCTGTATACAATTACTAAAAAAGAGAAGAAGAAAAACTTTATAAAACTGGGTTGCTTAAATGTGCGTGGATGTAGTGCGGATGACAAGAAACAGATGATTGCTGATGTTATGAATGAAAAGAAGTTGGATGTCCTGGCCCTAAGCGAAACAAAGCTGAAGGGGGTAGGAGAGTTTCAGTGGGGGGAAATAAATGGGATTAAATCTGGAGTATCTGAGAGAGTTAGAGCAAAGGAAGGGGTAGCAGTAATGTTAAATGATCAGTTATGGAAGGAGAAAAGAGAATATGAATGTGTAAATTCAAGAATTATGTGGATTAAAGTAAAGGTTGGATGCGAGAAGTGGGTCATAATAAGCGTGTATGCACCTGGAGAAGAGAGGAATGCAGAGGAGAGAGAGAGATTTTGGGAGATGTTAAGTGAATGTATAGGAGCCTTTGAACCAAGTGAGAGAGTAATTGTGGTAGGGGACTTGAATGCTAAAGTAGGAGAAACTTTTAGAGAGGGTGTGGTAGGTAAGTTTGGGGTGCCAGGTGTAAATGATAATGGGAGCCCTTTGATTGAACTTTGTATAGAAAGGGGTTTAGTTATAGGTAATACATATTTTAAGAAAAAGAGGATAAATAAGTATACACGATATGATGTAGGGCGAAATGACAGTAGTTTGTTGGATTATGTATTGGTAGATAAAAGACTGTTGAGTAGACTTCAGGATGTACATGTTTATAGAGGGGCCACAGATATATCAGATCACTTTCTAGTTGTAGCTACACTGAGAGTAAAAGGTAGATGGGATACAAGGAGAATAGAAGCATCAGGGAAGAGAGAGGTGAAGGTTTATAAACTAAAAGAGGAGGCAGTTAGGGTAAGATATAAACAGCTATTGGAGGATAGATGGGCTAATGAGAGCATAGGCAATGGGGTCGAAGAGGTATGGGGTAGGTTTAAAAATGTAGTGTTAGAGTGTTCAGCAGAAGTTTGTGGTTACAGGAAAGTGGGTGCAGGAGGGAAGAGGAGCGATTGGTGGAATGATGATGTAAAGAGAGTAGTAAGGGAGAAAAAGTTAGCATATGAGAAGTTTTTACAAAGTAGAAGTGATGCAAGGAGGGAAGAGTATATGGAGAAAAAGAGAGAAGTTAAGAGAGTGGTGAAGCAATGTAAAAAGAGAGCAAATGAGAGAGTGGGTGAGATGTTATCAACAAATTTTGTTGAAAATAAGAAAAAGTTTTGGAATGAGATTAACAAGTTAAGAAAGCCTAGAGAACAAATGGATTTGTCAGTTAAAAATAGGAGAGGAGAGTTATTAAATGGAGAGTTAGAGGTATTGGGAAGATGGAGGGAATATTTTGAGGAATTGTTAAATGTTGATGAAGATAGGGAAGCTGTGATTTCGTGTATAGGGCAAGGAGGAATAACATCTTGTAGGAGTGAGGAAGAGCCAGTTGTGAGTGTGGGGGAAGTTCGTGAGGCAGTAGGTAAAATGAAAGGGGGTAAGGCAGCCGGGATTGATGGGATAAAGATAGAAATGTTAAAAGCAGGTGGGGATATAGTTTTGGAGTGGTTGGTGCAATTATTTAATAAATGTATGGAAGAGGGTAAGGTACCTAGGGATTGGCAGAGAGCATGCATAGTTCCTTTGTATAAAGGCAAAGGGGACAAAAGAGAGTGCAAAAATTATAGGGGGATAAGTCTGTTGAGTGTACCTGGTAAAGTGTATGGTAGAGTTATAATTGAAAGAATTAAGAGTAAGACGGAGAATAGGATAGCAGATGAACAAGGAGGCTTTAGGAAAGGTAGGGGGTGTGTGGACCAGGTGTTTACAGTGAAACATATAAGTGAACAGTATTTAGATAAGGCTAAAGAGGTCTTTGTGGCATTTATGGATTTGGAAAAGGCGTATGACAGGGTGGATAGGGGGGCAATGTGGCAGATGTTGCAAGTGTATGGTGTAGGAGGTAGGTTACTGAAAGCAGTGAAGAGTTTTTACGAGGATAGTGAGGCTCAAGTTAGAGTATGTAGGAAAGAGGGAAATTATTTCCCAGTAAAAGTAGGCCTTAGACAAGGATGTGTGATGTCACCGTGGTTGTTTAATATATTTATAGATGGGGTTGTAAGAGAAGTAAATGCGAGGGTCTTGGCAAGAGGCATGGAGTTAAAAGATAAAGAATCACACACAAAGTGGGAGTTGTCACAGCTGCTCTTTGCTGATGACACTGTGCTTTTGGGAGATTCTGAAGAGAAGTTGCAGAGATTGGTGGATGAATTTGGTAGGGTGTGCAAAAGAAGAAAATTAAAGGTGAATACAGGAAAGAGTAAGGTTATGAGGATAACAAAAAGATTAGGTGATGAAAGATTGAATATCAGATTGGAGGGAGAGAGTATGGAGGAGGTGAACGTATTCAGATATTTGGGAGTGGACGTGTCAGCGGATGGGTCTATGAAAGATGAGGTGAATCATAGAATTGATGAGGGAAAAAGAGTGAGTGGTGCACTTAGGAGTCTGTGGAGACAAAGAACTTTGTCCTTGGAGGCAAAGAGGGGAATGTATGAGAGTATAGTTTTACCAACGCTCTTATATGGGTGTGAAGCGTGGGTGATGAATGTTGCAGCGAGGAGAAGGCTGGAGGCAGTGGAGATGTCGTGTCTGAGGGCAATGTGTGGTGTGAATATAATGCAGAGAATTCGTAGTTTGGAAGTTAGGAGGAGGTGCGGGATTACCAAAACTGTTGTCCAGAGGGCTGAGGAAGGGTTGTTGAGGTGGTTCGGACATGTAGAGAGAATGGAGCGAAACAGAATGACTTCAAGAGTGTATCAGTCTGTAGTGGAAGGAAGGCGGGGTAGGGGTCGGCCTAGGAAGGGTTGGAGGGAGGGGGTAAAGGAGGTTTTGTGTGCGAGGGGCTTGGACTTCCAGCAGGCATGCGTGAGCGTGTTTGATAGGAGTGAATGGAGACAAATGGTTTTTAATACTTGACGTGCTGTTGGAGTGTGAGCAAAGTAACATTTATGAAGGGATTCAGGGAAACCGGCAGGCCGGACTTGAGTCCTGGAGATGGGAAGTACAGTGCCTGCACTCTGAAGGAGGGGTGTTAATGTTGCAGTTTAAAAACTGTAGTGTAAAGCACCCTTCTGGCAAGACAGTGATGGAGTGAATGATGGTGAAAGTTTTTCTTTTTCGGGCCACCCTGCCTTGGTGGGAATCGGCCAGTGTGATAATAGAATAATAGACATCAAGTCTTAGTGGGAGGTGCTGCCAGAGCGTTATGGAGCAACAGCCTCAGTATACAGTACATCAGTATACAGTACATCAGTATACAGTACATCAGTATACATTACATCAGTGTACATTACATCAGTTTAAGAAAAAAGGTACATATTTGTGAAAACGGTGTGAATACGATCCTGGGTACGGTGAGAGAGGACAGGTGCGACCTCACTCATCACTTAACTCTCACTCAACCCGCGCAGACTGTGATATGCACACATCAGATGAGGCAATCTGAAATCAGCAGATTCCTGATGTTTTTTGAATGACTTATTCAGGACGATCAGTAGACAACTGGTGGTAGACAGAAGTAGAAACACTGGTGATACAGCTCTGGGAGTGTCAGTGGAGTAACAAGAGCACTTTAAGATAGTAAAATTAATAATTTAGGAGAGATAATTGCCCTTCATCCAGTTCCATCTCCTGCAAATTCCATGACATCTTTCCAGTATGGTGTAATTATCCCCCTGTTTTCATGTCAGCAGTAGCTGGAGGGAGTGGAGAATAAGGAGAGTGCCTTCTGATTTACTATCCTTGACTCACACACTGAGATAATAATAATAGAATTAAATCCAAATAGAAGTTGATAGCTCTTTTCAGCAAATCGTCTCGAAGGTAGACTTACATATCCTCTCCTACCTATGTTTTCTATGTACTCTCTCTCTCTCTCTCTCTCTCTCTCTCTCTCTCTCTCTCTCTCTCTCTCTCTCTCTCTCTCTCTCTCTCTCTCCCTCCCTCCCTCCCCTCATCAACACATGTGTCGCAGGTGGGAACACCTAAACAGCAGGTATTGAGTAGCGGCCTCGGGCAGGTGCAGGTGTGAGGGCGGTGCTACCAGCCAGGGTGTCGGCCGCATCTTCTCCTGCCAGCCTCCGGGGATGTAGCGCAGATGATTGAAGCATCCTCGCCTTCTTTATGACAAATCTATGCACGCTTCCCTCCCACCACTGTCTACTGGTGTTTAGTGAGACCCTCTGCTAATATATCTACCATCACTTTATATATATATATATATGTATATGTGTGTGTGTGTGTGTGTGTGTGTGTGTGTGTGTGTGTGTGTGTGTGTGTGTGTGTCTGTGTCTGTCACCTGGCGAAGAAGTCACACCTTAGTCATTGTGCCTGACTACATGACTGGCAGACTGAATGAGTGATTGACTGCCTGACTACATCACTAGAGGACTGACTGACTGACTGACTGACTGACTGACTAGCTGGCTCTTCTAGCCAGTGAATACACAGCAACATAGTATGACAAATAAATTCCAAAGAAGAACAAGAGGAGGAAGGAAAAAACTCAGGATGAAAAAGGATACGGGAATAAACTGGGAACTAGGGAAGGATACGAGAAATTGATGACCTGGCTGGAGAGCTGTGACTGGAAGAATAGACCTAGAAAAGGCCTAACGTGTTAGAAAGCTAGTAGGCCTACCGCCAGCACTCCTCAACTGACTGGTTGAGTGGCAGGTTGAATGGTTGATTGGCTAGATGGTCGAGTGGCTGACTATTTGAATTGGTTGATCCCTGGCTTGGAGATCACGTTTGTAAAACTCTGATTGGGTAGATCAGTGATTCGGCGCACATTACTATGCATTCTGAGTGGGGTAAATCAGTAACTCAGAAAGCACGTTACTAGGTCTCTGAGTGGGGAAAATCAGTAGCTCAGAGAACACGTTACTAGGTCTCTGAGTGGTTTTCTGACTGGATGACTGTGCCACCAGCTTATCAGATTCTCTGAGCGACAGGTAAGCAGCATTATTTGTTAAACGAGATTCTGCCTGAGTGGCGCTGAGAGTCCAGCTGTCTATCTATCTGTCCGAAAGTGAGAGGACAAGAACCACTGTGATAGAGACGGTAGCGTTGTTCGAATTCGTGCTTAGAGAGAACGAACGTACGACGCAGATGTAAACGAACTGGTCAAGGAAAGAAGTGGTAGACGAACTAGACGAGGAACGAACGAGTAAAAATATGAGCTTACGAAGTGATAAACGAAGGAGAAGAAGCAACGATGGGATAAACGAAAGAGAAGACATGTTAACGAACCGAGAAATGAACATCTTGATAAGACAACGAAGGGACTCACGAATGCCGAGATGACCTAGCTGACGTTCTGGCATTAACGAGAACGTTAACGATTGGCGGGCAGAGGAACAGAAGGAACGGACGGAGGAAGAGGAGGAATGGACGGAGGGCGGCGCCTCTTCCTGATACAGTGGTCGCCCGCCCTGCCTGATCACGACCGATTGTACAGTTGTACAACACTGGTCAGGTAACCTCTAAGTGCACACCCACCCAACACTGGTCTGGCGAGTGCACGCCCACCCAACACTGGTCTGGCGAGTGCACACCCACCCAACACTGGTCTGGCGAGTGCACACCCACCCAACACTGGTCTGGCGAGTGCACACCCACCCAACACTGGTCTGGCGAGTGCACACCCACCCAACACTGGTCTGGCGAGTGCACACCCACCCAACACTGGTTTGGTGAGTGCACGCCCACCCAACACTGGTCTGGCGAGTGCACACCCACCCAACACTGGTCTGGCGAGTGCACACCCACCCAACACTGGTCTGGCGAGTGCACACCCACCCAACACTGGTCTGGCGAGTGCACACCCACCCAACACTGGTTTGGTGAGTGCACGCCCACCCAACACTGGTCTGGCGAGTGCACACCCACCCAACACTGGTCTGGCGAGTGCACACCCACCCAACACTGGTCTGGCGAGTGCACACCCACCCAACACTGGTCTGGCGAGTGCACACCCACCCAACACTGGTTTGGTGAGTGCACGCCCACCCAACACTGGTCTGGCGAGTGCACACCCACCCAACACTGGTTTGGTGAGTGCACGCCCACCCAACACTGGTTTGGTGAGTGCACGCCCACCCAACACTGGTCTGGTGATTGCACACCCACCCAACACTGGTCTGGTGAGTGCACACCCACCCAACACTGGTTTGGTGAGTGCACACCCACCCAACACTGGTCTGGCGAGTACACACCCACCCAACACTGGTCTGGTGAGTGCACACCCACCCAACACTGGTCTGGTGAATGCACACCCACCCAACACTGGTCTGGTGAATGCACACCCACCCAACACTTGTCTGGTGAGTGCACACCCACCCAACACTGGTCTCGTGAGGGCACACCCACTCAACACTGGTCTGGCGAGTGCACACCTACCCAACACTGGTCTGGTGAGTGCACACCCACCCAACACTGGTCTGATGAGTGCAAACCCACCCAACACTGGTCTGGTGAGTGCACACCCACCCAACACTGGTCTGGCGAGTTCACACCCACCCAACACTGGTATGGTAAGTGCACACCCAACCAACACTGGTCTGGTGAGTGCACACCCACCCAACACTGGTCTGGTGAGTGCACACCCACCCATCACTGGTATGGTGAGTGCACACCCACCCAACACTGGTCTGGTGAGTGCACACCCACCCAACACTTTTATGGTGAGTGCACACCCACCCAACACTGGTCTCGTGAGTGCACACCCACCCAACACTGGTATGGTGAGTGCACACCCACCCAACACTGTTCTGGTGAGTGCACACCCACCCAACACTGGTCTGATGAGTGCAAACCCACCCAACACTGGTCTGGTGAGTGCACACCCACCCAACACTGGTCTGGCGAGTTCACACACACCCAACACTGGTATGGTAAGTGCACACCCAACCAACACTGGTCTGGTGAGTGCACACCCACCCAACACTGGTCTGGTGAGTGCACACCCACCCATCACTGGTATGGTGAGTGCACACCCACCCAACACTGGTCTGGTGAGTGCACACCCACCCATCACTTTTATGGTGAGTGCACACCCACCCAACACTGGTCTCGTGAGTGCACACCCACCCAACACTGGTATGGTGAGTGCACACCCATCCAACACTGGTCTGGTGAGTGCACACCCATCCAACACTGGTCTGGTGACCACTGAGTGTATGGTGGTGGTGGTTCTTGTAGTGGTGGTGGTGGTGCTTGTAGTGGTGGTGGTGCTTTTAGTGGTGGTGGTGCTTGTAGTGGTGGTGACGCTTGGAGTAGTGGTGGTGCCTGTAGCAGTGATGGTACCTGTAGCAGTGGTGGTGCTTGTAGTGGTGGTGGTGGTGCTTGGAGTGGTGGTGGTGCTTGTAGTGGTGGTGGTGCTTGTAGTGATGGTGCCTGTAGTGGTGCTGGTGCTTGCAGTGGTGGGGGTGCTACTGCTTCTGCTTGTAGTGTAGTAGTAGTATCAGTATAGTGGTAATAGTAGTGGAAGTATAATGGTAGTAGTATAATGGTAGTAGTATAATGGTAGTAGTAATGGTAGTATAATGGTAGTAGTATAATGGTAGTAATATAATGGTAGTAGTAATGGTAGTATAATGGTAGTAGTATAGTGGTAGTAGTATAGTGGTAGTAGTAATAGTAGTATAATGGTAGTAGTATAGTGTTTGTAGAAGTGGTAGTATAGTGGTTGTAGTAGTGGTAGTATAGTGATAGTAGTAGTGGTGGTTGACGCCCTTGTGATGATAGGCTACGCCTTACTCGTCAAAGAAGCCTCTTTGGGGAGGGGGAGGGGGAGGGGAGGGGGATGGAGAAGGTCTTTCGGGGGGGGGGGTGCTGGTAGAGGGGGAGGAAAACGTGTTAGGAGGAAGGGGGTGTGAAGGTGAGTGGTGGGGGGGAGGGGTCCTCTTAGGAGGGTGCGTCAGGGGAAGGAAGGGGGGAGGGTTTCTAGTAATGAAAGGGAAAGGGGGGAGATGCTTGGATGGGGGTAGGGTGGTTGAGATGAAGGGGAGTAGGGGGTTGAGATGGAGGGGGTAGGGGATTGAGATAGAGGGGAAGGAGTCCCCTCCCCTTCCCTCCCCTCCCTCATATCACTCGTAAACACAATAATCAACCCGTAAAAAAACACAGACAAAAAAAAAAATTACAATTAAACCGCAAACCAAAATTACATCCAGAACGACACGAAAAAAAAAGGAAATAGACCCCGCCCCAAAATTTTAACAATTGCCTAAGTAAGAGATAGAGCCGTATCGCTTACATATACTTTAGAACCCAGAAAACAAACATTAGAATTAGAGCGAGTGAACCCTGTCATAGAGGAGATGTGAGAGGCAGTAAGAGAGGCAGACTGAGAGACACACCTTTCTTAATGACTCTTCATTAAGTCAACTCTTAAATTCATACCTGTAATCATGGAAGCGCAATGAAAACGGGAATTTTGGGCGTTTACCTGTGTTAGTACTGATGACCTTCTGTCTGATAGTAGCTGATGACCTTCTGTCTGATAGTCAGGGCCGGATTAAGAAGTCTCCGGGCCCTAGGCTATTCAGATTGGCGGGGCCCCTTTGAGTTACGGGTAAGCGAAGCGACCCCTTCCAGCTTGGAGGTGGGGGGGAGGTCGGTGTGAGCCTATTTAAGGTCTAATTAAATACATTCTGGCTATTTAGATTAAATTTAATAGGGAAAGTACATCAAGACAACCAAAACCATTTACCAACAGCCATTATAACTATCTTGTTAAATCATGCATTTTAAAGAGAATAAACTCAAGACAGCATAGTATTACTAGATTAGGCTATTAAAGTAGTGACATCATGTACCTATTATATTCAGCATTACCACTACAGCACTATTATTCCCTTTATAAATCACTGACCATTGTTGTTATCATTGCATCATGCATAAGACTATCAAATCATATAAACTCAAGAAAGTAAAGAATTGTTTATATTCACAGGCACTTCTTAAATAAACTTTTTTCTGGATTTCATATTGGCAAAATCATCAATTATATTCTGAAAATCAATATTTCTTGTTAGATCAGACTCAATGGTCAACAAGGCTAGGTTACACAATTTGTCTTGGCTCATTGTTGAACGGAGCTGGTTTTTCACTCTTTTCAAAACAGAAAATGAACGTTCTCCTTCACAGTTAGTAGCTGGAAGTGTTTGGGTAAAGGCGATACACTATGTCAACATTAGGGAAGGTTTCTGAGATACCTGCATTTCTTAAATGTTTCAAAGCAGCTGAGGGCGCACATTTTTCAGGTGGAGCTTTAATTAATCTGATTCATATACCCAGAAAAATTAACCATTTCTTCAACAAATGTGTCCTGAACATCTGCTGAAAGGTGTTGTTGCAACTTTAATGCAGCTTCTCTCAATTCTGCATCTGGCATAGTAGTAATTTTGAACAGAAATCCAAACTTGTCATTGAGATTCTGGTAGATTTCTTTTCTTTTCACCAATTCTGTAATCAGTGAATCCAGAATGACGAAGTATGTAGCTGTCTTACATTTCTGCCTTGGTAGCAACACAATTTCATTGTCTGGCTCTTCAAAATTGCGTTTCCTCTTCCTTGATCAGCCCGGTAACTGTAGTCTTTCACCAGCAGTTTAGCTTTCTCTTCAAACATTTCAAAAGCTTCATCATTGAGAAGTGAGCTTACAAATTCCACTAAGCCTGCATAGAGGTTAGCACAAGTAGCCATTTCAATTTCAATTTTCTGAAGTGTCTTGTTCGTGGCATTGAACCGTTCCAGTATACAGTCCCAAAGCACACAGAGTAAGGCCAATTCAAAATCTTCCAATTTTGATGCTAAGCTGGCTGCTTCGCTTCTTGTAGTTGCTGTCTGGTCTTCATCCTCTGCTATTTGGATCAAAGCAGAACGTATTTCAGCAAAGCTGTCTTTCAAAGCATGTGTTGCATCATGCTGCACTGACCACCTTGTTGTTGATAATGATTTGATGACATCTCCATGAATGGTTGACTTGAGTATACTCCACCGATGCGTTGAAGCAGAGAAAAAATTAAAGAGTGCTTGTAAAAGTCCGAAAAATGAAACTGCAGCGACACAACACTCCGCAGCACATGACCCAACAAGATTAAGAGAATGTGCTGAGCAGGGCACATATTCAGCAAGTGGGTTGATTTGCTTAATACGGGCTTGCAATCCATTATATTTACCCGACATGTTACTTGCATTGTCGTAGCTCTGGCCACGGCAATCCATAATAGAGAGATCATGTTCAAGCAGAGTATCCAGTACTACATTCATCATTGTTTCTCCATCATGGCCTGAAAGAGGAATGAATTTTATGAAGCGCTCTACAGGCTTACCACTGGAGTCGACAAAGCGAACAATGAATGTCAATTGATCTGTATGTGAAATATCTGGTGTTGAATCTACACTCATTGCAAAGTATTTTGCAGTTTTCACAGCTGCTATGATGTTATTGAGGACCTTCTTAGTCATCAGTTCAATAAATTCATTGCATATAGTAGATGACATGTAAGATACAGTGCCTCTTCCTGCATTCCCAAGGCGTGACACATGATTTGCTAAGAATGGATCGAATTGTGCTAACAGTTCTATGATCCCTAGGAAATTGCCATTGTTTTCCGAACCAAAAACCTCATTTTCTCCACGGAAAGCAAGTCTTCTTAGAGCTAAGAATTTTACAACAGCAACAACTCTTTCTAGAACTTTTCTCCAATAAGTGCGCTCTTTTTCAGTTTGATTTTCCAAATGAGAATCCAATAAGCCTTTTTTCTGTGCATGAAATACACTGGCTAAAATGCAGCTCCTGTGAGTGGTGCTGTTTTCATGTTCCTCGAAACGCTTGGAATTTTTCCAGTCATTGAACCCCTGTGTGAAGGTATTTTCTTTGGTAGAAAATAGCTTGCATGCTGAACAGTACACTTTTCCTGAGCTTTCAGAGTATACCATCCATGATCTTTTCACAGTTTCTGGATTTGCAAGCTTCCTATAAAACATAGATGACTTTAAACAACGACGACTTCCATCATCATAAATCCTTGCTGATTTCCTAAAGTCAATGTTCAGAGTTTGACTGAAGTTTTCTGCAATGAAAGCATTACGTAGAGAATCTGGGATTACATTTGGCCATGAGGCAGGATCTTTTAAGACAAATCCTGTGGATGAAATGTCCGTTGAGACATTGAGAGGAGACACAAAAGAAGTAGATGCTGGCTGAGAAATAATGGAGGGAGGGCTTCCTGTATGATCTGACGTATCTGCAGATTTAACTGTACTGGTAACATCAGAAACAGTTTTCGTGAGCATGTCTGTGATCTTTCTGCAGCTTCCTACATCTTTCTTTTTCTGTTCTTCTTGAATTTTCTTCTTTCTTTTCTGTGACCCACTCGCATAAGAACGTCCAACATCACGTTCACGAGATGCCATAATGAGGATGTATCACTGTCTGTAATCATGCAAATACAAATTTTTCATTATAAATTATTATTAATTTTTTAATTATTATTAAGTTTTTTTTTTCTGTCAATTGGGGGGATATGGCCCTTGTAGCCCCCTTTCCTCTGGCTGCGCATCTAAAAATTCAAAACGTTACCAGAAAGGAGTCATATACAGAACTTTTACCATAGATTAGGTTAGTGATTTGGGCTACGGATATTTTACTAATTCATCCTCCTTGATCTCCAATTTACTTAAACAGAAATCATACTGAGTCCAAGAACAATGCACAATGGTATTTATATTACCATTTTCATAACTAAACTAATCATTATGTTTTGCATGATATATGGCCTACCACCATAGATAAGGACATGAGAATTAAAGAATGCAGGGACAATTTTCAGTTTCACCCAACCAACGATTTTCTGCTGTGGCTTATGTGTTTCTGGGGAAATATGTAGTAAATTAATTGATGTTCTACATCACTTCCGTCGCAACTTGAAAACTAAGCATTTGCGACGGAAGTGATGTAGAACATCAATCAATTGAGATCTGTTATTGAAATGATAAAGACTTAAAGACAGGACAAAGTGCTTTTAAAACCTACAAACGGAAGTCAGTTTGCGTTTTTAGGTTTTTTCTTTATAGTATTTTTACCAAAAATGCGTCTTTACTGGTCCATGCGTCTTTACTGGTCAAGTAACCCTATCAGGTACCTCCCTTAACATTTAGAGGCGAAAACAAACATTTATCCATACACATCAATGTCTATCAACAACACTTCAGTTAATTTGTCACAGTACAAGTCTAGATAACGTGTAATTACTACAGAAAATTGGAGAGGAATAATCTGCCATATTCACCCATTAGCGGGAAAACACAGCTGTTCTGATGTAAACAAAGGCGTGTTGAGTGTTGCCATCTATGGTTAGGTTTATTTATTTTTATTTTATTTTATTTCATTATTTATTTTTGTTTTGATTAATTTTTAAAAATCAATTTTACTCTCCAAACACTTGAACTTTTTAGGTAGGGACCCCTTTGCACTTGCACCATGTGCGCAGTCTTGGATGAGCCCCTGAACCCCTTGAACCGCGGGGCCCCCAAATGCGCGGGGCCCTAGGCAAATGCCTAGTTTGCCTATGCGGTAATCCGGCCTTGCTGATAGTAGCTGATGACCTTCTGTCTGATAGTAGCTGATGACCTTCTGTCTGATAGTAGCTGATGACCTTCTGTCTGATAGTAGCTGATGACCTTCTGTCTGATAGTAGCTGATGACCTTCTGTCTGATAGTAGCTGATGACCTTCTGTCTGATAGTAGCTGATGACCTTCTGTCTGATAGTAGCTGATGACCTTCTGTCTGATAGTAGCTGATGACCTTCTGTCTGACAGTAGCTGATGACCTTCTGTCTGATAGTATCTGATGACCTTCTGTCTGATAGTAGCTGATGACCTTCTGTCTGATAGTAGCTGATGACCTTCTGTCTGATAGTAGCTGATGACCTTCTGTCTGATAGTAGCTGATGACCTTCTGTCTGATAGTAGCTGATGACCTTCTGTCTGATAGTAGCTGATGACCTTCTGTCTGATAGTAGCTGATGACCTTCTGTCTGATAGTAGCTGATGACCTTCTGTCTGATAGTAGCTGATGACCTTCTGTCTGATAGTAGCTGATGACCTTCTGTCTGATAGTAGCTGATGACCTTCTGTCTGATAGTAGCTGATGACCTTCTGTCTGATAGTAGCTGATGACCTTCTGTCTGATAGTAGCTGATGACCTTCTGTCTGATAGTAGCAGTCTTCTGATGTTATTATTGTATTATTATTGGTATTATAATTATTATTATTATTACTGACATTTTTATCATTATTGGCATTATTATTATTGGTATTATTATTATTATTGGTATTATTATTATTATTATTATTACTATTAGTATTGGTATTATTAATATTATTATTATTGGTATTATTATTATTATTATTATTATTATTATTGGTATTATTATTATTATTATTATTAATATTATTGGTATTATTAGTATTGTTATTATTATTATCATTATTATTATTGGTATTATTAATATTATTATAGTTGACATTATTATTGGTATTATAATTATTATTATTATTACTGACATTTTTATCATTATTGGCATTATTATTATTGGTATTATTATTATTATTGGTATTATTATTATTATTATTATTACTATTAGTATTGGTATTATTAATATTATTATTATTGGTATTATTATTATTATTATTATTATTATTATTGGTATTATTATTATTATTATTATTAATATTATTGGTATTATTAGTATTGTTATTATTATTATCATTATTATTATTGGTATTATTAATATTATTATAGTTGACATTATTATTGGTATTATAATTATTATTATTATTACTGACATTTTTATCATTATTGGCATTATTATTATTAATATTAATATTATTGGTATTATTAATATTATTATTATTATTATTATTATTATTATTATTATTATTATTATTATTGGTAATGGTATTAAAATTATTATTATTATTGGAATTGATATTATTGGGATTGTTATTATTAGTAATGTTATTATTAATTATTATTATTATTAAAATCAGGATGAATTGAAAATGCTTGTGATCGCCACGAAAATAATAATAATAATAATAATAATAATAATAATAATAATAATAATAATAATAATAATAATAATAATAATAATAATAATAATGATAATAATAATAATATAATAATAATAATAATAATAATGATAATAATTCTACAAGCACCCAGGTATGGTCAGAAGAAAGGAAGGATACCTCAAATTCCTCGGACCAAAACCCCTTCAAGAATTTCAACATACCCTCCTTCCCTCCCCCCTCTCCTCCCTCCCCCCTCTCCTCCCTCCCCCCTCTCCTCCCTCCCCCCTCTCCTCCCTCCCCCTCTCCTCCCTCCCCCTCTCCTCCCTCCCCCCTCTCCTCCCTCCCCCTCTCCTCCCTCCTCCCTCCCCTCCCTCCCCCCTTAAGGTTTAACAAAGATAGAAAATGGGAGAGGGTGACCTTCCCTCAACCCCGAAAAAAAACATTGATTCTTATTTATTTATTTATGGTTTTTAATTTGCTTGGAGGAGTATTATAATGGGAATTATAGTGGGAATTATAGTGGGAATTATAGTGGGAATTATAGAGTGGATTGTAGTGGAAATTATAGTGGAAGTTATATTGGGAATTATAGGTCAGTTGTAGGGTAATTATTATTTTATTTTATTCATGTATTACTACTACTACTACTACTACTACTACTACTACTACTACTGCTACTACTACTACTACTACTGCTACTACTACTACTACTAATAATAATAATAATAACATTAATAATGATGGTTTGTGTGCAGCGAGCGTACAGTGGCACAAACATTTATACCACTACTACCACTGCAACCACAACTACCACCACTACCACTGCAACCACAACTACCACCACTACCACTGCAACCACAACTACCACCACTACCACTGCAACCACAACTACCACCACTACCACTGCAACCACAACTACCACCACTACCACTGCAACCACAACTACCACTACTACCACTGCAACCACAACTACCACCACTACCACTGCAACCACAACTACCACTACTACCACTGCAACCACAACTACCACCACTACCACTGCAACCACAACTACCACTACTACCACTGCAACCACAACTACCACTACTACCACTGCAACCACAACTACCACCACTACCACTGCAACCACAACTACCACCACTACCACTGCAACCACAACTACCACTACTACCACTGCAACCACAACTACCACCACTACCACTGCAACCACAACTACCACCACTACCACTGCAACCACAACTACCACCACTACCACTGCAACCACAACTACCACCACTACCACTGCAACCACAACTACCACCACTACCACTGCAACCACAACTACCACCACTACCACTGCAACCACAACTACCACCACTACCACTGCAACCACAACTACCACCACTACCACTGCAACCACAACTACCACCACTACCACTGCAACCACAACTACCACCACTACCACTGGAACAACAACTACCACCACTATCACTGCAACCACAACTACCACCACTACCACTGCAACCACAACTACCACCACTACCACTGCAACCACAACTACCACTACTACCACTGCAACCACAACTACCACCACTACCACTGGAACCACAACTACCACCACTACCACTGCAACCACAACTACCACCACTACCACTGCAACCACAACTACCACCACTACCACTGCAACCACAACTACCACCACTACCACTGCAACCACAACTAACACCACTACCACTGCAACCACAACTACCACTGCCACGGGAACCACAACTACCACCACTGCCACTGGAACCACAACTACCACCACTACCACTGCAACCACAACTACCACCACTACCACTGCAACCACAACTACCACCACTACCACTGCAACCACAACTACCACCACTACCACTGCAACCACAACTACCACCACTACCACTGCAACCACAACTAAAACTACTACCACTGCAACCACAACTACCACCACTACCACTGCAACCACAACTACCACTACTACCACTGCAACCACAACTACCACCACTACCACTGCAACCACAACTACCACTACTACCACTGCAACCACAACTACCACTACTACCACTGCAACCACAACTACCACCACTACCACTGCAACCACAACTACCACCACTACCACTGCAACCACAACTACCACTACTACCACTGCAACCACAACTACCACCACTACCACTGCAACCACAACTACCACCACTACCACTGCAACCACAACTACCACCACTACCACTGCAACCACAACTACCACCACTACCACTGCAACCACAACTACCACCACTACCACTGCAACCACAACTACCACCACTACCACTGCAACCACAACTACCACCACTACCACTGCAACCACAACTACCACCACTACCACTGGAACAACAACTACCACCACTATCACTGCAACCACAACTACCACCACTACCACTGCAACCATAACTACCACCACTACCACTGCAACCACAACTACCACTACTACCACTGCAACCACAACTACCACCACTACCACTGGAACCACAACTACCACCACTACCACTGCAACCACAACTACCACCACTACCACTGCAACCACAACTACCACCACTACCACTGCAACCACAACTACCACCACTACCACTGCAACCACAACTAACACCACTACCACTGCAACCACAACTACCACTGCCACGGGAACCACAACTACCACCACTGCCACTGGAACCACAACTACCACCACTACCACTGCAACCACAACTACCACCACTACCACTGCAACCACAACTACCACCACTACCACTGCAACCACAACTACCACCACTACCACTGCAACCACAACTAAAACTACTACCACTGCAACCACAACTACCACCACTGCCACTGGAACCACAACTACCACCACTACCACTGAAATGATAACTACCACCACTACCACTGGAATGATAACTACCACCACTGCCACTGGAACCACAACTACCACCACTGCCACTGGAACCACAACTACCACCTCTACTGCTGGAACCACAACTACCACCACTACCACAGGAGCCACAACTACCACCACTACCACAGGAGCCACAACTACCACCACTTCCACAGGAGCCACAACTACCCCCACTGCCACTGGAATGATAACTACCACCACTACCACTGAAACCACAACTACCATCATTGCCACTGGAACCACAACTACCAATGAAACCACAACTACCGCCACTGCCACCGGAACCACAACTACCACTTTAACTACAACTACCGCCACTACTGCTGGAACCACAACTACCACCACTACCACTAGAACTACAACTACCACCAATACATCTACCACCGGAACGACAAATACCACCACTACCACTGGAACGACAATTACCACCACAGCAATAACATCTACCACGACCACCAGTAACCCGCTAGCATCACTACCACAACTACCACTGAAACTACAACTACCGCCACCACAGCTTTAACATCTACCACGATCACTACTACTCTCCCCTCCCACCAACCACTATGACAACAACTACTACCGCAACCACAACCACAGTAAATCATGAAGGAATTTGGTGATCCTTCCATTGCTTGTACGTAGGTGATGAGGTGGTGATGAGGTGGTGATGAGGTGGTGATGAGGTGGTGATGAGGTGGTGATGAGGTGGTGATGAGGTGGTGATCAGGTGGTGATCAGGTGGTGATGAGGTGGTGATCAGGTGGTGATCAGGTGGTGATGAGGTGGTGATGAGGTGGTGATGAGGTGGTGATGAGGTGGTGATGAGGTGATGAGGTGGTGATGAGGTGGTGATGAGGTGGTGATGAGGTGATCAGGTGGTCATCAGGTGTTTATGAAGATCACACACACACACACACACACACACACACACACACACACGGGGAATACCTCGATAACTGACGCTATCATACGACTGAAAAAATTATATTAGATATAGATATGTTATCATAGGCTTATTACGAGAGAGAGAGAGAGAGAGAGAGAGAGAGAGAGAGAGAGAGAGAGAGAGAGAGAGAGAGAGAGAGAGAGAGAGAGAGAACCAAATAACCGGCTCTTAACACACTCCTGATTGATGTTTGTATTGCAGACTTAACACCTGCACCTCCTATGATAGTGGTGGTTGTAGTAGAAGTAGCAATAGTAGTAGTAGTAGTAGTAGTAGTAGTAGTAGTAGTAGTAGTAGTAGTAGTAGTAGTGGTGGTGGTGGTGGTGGTGGTGATGGTAAGTAGTGGTGGTGGTGGAGGTAGTGATGGTGGTGACAGTGGTGGTAGGGGTGGTGGTGTTAGTATGGGCCAGTAGGCCTCCAGCGGTGTTCGTTCTCTCTTATGTTGTTAAGAATGGACGGAGGATTCGCACGGTGGTGGGCGCACGCAGCAGAGCCAACACAGCAACCACTCTGCCACGGAGCGTCCAGAGGAGGGGGAGGATTTTAAAGGAACCCGGATCCTTCAGTTGTCAACCGAATGCTCTGCCCCTTGAGCCACGACGAGCCCCTAAAGCCCAATATTGAGCCGGATGGTACTGCCAGTACCAACAACAGACGCTGGATACCTCGTAGGTAATGTGAGTTGACATCCCAGCAGGAGGAGGGAACAAAGGATGATAAAAGAGAGAACAAGGGATGATCAAGGAGGAATGAGCAAGGGATGATAAAGCAGGAAGAGATAATGAAAGAGGAGAGAGCAAGGGATGTTAAAACAAGAGAACAAAAGAAAATGGAAGGATCTAGTCATAATAAAGGCAGAAACAAGGGATAATAAAGGAAGAAAGAAGGGATAATAAAGGAAGAAAGAAGGGATGATAAAGGAGTAGCCGGGGTAGTAAGTGCCTCACTATCAGGGATCGACGGTAAATCACTGGAGACAGAAGTGCCAGATAGCCAGCAGACTGCAGCTGTCTTGCTGATCTGCAGGTCAGGCAGCAGAGGAGAGGCAGCAGAGGCCAAGCAGCAGAGACCAGGCAGCAGAGGCCAGACAGCAGAGATCAGGCAGCAGAAACCAGGCAGTGTTTCTGACACGCAGACTTCTTCGGCTGTAAAAATAAGCCTAATATATGGGCGAAACGTTTCGATAACAAAGATACCTGAGTGTTAGACATATTTGTTATCCACCTGACTCATGTTATGCCAGCGATGTCCACAAATACTTCGTTTATTCTGGAATTTACCTGGAGAGGGTTTCGGAGGTTAATTTAAGTTAGGTTAATCTTAGATTAACATAACGCCTAAACACGGTATTTTAATATCAACAAAAAAACTTTACGGCAGATGTTGGTTTGTTACATGTTTGTATGTTTTTTTTTTTATTATTATCACACTGGCCGATTCCCACCAAGGCAGGGTGGCCCGAAAAAGAAAAACTTTCACCATCATTCACTCCATCACTGTCTTGCCAAAAGGGTGCTTTACACTACGGTTTTTAAACTGCAACATTAACACCCCTCCTTCAGAGTGCAGGCACTGTACTTCCCATCTCCAGGACTCAAGTCCGGCCTGCCGGTTTCCCTGAATCCCTTCATAAATGTTACTTTGCTCACACTCCAACAGCACGTCAAGTATTAAAAACCATTTGTCTCCATTCACTCCTATCAAACACGCTCACGCATGCCTGCTGGAAGTCCAAGCCCCTCGCACACAAAACCTCCTTTACCCCCTCCCTCCAACCTTTCCTAGGCCGACCCCTACCCCGCCTTCCTTCCACTACAGACTGATATACTCTTGAAGTCATTCTGTTTCGCTCCATTCTCTCTACATGTCCGAACCACCTCAACAACCCTTCCTCAGCCCTCTGGACAACAGTTTTGGTAATCCCGCACCTCCTCCTAACTTCCAAACTACGAATTCTCTGCATTATATTCACACCACACATTGCCCTCAGACATGACATCTCCACTGCCTCCAGCCTTCTCCTCGCTGCAACATTCATCACCCATGCTTCACACCCATATAAGAGCGTTGGTAAAACTATACTCTCATACATTCCCCTCTTTGCCTCCAAGGACAAAGTTCTTTGTCTCCACAGACTCCTAAGTGCACCACTCACTCTTTTCCCCTCATCAATTCTATGATTCACCTCATCTTTCATAGACCCATCCGCTGACACGTCCACTCCCAAATATCTGAATACATTCACCTCCTCCATACTCTCTCCCTCCAATCTGATATCCAATCTTTCATCACCTAATCTTTTTGTTATCCTCATAACCTTACTCTTTCCTGTATTCACCTTTGTATGGTTTTATGAACAGAAAGATGGACAGGGGCTCTCTACCGTCTGTAGGAAGGAGTTCAGTTGGTGCGTCTGACGGTACATAGTACAGTAAGTAGTAGTTCCGACTCCCTGTTGTAAGGCCCGTGATGGAGACGGTAGAGCGTCGGACTCTCAAGTTACAGTCCGCGGTTCGCGCCTCCAGTCCGTCTTTCTGTTTATTCATTAACAGCTGTTTATTACAACTTAATCTATGTTCGTATATATATATATATATATATATATATATATATATATATATATATATATATATATATATATATATATATATATATATATATATATATATATATATATATTAGTTCCTTGATAATGTGAGAAGTCACGAAAGCGCTTGGAATTACACTATTCTTTCAGAGTGGTTGTTCTGCATATTCTGATATCACCTGTCTACTGTGATCTTATCGCATATGTGTGTGTGTGTGTGTGTGTGTGTGTGTGCTTAACAATTCGTGAAATTATTTCAAACATTATCTCTCAGTCCAGTGCAGGATTCGAACCTACACACACTGCATCAAAGTACGTAGTACTTACGCCACTCGGTCAGATCCCAGATCCCTCGGGTCAGC
The DNA here is from genome assembly GCF_038502225.1 of Cherax quadricarinatus. NCBI lineage: Eukaryota > Metazoa > Arthropoda > Malacostraca > Decapoda > Parastacidae > Cherax > Cherax quadricarinatus. The sequence continues at coordinate 23,727,851 of NC_091315.1, forward strand.
TCACTGACAGTGATAAGGAAATGTGTAGAATTTTTAACACATACTTCCTCTCAGTTTTTACACAGGAGGATACCAGCGATATTCCAGTAATGATAAATTATGTAGAACAGGACGATAATAAACTGTGCACTATTAGGGTCACAAGTGACATGGTCCTTAGGCAAATAGATAAATTAAAACCTAACAAATCCCCAGGCCCTGATGAACTGTATGCAAGGGTTCTAAAGGAATGTAAAGAGGAGCTTAGCACACCTTTGGCTAATCTTTTCAACATATCACTACAAACTGGCATGGTGCCAGATAAGTGGAAAATGGCAAATGTGATACCTATTTTCAAAACAGGTGACAGGTCCTTAGCTTCGAACTATAGACCAATAAGCCTAACCTCCATAGTGGGAAAATTTATGGAATCAATAATTGCCGAGGCAGTTCGTAGCCACCTTGAAAAGCATAAATTAATCAACGAATCTCAGCATGGTTTTACAAAGGGGCGTTCCTGCCTTACGAATTTATTAACTTTTTTCACTAAGGTATTTGAGGAGGTAGATCATGGTAATGAATATGATATTGTGTATATGGACTTCAGTAAGGCTTTTGACAGGGTCCCACATCAGAGACTATTGAGGAAAATTAAAGCACATGGAATAGGAGGAGAAATTTTTTCCTGGATAGAGGCATGGTTGACAAATAGGCAGCAGAGAGTTTGCATAAATGGGGAGAAATCAGAGTGGGGAAGCGTCACGAGCGGTGTTCCACAGGGGTCAGTGTTGGGCCCCCTGCTGTTCACAATCTACATAAACGACATAGATGAGGGCATAAAGAGCGACATCGGCAAGTTTGCCGATGACACCAAAATAGGCCGTCGAATTCATTCTGACGAGGACATTCGAGCACTCCAGGAAGATTTGAATAGACTGATGCAGTGGTCGGAGAAGTGGCAGATGCAGTTTAATATAGACAAATGCAAAGTTCTAAATGTTGGACAGGACAATAACCATGCCACATATAAACTAAATAATGTAGATCTTAATATTACGGATTGCGAAAAAGATTTAGGAGTTCTGGTTAGCAGTAATCTGAAACCAAGACAACAGTGCATAAGTGTTCGCAATAAAGCTAATAGAATCCTTGGCTTCATATCAAGAAGCATAAATAATAGGAGTCCTCAGGTTGTTCTTCAACTCTATACATCCTTGGTTAGGCCTCATTTAGATTATGCTGCACAGTTTTGGTCACCGTATTACAGAATGGATATAAATTCTCTGGAAAATGTACAAAGGAGGATGACAAAGATGATCCCATGTATCAGAAACCTTCCCTATGAGGATAGACTAAGGGCCCTGAAACTGCACTCTCTAGAAAGACGTAGAATTAGGGGGGATATGATTGAGGTTTATAAGTGGAAGACAGGAATAAATAAAGGGGATGTAAATAGTGTGCTGAAAATATCTAGCCTAGACAGGACTCGCAGCAATGGTTTTAAGTTGGAAAAATTCAGATTCAGGAGGGATATAGGAAAGTACTGGTTTGGTAATAGAGTTGTGGATGAGTGGAACAAACTCCCAAGTACAGTTATAGAGGCCAGAACGTTGTGTAGCTTTAAAAATAGGTTGGATAAATACATGAGTAGATGTGGGTGGGTGTGAGTTGGACCTGATAGCTTGTGCTAACAGGTCGGTTGCCGTGTTCCTCCCTTAAGTCAATGTGACCTGACCTGACTAGGTTGGGTGCATTGGCTTAAGCCGGTATGGACTTGGACCTGCCTCGCATGGGCCAGTAGGCCTTCTGCAGTGTTCCTTCGTTCTTATGTTCTTATGTTCTTATGTATGGGCGCCTAGCCACAGAGCTACCTGCTCTTAGGTCATTCATCACAACGAGTAGTGGAGGCTCGATCCTCCATCTGTTAATCTCTTTACAGACACCTTACCGAGGCGGCCAGACTTCCCTACAGTGGTAACACTGTAGTGAACATGTTAAAATACGACCTGTATATTTACATACATAACCCAAATGAGTTTAAATATATATTCACTAAGATGCTACAGGAGACGACGGAAGGTTGGGGGAGTGACTGCACATTCCTAGACTGTCAGAAGGTTATTGACGTGGTCCTTCACCACATTAGTTTAGAAACTTGAAAAACAGGTTGAATTGACTGTCTGGGAACTTTATAGGACAAGAAAATACCTGACGTGAAGGAGGTGTTAGGATGGAGTCTGAGTGAGGGAAGGTGTTAGGATGGAGTCTGAATGAGGGAAGGTGTTAGGATGGAGAGGTGGAAATATAAACACATATAAGTCCAGACATGAGTTAGAAGTTAGACTTGGTAAAACCTAGAAAGACTGGTCCTAAGTCACTCCAGACGCTATCTCGAGAGTTGAGTTCAACCTTGTAAACACAGCACACACACACACACACACACACACACACACACACACACACACACACACACACACACACACACACACACACACACACACACACACACACACACACACAGGTAGCACATTTACGCTGGGCGGAGACAAGCAAATTGATACATTTCCTGAGCATACGTAAATGATGATCATGCTGATGGATGGTCACTCTGGCAGCGCAGGAAGGGTAGGAGGACGAGGAGGGAGGGAGGGAGGGAGGGAGGGAGGGGGGAAAGAAGGAAGATGGTAGAGAATGAGGGGGGAGAGAGAGGGAGAGAGAGTGAGAGAGAGAGACAAAGACAGGTACAGAGAGATAAATACAAGAGAGAATGAGAGATGAAGATAGAGAGGAAGAGAGGAGGAACAAATGTAAGCTCCTTGTTCCTTCTCTGAACATATTGACCAAACCCACAAGGAGGAGTGAGTCATTCTCAGGTGCAAGAGTATATAAGGACAGGTGTATCAGGCGTCCAGGTGTGTGAGAATATCAGGAGAGGATAAGTGTATTAGGCGTCCAGGTGTGTATGTCAGGAGAGGATAGGTGTATCAGGCGTCCAGGTGTGTGAGTATATTAGGAGGGGACAGGTGTATCCGCCGGTTCCGAAGAGGGTATTTGAGAGGTTTTAAGAGGCTATGTCTCAATTCCTACGAGTGTATCTCTCAGCTTCTACGAGGGAATTTCTCAGTTCCTACGAGTGTATCTCTCAGCTTCTACGAGGGAATCTCTCAGTTCCTACGAGTGTATCTCTCAGCTTCTACGAGGGAATCTCTGAGTTCCTACGAGTGTATCTCTCAGCTTCTACGAGGGAATCTCTCAGTTCCTACGAGGATATCTCTCAGTTGCTACGAGGATATCTCTCAGTTCCTACGAGTGTATATCTCAGTTCCTACGAGTGTATATCTCAGTTTCTACGAGGGAATCTCTCAGTCCCTACAAAGGTATCAGGCAGCTCCTACGATGGTATCATCATATGTATACCACGGAAGCCGTACTCGGCCTCACACTGCGTGGTGAGCCGTGCTTGACCACATGCACGGTGTCTGCAGTGGTCACTGGTATTGTCGTCTTATCTTTATGTGAACGACACAGTGTGTGTGTGATCCCCGGCGAGTCGCTGCTCCCCGCGATCTGTCGTCTTGGCGCAACAGTGACCTCCACGACGCTGATGCCTAGTATCGTAGAGGGGCTGACGCGCCGAAGCTGCTACTAGCTTATTGTGCACCCCATATCTACCCTGTGTAGGGTAGTGGCTAGTCTATTGTGCACTCCATGTCCATCCTGTGGAGGGTAGTGGCTAGTTCATTGTGCACTCCATGTCCATCCTGTGGAGGGTAGTGGCTAGTTCATTGTGCACTCCATGTCCATCCTGTGGAGGGTAGTAACTAGTTCATTGTGCACTCCATGTCTATCCTGTGTAGGGTAGTAACTAGTTCATTGTGCACTCCATGTCTATCCTGTGTAGGGTAGTGGCTAGTCTATTGTGCACTCCATGTTTATCCTGTGTAGGGTAGTAACTAGTTCATTGTGCACTCCATGTCTATCCTGTGTAGGGTAGTGGCTAGTCTATTGTGCACTCCATGTCCATCCTGTGGAGGGTAGTGACTTGTTCATTGTGCACTCCATGTCTATCCTGTGTAGAGTAGTGGCTAGTCTATTGTGCACTCCATGTCTATCCTGTGGAGGGTAGTGACTTGTTCATTGTGCACTCCATGTCCATCCTGTGGAGGGTAGTAACTAGTTCATTGTGCACTCCATGTCTATCCTGTGTAGGGTAGTAACTAGTTCATTGTGCACTCCATGTCTATCCTGTGTAGGGTAGTGGCTAGTCTATTGTGCACTCCATGTCTATCCTGTGGAGGGTAGTGGCTAGTTCATTGTGCACTCCATGTCCATCCTGTGGAGGGTAGTAACTAGTTCATTGTGCACTCCATGTCTATCCTGTGTAGGGTAGTAACTAGTTCATTGTGCACTCCATGTCTATCCTGTGTAGGGTAGTGGCTAGTCTATTGTGCACTCCATGTCCATCCTGTGGAGGGTAGTGACTTGTTCATTGTGCACTCCATGTCTATCCTGTGTAGAGTAGTGGCTAGTCTATTGTGCACTCCATGTCTATCCTGTGGAGGGTAGTGACTTGTTCATTGTGCACTCCATGTCCATCCTGTGGAGGGTAGTAACTAGTTCATTGTGCACTCCATGTCTATCCTGTGTAGGGTAGTAACTAGTTCATTGTGCACTCCATGTCTATCCTGTGTAGGGTAGTGGCTAGTCTATTGTGCACTCCATGTCTATCCTGTGGAGGGTAGTAGCTAGTTCATTGTGCACTCCATGTCCATCCTGTGGAGGGTAGTAACTAGTTCATTGTGCACTCCATGTCTATCCTGTGTAGGGTAGTAACTAGTTCATTGTGCACTCCATGTCTATCCTGTGTAGGGTAGTGGCTAGTCTATTGTGCACTCCATGTCTATCCTGTGGAGGGTAGTGACTTGTTCATTGTGCACTCCATGTCCATCCTGTGGAGGGTAGTGGCTAGTCTATTGTGCACTCCATGTCTATCCTGTGGAGGGTAGTGACTTGTTCATTGTGCACTCCATGTCTATTCTGTGTAGGGTAGTGGCTAGTCTATTGTGCACTCCATGTCTATCCTGTGGAGGGTAGTGGCTAGTCTATTGTGCACTCCATGTCTATCCTGTGGAGGGTAGTGGCTAGTCTATTGTGCACTCCATGTCTATCCTGTGGAGGGTAGTGGCTAGTCTATTGTGCACTCCATGTCTATCCTGTGTAGGGTAGTGGCTAGTCTATTGTGCACTCCATGTCTATCCTGTGTAGGGTAGTGGCTAGTTTATTGTGCACTCCATGTCTATCCTGTGTAGAGTAGTGGCTAGTCTATTGTGCACTCCATGTCTATCCTGTGTAGGGTAGTGGCTAGTCTATTGTGCACTCCATGTCTATCCTGTGTAGAGTAGTGGCTAGTCTATTGTGCACTCCATGTCTATCCTGTGTAGGGTAGTGGCTAGTCTATTGTGCACTCCATGTCTATCCTGTGGAGGGTAGTGACTTGTTCATTGTGCACTCCATGTCTATCCTGTGTAGGGTAGTGGCTAGTCTATTGTGCACTCCATGTCTATCCTGTGGAGGGTAGTGGCTAGTCTATTGTGCACTCCATGTCTATCCTGTGGAGGGTAGTGGCTAGTTTATTGTGCACTCCATGTCTATCCTGTGGAGGGTAGTGACTAGTTCATTGTGCACTCCATGTCTATCCATATTTACAATTCATATCTCATCTGGCGCAAGATAATTTAGGATACATAATAATAAGATATCTTGATATATTACATAGGTTATCATACAATATCTCTCTATACATTCCTAAATAAATGTAATATGAAGTACATAGTGTTCAAGATAATGATTATTAGGCTGATAATATATTTTGCCTTTGATTTGATCATCTTCTGTGCGTCTGCCAAAGGGCCAGAAGTAGACAGGTACTTGTCTACTTCCAGCAGTAGACAGATACTTGTCTTCTAACTACTACTACTACTACTACTACTACTACTACTACTACTACTACTACTACTACTACTACTATTACTACTACTACTACTACTACTACTACCTGGTTAAGAGCATATCAGCACCAACAGATTTGTTGATCATATCACCAGCACAAGAGGTCTGGTCTTGGACAGGATCGCGAGGACAGTCACAATCGACTACAGCCAATCTACAACAGGTCAGCCAACCTAAACAACCAACCTGAGCTACCACCATCACCAGCAATAACCTCATCCCCCACCCACCACAATCACAACCACCACAGATTTTCCCACCCACCACTATCATTACCATATCCCCTCCCAGCTAACACTATCACCACCACAGCCCCTCCCAGCTATCACTATCACCACCACAGCCCCTCCCAGCTACCCCTGTCACCACCACAGCCCCTCCCAGCTATCACTATCACCACCACAGCCCCTCCCAGCTACCACTATCACCACCACAGCCTCTCCCAGCTGCCACTATCACCACCACAGCCTCTCCCAGCTACCACTATCACAACCAAAGCTTCTCCCAGCTCTCACTATCACCACCACAGCCCCTCCCAGCTACAACTATCACCACCACAGCCCCTCCCAGCTACCCCTATCACCACCACAGCCCCTCCCAGCTACCCCTATCACCACCACAGCCCCTCCCAGCTATCACTATCACCACCACAGCCCTTCCCAGCTACCCCTATCACCACCACAGCCCCTCCCAGCTACCCCTATCACCACCACAGCCCCTCCCAGCTATCACTATCACCACCACAGCCTCTCCCAGCTACCACTATCACAACCAAAGCTTCTCCCAGCTCTCACTATCACCACCACAGCCCCTCCCAGCTACAATTATCACCACCACAGCCCCTCCCAGCTACCACTATCACCACCACAGCCCCTCCTAGCTACCACCATCACTACCACAGCTCCTCCCAGCTACCACTATCACCACTACAGCCCCTTCCAGCTACCACTATCGCCACTACAGCCCCTCCCAGCTACCACTATCACTACCACAGCCCCTCCCAGCTACAACTATCACCACTACAGGCCCTCCCAGGTACAACTATCACCACTACAGCCCCTCCCAGCTACCACTATCACCACAGCCCCTCCTAGCTACCACTATCACTACCAAAGCTCCTCCCAGCTACCACTATCACCACCACAGTCCCTCCAAGCTACCACTATCACTACCACAGCTCCTCCCAGCTACCACTATCACCACTACAGCCCCTCCCAGCTACCACTATCACCACCACAGCCCTTTCCAGCTACCACTATCACCACCACAGCCCTTTCCAGCTACCACTATCACCACCACAGCCCCTCCCAGCTACCACTATCACCACCACAGCCCTTTCCAGCTACCACTATCACCACCTCAGCCCCTCCCAGCTATCACTATCACCACTACAACCCCACCCAGCTACCACTATCACCACTACAGCCCCTCCCAGCTTCCACTATCACCACCACAGCCCCTTCCAGCTACCCCTATCACCACCACAGCCCCTCCCAGCTACCACTATCACCAATACAGCCCCTCCCAGTTACCACTATCACCACCACAGCCCCTCCCAGCTAGCACTGTCACCGCCACAGCCCCTCCCAGCTGCCACTATCACCACCACAGCCCCTCCCACCTACCACTATCACCACCACAGCCCCTCCCAGCTACCACTATCACCACCAAAGCTCCTCCCAGCTCCCACTATCACCACCACAGCCCCTCCCAGTTACAACTATCACCACTACAGCCCCTCCCAGCTACCACTATCACCACTATAGCCCCTTCCAGCTTCCACTATCACCACTACAGCCCTTTCCAGCTACCACTTTCACCACCGCAGCCCCTCCCAGCTACAACTATCACCACCACAGCCCCTCCCAGCTACCACTATCACCACTACAGCCCCTTCCAGCTACCACTATCACCACTACAGCCTCTCTCAGCTACCACAATCACCACCACAGCCCCTCCCAGCTACAACTATCACCACTACAGCCCCTCCCAGCCACCACTATCACCACCAGAGCCCCTCCCAGCTACCACTATCACCACCACAGCTCCTGCCAGCTACCACTATCACCAAAACCTAGTCATTGCCGTAGTCTACAAGTCTCCAGATGCAACGTCCCAGCAATTCCAGGAACAGCTGTCAAAAATTGACCACTGTCTGGAAAATCTTCCAGCTCCTGCACCCAACATCTTGCTCCTGGGGGATTTCAACTTAAGGCACCTAAAATGGAGGAATATAGCAAATAATATTGTTGCAGTAATAACACCAGGAGGCAGCTCTGATGAAAACTCACACTCACACGAGCTTTTAAATCTCTGCACAAAATTCAACTTAAACCAGCAAATAATAGAGCCTACTACACTGGAGAATACACTAGACCTCATCTTCACTAACAATGATGATCTGATACGAAATGTCACCATATCAAAAACAATATACTCAGATCACAACATAATCGAGGTTCAGACATGTATGCGTGGAGCCTCAGACCGACAAAATGAGACTAGTCACGAGGGAGCATTCACCAAATTCAACTTCAATAACAAGAACATAAAGTGGGACCAAGTAAATCAAGTTCTAAACGATATAAGCTGGGAAGATAGACTAAGCAACACAGACCCAAACTTATGCCTAGAACAGATTAACTCGGTGGCACTCGATGTATGCTCAAGGCTTATTCCTTTAAGAAAAAGGAGGAGTAGATGTAAAATAGAAAGAGACAGGCGCTCCCTTTACAGGCGACGGAAAAGAATAACAGAGAGGCTAAAAGAGGCCAATATATCTGCAATGCTTAGGGAGACACTGGTCAGAGAAATAGCAAACATCGAACTTAAGCTAAAGGAATCTTATAGGAGTCAGGAATCGCGGGAAGAACTAAAAGCCATAAATGAAATTGAAAGAAACCCAAAGTATTTCTTCTCCTATGCCAAATCAAAGTCGAGAACAACGTCCAGTATTGGGCCCCTACTTAAACAAGATGGGTCCTACACAGATGACAGCAAGGAAATGAGTGAGCTACTCAAGTCCCAATATGACTCAGTTTTTAGGAAGCCGCTAACCAGACTGAGAGTCGAAGATCAAAATGAATTTTTTATGAGAGCCACAGAATTTGGTTAACACAAGCCTATCTGATGTAATCCTGACGCCAAATGACTTCGAACAGGCGATAAATGACATGCCCATGCACTCTGCCCCAGGGTCAGACTCATGGAACTCCGTGTTCATCAAGAACTGCAAGAAGTCCCTATCACGTGCTTTTAACATCCTATGGAGAGGAAGCATGGACACTGGGGTCGTCCCACAGTTACTAAAAACAATAGACATGGCCCCACTCCACAAAGGGGGCAGTAAAGCAATAGCAAAGAACTACAGACCGACAGCACTAACATCCCATATCATAAAAATCTTTGAAAGGGTCCTAAGAAGCAAGATCACCACCCATCTAGAAACCCATCAGTTACACAACCCAGGGCAACATGGGTTTAGAGCAGGTCGCTCCTGTCTGTCTCAACTATTGGATCACTACGACAAGGTCCTAGATGCACTAGAAGACAAAAAGAATGCAGATGTAATATATACAGACTTTGCAAAAGCCTTCGACAAGTGTGACCATGGTGTAATAGAGCACAAAATGCGTGCTAAAGGAATAACAGGAAAAGTTGGTAGATGGATCTATAATTTCCTCACAAACAGAACACAGAGAGCAGTAGTCAACAGAGTAAAGTCTGAGGCGGCTACGGTGAAAAGCTCTGTTCCACAAGGCACAGTACTCGCTCCCATCTTGTTTCTCATCCTCATATCTCACATAGACAAGGATGTCAGCCACAGCACCGTGTCTTCCTTTGCAGATGACACCCGAATCTGCATGACAGTGTCTTCCATTGTAGACACTGCAAGGCTCCAGGCGGACATCAACCAAATCTTTCAGTGGGCTGCAGAAAACAATATGAAGTTCAACGATGAGAAATTTCAATTATTCCGATATGGTAAACATGAGGAAATTAAAACTTCATCAGAGTACAAAACAAATTCCTTCCACAAAATAGAGCGAAAAACCAACGTCAAAGACCTGGGAGTGATCATGTCGGAGGATCTCACCTTCAAGGACCATAACATTGTAACAATCGCATCTGCTAGAAAAATGACAGGATGGATAATGAGAACCTTCAAAGCTAGGGATGCCAAGCCCATGATGACACTCTTCAGGTCGCTTGTTTTATCTAGGCTGGAATATTGCTGCACACTAACAGCACCTTTCAAGGCAGGTGAAATTGCTGACCTAGAAAATGTGCAGAGAACCTTCACGGCGCGCATAACGGAGATAAAACACCTCAGTTACTGGGAGCGCTTGAATTTCCTGAACTTGTACTCCCTGGAACGCAGGCGGGAGAGATACATGATTATATACACCTGGAAAATCCTAGAGGGACTAGTACCGAACTTGAACACGAAAATCACTCACTACGAAAGCAAAAGACTTGGCAGACGATGCAACATCCCCCCAATGAAAAGCAGGGGTGTCACTAGCACGTTAAGAGACCACACAATAAGTGTCAGGGGCCCGAGACTGTTCAACTGCCTCCCAGCATACATAAAGGGGATTACCAATAGACCCCTGGCTGTCTTCAAGCTGGCACTGGACAAGCACCTAAAGTCGGTACCTGACCAGCCGGGCTGTGGCTCGTACGTAGGATTGCGTGCAGCCAGCAGTAACAGCCTGGTTGTTCAGGCTCTGATCCACCAGGAGGCCTGGTCACAGACCGGGCCGCGGGGGCGTTGACCCCCGGAACTCTCTCCAGGTAAACCAGAACAGCCCCTCCCAGCTCCCACTATCACCACCACATCCCTCCCAACTACTACTACTACTACCCACAATCACAAACAACTACCCACTCCTTCCCACCCCCCACCCACCACCGTGCCACTGATGTCACATGGTTGAGGAAGAGGACAAGTTGGTGGCAGATTATTAGCAGGAGGACAGGAAGGAAAGAAAATGGAAGTCCTTCCTTCATATTGCAATTATTATTATTATTATTATTATTATTATTATTATTATTATATTCTGTGGTGAGAATTAATCAGGATTAATCCCATGTATTATGTCCCGATACAGACACACACACACACTTTATATATACATATATATTTATATATATATATATATATATATATATATATATATATATATATATATATATATATATTGTGATCAGCTGTCAGTTACACTGTATTAGTTGCGACAGTCCTACAAAATACCCAGAATTCATCAGCTGGAGGAGACTGCTCTACCATGTTTTATACAAGGTATTCAATATTTCATACAAGGTATTCAATGTTTCATACAAGGTATTAAATTTTTCATACAAGGTATTCAATGTTTCACACAAGGTATTCAATGTTTTATACAAGGTATTCAATGTTTTATACAAGGTATTCAATGTTTTATACAAGGTATTCAATGTTTCATACAAGGTATTCAATGTTTCATACAAGGTATTCAATGTTTTATACAAGGTATTCAATGTTTCATACAAGGTATTCAATGTTTCATACAAGGTATTCAATGTTTCATACAAGGTATTCAATGTTTCATACAAGGTATTCAATGTTTTATACAAGGTATTCAATGTTTTATACAAGGTATTCAATGTTTTATACAAGGTATTCAATGTTTTATACAAGGTATTCAATGTTTCACACAAGGTATTCAATGTTTCACACAAGGTATTCAATGTTTTAGACAAGGTATTCAATGTTTTATACAAGGTATTCAATGTTTCATACAAGGTATTCAATGTTTCACACAAGGTATTCAATGTTTCACACAAGGTATTCAATGTTTCACACAAGGTATTCAATGTTTCACACAAGGTATTCAATGTTTTATACAAGGTATTCAATGTTTTATACAAGGTATTCAATGTTTTATACAAGGTATTCAATGTTTCACACAAGGTATTTATTACAACCTAGGATTTCAAATGGCCTGTTATCCCAGGTGTAATGGGAGCAAATAAACACAGTAGAAAAAGTTTAGACTTATATTATCCTTCACCAATTATAACAGCAATATGTACACTATGTACAGTGATAAATATAGTGCACTCCACGGTAAGCAAGGCAGAAATAGAAGCCACAAGATAGCAGACCGTGCTTCAACCAGCTCTAGAGTGGGAATGACAAGGGCAGACAGGAGAGCGGTATCCACATAACCTCTGCGATTGTCAATCCCACCTTCTTATTGGCTAGAACCTGGTCACTAGTTGAACGATGGGGCCCCATCATCAACTCTTAGCAACCTGGTTCGCTGGTTGGGGGAGATAGCCTGTAAATGAGGGTGTGTCCATGCGCCGAATAAAGGTTACGTACTCTTTGCATGCCACAGTATTCAATGTTTTATACAAGGTATTCAATGTTTCATACAAGGTATTCAATGTTTCACACAAGGTATTCAATGTTTTATACAAGGTATTCAATGTTTTATACAAGGTATTCAATACTAACAAGTTGAGGGTGAAGGGTCTATGTCAGGTACTCACAGTAACTTTACTGGAGACAAGGTTGGTCAACAAAGCGTCTGGTCTTACCTATCAACAACACCCGTCTGTTTACTCCACAATGTAACGTTCATATGGGACAGTAACACCCCGATGACCTTCCTAAATGTTCTTTGATAAGACGACGCCACAGCTGCCATAACACGCCCTTCCAGCGGAAGGCCTCGGTCAGATGACCAAAACCTCCAACGGCAGGCCATAATCTAAGACCCGCGTCAAGAAACACTTGTTCTGTTTCCTGACGAACCTTACCTAACCTAACGTCCTTCCCAGAAAGAGATCGTACCATTCCATTCACAACTTAGAATCTCCCCTTGTCCAGGGGTACGGTTAAGGAATAGAATAGTTAATGAATGGATACTTCTATTGGCCCTAATAACACCTCTATTGTCACTACGCTACTTATTGCTACTAGTAATACTAGCATTAGACTTGATATCGCTAATAGGCAGGCTATCAGGGTAGAGTGTCTGTGAAACAATGAGTGAACGGAGGATCGAGCCTCTACCACTCCTCGCGCTCTATGAACGTTTCTCACAAACACAGTAATAATCTAAATAATTACTGCTGCTGATTATTATTATCATCATCACTACACAAATTATTATAGTTACTATTATTTTCAGCGTGTACTGCGAGTGACGTTATCGTCAGATTTATGCGACAACTCCCGCCTCCGCCGATCTATCTTGCGCATTTATCGCAGAGATCGTGAGGAAGCAGGCCGCAGCGCAGGCGATCGTAAATTAGGTACAGAACTCCTCATTCCCTTACTCACGGAACCACTCGTTTCTGGACGATGGCCCTCATGGGAGGTTCCTTCAGGCTGGTGAGGGAGGGGTTCTTGATCTAGGGAATTGGATCTATGCTCCACAGGCGCTGTATAATCCCTACGGTTTTAGCTCTCCCTTCAATAATAATAATAATAATAATAATAATAATAACAATAATAATAATAATAATAATAATAATAATAATAATAATAATAATAATAATAATAATAATAGTCATTCAGTGTGGTAGTCTTCAAGGTCTAAAAATTCTGCCCCCCTCCCCTCAAAAAAAAAAGGTCTCCAAGGTCTGGAAAACTTTGGGTCTACCTGGAGTCTACCCGGAGGGTGTTCCAGGGGTCAACGTCCCCGTGGCCCAGTACCTGGGCAGGCCTCCCCATTGATCAGGGCCTGATCAACCAGGCTATTATTGTATCGGGTACTGACTTTAGGTGTCTGTCCAGCTCCCTCTTGAAGGCAGCCTGGGGTCTATTGGTGGGAGGCTGTTGAACAGTCTTGGGCCCCGGACACTTATTGTGTTTCCTCTTAGTGTACTGATGACGACCCTGATTTTCATTGGAAGGGAATGTTGCACCGTCTGCTCAGTCTTTTGCTTTCGTAAGAAGTGATTTCTTCAAGATCTGGAAGATCTAGGATGTTCAGAGAGATGGAAAGCCTAAGAAGTACAAGAAGATTTTTGAGAATCATGGACTAAATGTTCTGGAAGACCTCTTGCTGGTATGGCGAGGGATCTTGCGTGCGTTATTCTGCACAGGGAGCGCTGGGGGCTCGAACCTACCTCCTTTAACAGCGATCCAGTCTCATGCAGGATGTTGGTGATCCAGTGAAATGAGAGAGAGCGATGTATATATATATACATTTTATATATATATATATATATATATATATATATATATATATATATATATATATATATATATATATATGTGTGTGTGTGTGTGTGTGTGTGTGTGTGTGTGTGTGTGTGTGTGTGAAGAGAGAGAGAGAGAGAGAGAGCCTGTGGGACTGAGAGATGAGAGCATGTCTTACAAGACTCCTGTTATTGAGGAGGATTATTGTACACCTGAATCATCTTCACAGCTGATCCCTTAAGATGTTGCCCTGACAGGCGAGGTCCTGACAGATGTCACCCTGACAGGCGAGGTCCTGACAGATGTCACCCTGACGGGGCCTGTCTCAATCTTTGACATCTTTGTAAAACACATTTAAATTTCGTAACTACTATTTACCAATAGACTAGTAACTACCATTTACTAGTAGACTAGCATCTACCATTTACTAGCAGACTAGCAACTATTATTTACTAGTAGATTAGTATCTAGTAGCTCCTTAGATCTTCCCTATGATATGTACTAGCCACTATTTCTCATGAAACTATCGCTAATGACCATCTCCAGAGAGACTATTGCTAGTAAGGCTCTTCCACAACTATCTCCCGTAGGAGTATTGCTAATCAACTGACTATCCTGCCATTTCAGACTATCATCAACTATTCCCCTGTGCGTGATACGAGGTCCATGACTAAGCAACGCAGTTGGCGAAACGTTGCTCGTCACTTGCTGTCTACAGTTCGTCAGTTGGGTTCAGGTAGTCGAGTCATCAGTTAATCCGGAGTTTTGTCGCCATCCAAGAACGGCCGTTCCATCGAGGTGGGTTTACTAGGGAGATTCCTGGAGATTTGTAGATGAATGGTTCAGAGAACCGACATGTTGATAAATTAGACACAAGTGCAACTCTTGGGTATCTTTATTGAGGAAACGTTTCGCCACACAGTGGCTTCATCAGTCCATACGTAGGAGAAACTTGAAGAACAGGAGGAGAATGAGGTAATCAGTCCCTCAACCTTGAGTCGACTCTAGGTTGAGGGACTGATTACCTCATTCTCCTCCTGTTCTTCAAGTTTCTCCTACGTATGGACTGATGAAGCCACTGTGTGGCGAAACGTTTCCTGAATAAAGATACCCTAGAGTTGCACTTGTGTCTAATTTACCATTCCTGGAGATGTTGGACCTTGTGCTGGTCCAGGGTCTTGCCCCCTGTGAGCCATGTGCTGGCCCAGTGTGTTGGCAGCATTTCTTGGCCCCGTGGGGGCCCTGTGCTGACCCAAGGATGGGCCACTTATTTGCCCCGCGGGGGCGGGATAAAGAAGGGGAATGTGAAAATGATGGAGGGAGCGGCGTTGGATATATATAATACCCTCGACGTCTGTTGGTCTTGATGTGCTGGCGGCATGCATGTCTGAGAGAGAGAGAGAGAGAGAGAGAGAGAGAGAGAGAGAGAGAGTGAGAGAGAGAGAGAGAGAGAGAGAGAGAGAGAGAGAGGAGTGTGATAAGAAGCTATCGTATTCTCATCTCTTTCCATTTTGAGGACCAAGACAACAGCTGCCAAAAGAAAGCTCACAATTATTAATATAATAATAATAATAATAATAATAATAATAATAATAATAATAATAATAATAATAATAATAATTAATAATAATAATAATAATTAATAATAATAATAGTAATAATTGTCATTAATGATGATGATGATAATAATAATAATATCATTAATAGCAATTATTATTATTACTGTCATTATTATTATTATTATTATTACTATTATTATTATTATTTTTTTTAATTATTTTTGCATCATTTGTCACCACCACCACCACATCTTCACACAAGGTCAATACATCCACAACGTAAGAACATTCTTGGCTATAATACACGCAAACATTTAGCACCATCGCAGCGTCATATACCTCATATTGCAGCGCCACAACATACTTCAACCTTGACCAACTCTGCAACTTGCTTGAAAGCGTGCAAGTGTGAGATTGAATCCAAACACACACACATCACTGCACAAGCACGGTCCAACCACGACCCAGTCTCTCTCTCTCTCTCACACACACACACACACACAGATGGGACTGAGTCAGATCTATTTCCCTGTATGATGATGAGGTGAAACTAATAGGGAGAATAAAATCAGATGGGGACAGGGAAAAACTACAAATGGATCTGGATAAACTGCGAGGTTGTTCAGGTAAGTGGTTGCTTGAATTAAATCCCCCAGCAAAATGCAATTCTATGAAGACTGGGAAAGGAGCAAAAAGATCAAGCATTGGGGGGGGGGAGGACAGAGGCTGCAAACCTCACTCAGTAAGGAAGACCTGAAGGTGAGCATAATGCCTGGTATTACTAACCACGGTACGGGTGGAATTCGAACTCACGGCGAGTGAGTCGTGAAACTCCAGGCTCAAGTTCGAGCCCCATCCCCACCGTGGTTTGTTTGTGATCTTGTTATTACGATTTCATGAGTCCTGGTATTACACCAGACTCACACCAGCCGAATAATCCCTGAAGCCAATGCTCTCCTGGCAAATTAAAAAGATACCTTCAGGAATGACAGTAGTCATTTCGGGCACTTTATACACGCCCAACATAGGGTACGTAGCATCAGCATGGAACCCACACCTAGAAAAAAATGTTTAGAAACTAGAGAGGGCACAGAGGTATGCAACAAAACTAGTCCCAGAGCTAAGGGGTACGAACTACGACAAGAGGGTAATAGGAATTGAATCTATCGAACTTAGACGATAGAATAACCAGGGGAGACATGATATTAATATACAAAATACTCAAGATGAATTAATAAGCCAGGAACAGGCTATTTGAGAGGTGGAAAACAAGTAGTCAAGGACACAGCTGGAAATTCAAGATACGGATGAGTCACAGGGATGTCAGGAAGTATTTCTTCAGTTTCAGGGTGGTCGGGAAGTGGAATGACCACGATGAAGTAGTGGTGGAGGCAGACTATATACATAATTTTAAGAACGGGTTATTAATAGGTCCCATGAGGCTAGGACGAAGTGAATCTGACAAGCTGCAAGTTGAAGGGCGGGGTCAAGAGCTAAGTCTCGACCCCTGCAGTCACATATAGGTGAGATCACACACACACACACACACACACACACACGACTAACACCCTCGTATATCTCTCGATTATACCTGCCACTTATTAGTATAGTTTGCAGGTGTTCCTACGCCGTAGTTCACACCTGCAGAAAAGAGAATGAGCCTTAATGTCCCGCTAGTGATCCTGGAATGAGGTTCGAGCCTCATGGTTACTGAATCATAGAAGCCATACTTAAGGGTAATTCCAGCAGCGCTGCGGTACAAGAAGAAGACAATGATGACATCCTTCAGTGTGGAGACTTACTGGACACTCGTTAACAATACTACGAGGAGTAAGGGGTCTCTCTCTCTCTCTCTCTCTCTCATACAACACCAAGTTCTATACTTATACACTAATACACATATACTTAAGGCTTTTTATGAAAGGTTAAACTGAGCGAGGTGAGGAATACTGGTGTCATTGTTGCGGCGAGTGGCTGTCATCACTGTGTATCAGAGATGTTTATGTAAGAGGGTGTGTACGTACGTGTGTGTTGGTCCCTTATTACTGTCTATCAGACAGGCTGGCAGGTTAATGTAAGTAAGGGTGTGTATGTACGTGTCTGTCTCAGCGAACCATCCTGTTTCCTTTCTTTTTCTGAGTTGCCGCTCTCAGCGCCATCTTTTATGCAGTTCTTCCATTACCACAGCTTTCCACTTATTTTATCTGAACTTCACAAGGATAACTTCACAATTTAACATTTCTAACCTCTCATGAGCATATAAATAAAAACCTCCTTTGCTTTTGTTGAAAATTTACCTGACATTACTTTTACTACTGTGTACTAGGTAATTATTGCTCTGTCTCTAATTACCTCTAATTAATAAAGAATAGTTAATGCAAACAACAGATATATGTATATATAATTTGCATTCTCGGATACCCATAATTTTCCAAATGCCAATAAACAACGGCTTTGGAAATTATTACTGTTGGCACCAACGGGTTTTTGAATATTGTACCCACAAACGAGTGGTATTGATCAGTAACAACACTGCAACTAGCCAAGGAGTCGAACCCATACTGCTTTGGTCCGCCTCATGGTGAGCGAAAACTCATGACGGTCTAGTCCACGGAACCACACAATCCTCAAGAATGACGCACCCAGCCAAGCGGGCCGAAGCATCACGGGTTCGACTCCTTGGCTAGTCGCAATGTTGTTACTGATCAATAACACTCGTTCCTGGGTACAATAATATATATATATATTTATATATATATACATATATATATATATATATATATATATATATATATATATATATATATATATAAATGGACACACACACACACACATATATATAGTCTTAGTCTCCCAATACAAACATGTGTCCGAACATCATTGAGAGTCACCTAGGCTGTCAAACACACTCAAGTGTGAGTCTAGACTCAAGCGTCACCTTCACATAAACCAAGATCAGTGCCGCGTCCGACAATAAAAGCCGTGCCTGTAATTAGGTCCAAATTAGGCAGAGTTCATTTATCAGTAATGAGAGAAGGTGCAAAGTACCATTTTTTATGCTTTAAGCACACACTGCTTACCATGTTGGCAGCACTGACTGACTGTCTCGTTGTACCCATGGCTAACCATCATACTTTTATTTATTTTATATACACAGACAGACAGAGACAGAGACAGACAGAGACAGACAGAGACAAACAGAGACAGACAGACAGACAGACAGACAGACAGACAGACAGACAGACACACACATACACACACATACACACACATACACACACACACACACACACACACACACACACACACACCTGAGAATAGCGTTCCGATACCTTAATAAGGAATCGTTCAAGACACTGTACACTGTGTATGTTAGGCCCATACTGGAATATGCAGCACCAGTCTGGAACCCACACCTGGTCAAGCACGTCAAGAAGTTAGAGAAAGTACAAAGGTTTGCAACAAGGCTAGTCCCAGAGCTCAGGGGAATGTCGTACGAGGAAAGGTTGAGGGAAATCGGACTGGAGGACAGAAGGGTCAGGGGAGACATAATAACGACATACAAGATACTGCGGGGAATAGACAAGGTGGACAGAGATAGGATGTTCCAGAGAGGGGACACAGAAACAAGGGGTCACAACTGGAAGCTGAAGACTCAGACGAGTCACAGGGACGTTAAGAAGTATTTCTTCAGTCATAGAGTCGTCAGGAAGTGGAATAGCCTAACAAGTGAAGTAGTGGAGGCAAGAACCATACATAGTTTTAAGAAGAGATGTGACAAAGCTCAGGAAGCAGAGAGGGAGAGGACCTAGTAGCGATCAGTGAAGAGGCGGGGCCAGGAGCTGAGTCTCGACCCCTGCAACCACAATTAGGTGAGTACAATTAGGTGAATACACACACACACACACACACACACACACACACACACACACACACACACAGATATATATATATATATATATATATATATATATATATATATATATATATATATATATATATATATATATTATTTTTGTTTATTATCACACTGGCCGATTCCCACCAAGGCAGGGTGGCCCGAAAAAGAAAAACTTTCACCATCATTCACTCCATCACTGTCTTGCCAGAAGGGTGCTTTACACTACGGTTTTTAAACTGCAACATTAACACCCCTCCTTCAGAGTGCAGGCACTGTACTTCCCATCTCCAGGACTCAAGTCCGGCCTGCCTGTTTCCCTGAATCCCTTCATAAATGTTACTTTGCTCACACTCCAACAGCACGTCAAGTATTAAAAACCATTTGTCTCCTTTCACTTCTATCAAACACGCTCACGCATGCCTGCTGGAAGTCCAAGCCCCTCGCACACAAAAACCTCCTTTACCCCCTCCCTCCAACCTTTCCTAGGCCGACCCCTACCCCGCCTTCCTTCCACTACAGACTGATACACTCTTGAAGTCATTCTGTTTCGCTCCATTCTCTCTACATGTCCGAACCACCTCAACAACCCTTCCTCAGCCCTCTGGACAACAGTTTTGGTAATCCCGCACCTCCTCCTAACTTCCAAACTACGAATTCTCTGCATTATATTCACACCACACATTGCCCTCAGACATGACATCTCCATTGCCTCCAGCCTTCTCCTCGCTGCAACATTCATCACCCATGCTTCACACCCATATAAGAGTGTTGGTAAAACTATGCTCTTATACATTCCCCTCTTTGCCTCCAAGGACAAAGTTCTCTGTCTCCACAGACTCCTAAGTGCACCATTCACCCTTTTCCCCTCATCAATTCTATGATTCACCTCATCTTTCATAGACCCA
Source organism: Cherax quadricarinatus (assembly GCF_038502225.1). NCBI lineage: Eukaryota > Metazoa > Arthropoda > Malacostraca > Decapoda > Parastacidae > Cherax > Cherax quadricarinatus. Next base: position 23,748,404 of record NC_091315.1, read on the forward strand.
TCCGCTGACACGTCCACTCCCAAATATCTGAATACATTCACCTCCTCCATACTCTCTCCCTCCAATCTGATATCCAATCTTTCATCACCTAATCTTTTTGTTATCCTCATAACCTTACTCTTTCCTGTATTCACTTTTAATTTTCTTCTTTTGCACACCCTACCAAATTCATCCACCAATCTCTGCAACTTCTCTTCAGAATCCCCAAAAAGCACAGTGTCATCAGCAAAGAGCAACTGTGACAACTCCCACTTTATGTGTGATTCTTTATCTTTTAACTCCACGCCTCTTGCCAAGACCCTCGCATTTACTTCTCTTACAACCCCATCTATAAATATATTAAACAACCACGGTGACATCACACATCCTCGTCTAAGGCCTACTTTTACTGGGAAATAATTTCCCTCTTTCCTACATACTCTAACTTGAGCCTCACTATCCTCGTAAAATCTCTTCACTGCTTTCAGTAACCTACCTCCCACACCATACACCTGCAACATCTGCCACATTGCCCCCCTATCCACCCTGTCATACGCCTTTTCCAAATCCATAAATGCCACAAAGACCTCTTTAGCCTTATCTAAATACTGTTCACTTATATGTTTCACTGTAAACACCTGCTCCACACACCCCCTACCTTTCCTAAAGCCTCCTTGTTAATCTGCTATCCTATTATCCGTCTTACTCTTAATTCTTTCAATAATAACTCTACCATACACTTTACCAGGTATACTCAACAGACTTATCCCCCTATAATTTTTGCACTCTCTTTTATCCCCTTTGCCTTTATACAAAGGAACTATGCATGCTCTCTGCCAATCCCTAGGTACCTTACCCTCTTCCATACATTTATTAAATAATTGCACCAACCACTCCAAAACTATATCCCCACCTGCTTTTAACATTTCTATCTTTATCCCATCAATCCCGGCTGCCTTACCCCCTTTCATTTTACCTACTGCCTCACGAACTTTCCCCCACACTCACAACTGGCTCGTCCTCACTCCTACAAGATGTTATTCCTCCTTGACCTATACACGAAATCACAGCTTCCCTATCTTCATCAACATTTAACAATTCCTCAAAATATTCCCTCCATCTTCCCAATACCTCTAACTCTCCATTTAATAACTCTCCTCTCCTATTTTTAACTGACAAATCCATTTGTTCTCTAGGCTTTCTTAACTTGTTAATCTCACTCCAAAACTTTTTCTTATTTTCAACAAAATTTGTTGATAACATCTCACCCACTCTCTCATTTGCTCTCTTTTTACATTGCTTCACCACTCTCTTAACCTCTCTCTTTTTCTCCATATACTCTTCCCTCCTTGCATCACTTCTACTTTGTAAAAACTTCTCATATGCTAACTTTTTCTCCCTTACTACTCTCTTCACATCATCATTCCACCAATCGCTACTCTTCCTTCCAGCACCCACTTTCCTGTAACCACAAACTTCTGCTGAACACTCTAACACTACATTTTTAACTCTACCCCATACCTCTTTGACCCCATTGCCTATGCTCTCATTAGCCCATCTATCCTCCAATAGCTGTTTATATCTTACCCTAACTGCTTCCTCTTTTAGTTTATAAACCTTCACCTCTCTCTTCCCTGATGCTTCTATTCTCCTTGTATCCCATCTACCTTTTACTCTCAGTGTAGCTACAACTAGAAAGTGATCTGATATATCTGTGGCCCCTCTATAAACATGTACATCCTGAAGTCTACTCAACAGTCTTTTATCTACCAATACATAATCCAACAAACTACTGTCTTTTTGCCCTACATCATATCTTGTATACTTATTTACTTACATATATATATTATATTATATATACTTATATATATATATATACTTATATTACTTATATATATATATACTTATATATATTTATATATATATATATATATATATATATATATATATATACTTATATTACTTATATATATATACTTATATTGCTTATATATATATACTTATATTACTTACATATATATATATATATATATATATATATATATATATATATATATATATATATATATATATATATATAGGGAGGTACCACCTCTAGAACTGTCATGGGGGCCCTCATCCTCAGAGAAAAAAATAAACTATATTCTCCCTGAAGCTGTTTGAGAATTTTCTCCTACCACCCCCTATATTATGTATATATATTTTATTTAAAGACAAAATACATTGACGAAACATTCACAAAAATATGATACAAAGTAAAACAACATAGGTAACTCAGAGCTACATCTCGAAAACTTCGTCCAGCTCCCCTGCGGTGGGCCGCGTGCCCAGAATGCTGCAGGCATTTCCTCTCTGGATCGCAACACTGAGTCTCTGAAAGAGGAAGCTGGTCGCCCTGTGGTCCTTGGTTTCTATGATGAGCTTTTCACCCAGCTCTTTGAGGAACTTTAGAGCACACTTGCCCCATGCTCCAAGGGTCTCCGACCCTATTGGAATGAAGTTATAGCAAGGGGGAAGGTCTTCATATTTTCGGATCTTCTGGGTCTCCCTGTGGCTGGCAGCTCCACCCCCTTCCACTACAGAGTATGGCAAGTACGTGTCTGCCAATGTGGCAGCACAGGTGTAGTCCCAGGCAATCTGCTTTCCATCCTTCCAGGGTAGCATAGTGGCTCCATCAGGACGCTTTTGACTTCCATCAGACCTCTGTACTTGGGGTTCCCGTTGAGCTGGGCAACGGGCTGTGGCGAGGCTTCTCTTTATTATGTCATTGATCTCCTCATGTCTGGCATACTTCCCTTCTGCTGTGTGACACACGAGACCATGGAGTCCGAATTGATCAGCTGTCGCCCTGCCGCAAATACACCTATGTTCGGTGAGGATGGGGGCGGCTAGGCGAAGAGCAACACCAATCCGAATGGCCTGTGGGTCGAGACGGGTGCCCAGGGAGGAATTGGGAACAGCTAACAGGAAATCTCCTGAGTGTGGTGCCTTCACTGCCAGGAGACGAGCTTTGTTCTTTCCTGAAGCATTGGAGAGCATTGTGTTGGCGATTTTTTCCATGATTGGTTTGTCCCAGTGGGACTGTTTGTGCTGTTTGGGAGGAGCTGGTCTACTGGAGGAGTCTGTAAGGGTGTTCCGCCGTATCCCACTGAGGTGGGGTGGCCCAAAAGAAAAAACTAAAGTTTCTCCTTTTAAATTTAGTAATATATACAGGAGAAGGGGTTACTAGCCCCTTGCTCCCGGCATTTTAGTCGCCTCTTACGACACGCATGGCTTACAGAGGAAGAATTCTGTTCCACTTCCCCATGGAGATAAGAGGAAATAAACAAGAACAAGAATTAGAAAGAAAATAGAAGAAAACCCAGAGGGGTGTGTATATATATGCTTGTACATATATATATATATATATATATATATATATATATATATATATATATATATATATATATATATATATATATATATATATATATATATATATATATATATATATATATATATATATATATATATATATATATATATATATATGTATATATATATTATATATATATATATATATATATATATATATATATATATATATATATATATATATATATATATATATATATATATATATATGTATATATATATATATATATATATATATATATATATATATATATATATATATATATATATATATATATATATATATATATATATATATATATATATATATATATATATGTGTGTGTGTGTGTGCAATAAGATAACAGTAAACAGGTGATTTCAGAATATGCAAAACAACCACTGTGAAAAAATAGAGAATTCTATTGTTCCTTGATAATGTGAGTAGTCATGAAAGCGCTTGGAATTCTCTATTCTTTCACAGTGGTTGTTTTGCATATATATATATATATATATATATATATATATATATATATATATATATATATATATATATATATATATATATATATATATATATATATATATATATATATATATATATATATATATATATATATATATGTCTCTCTTTCTCTTTCCTTCCCGTCTCTTCTTCCCTACCACTCTCCTCTACCTTCTTCTCTCTTCACAAATCATCTGAGTGTTACCACTACCGTTAGTGACCAAACCAGTCTGAGTGTCCACCGCCCATCAGGTCTTCATTAAGAAACAAGATAGCGCTTTCGGCTGTTTTTTCCAACGAAAATACGAACGGTTAACGGAACGAAAGTACGAAATTTTAATGGAAAGAAATTACGACCTGTTAACGGAATGGAAATACGAACGGTCAACGGAACGAACATACGGACAAACGAACGAGTTACGAAAATTTTGAGCGTGGTTCGCGCACTTGATTTAGTCAGGGAATACAATTTCGGTGACGAAATTGAATATAAACTTACAGAATAAGTATGTAGGACAGTTCACCTCCAGGAACTCAGTCTCTAGCCACAGGTCCCAAGACCCACACTGGGAACAGCTATCTCTCCAAGGTTCTCCAACATAGCCTCCGGCTGTCTCCAGCTTCTTCTCTCAGGCAAAAGCTGTTCCCAGGGTCTACTCTTAGCTGATCCTGTCAGCTTTTGTTTTCATACACTCACTCGTCACTCTGAGATCTGAGAGCCCAGGACACTGGTGTTCCCTCCTGGGATTCCCACTTTTTAACATCTTCATGACGTGTCCATTGTGTAGCAGATTAGCAATTGCTAGACAAGTCCTTTTTGTGACCTGGCATGAAACAGATGACCTATATCACACTAACTCCAATTCCCAGCATCAACGCACCTCCCACTCCCCCCCTCCCTACCAACTCATCTCTCCTCTTCTAGAAAGAGCATCAAGTGTAGCTTAACTAATTAACCTGCTGTGTTATTAACCTAGCTTCTTCGATTCCTAATTACATATTAGCCACTCGGAGCAATTAGTTTTGCAGTGATTCACTGTTAACCAGGGAATGTCCGCTCTCCTCTAGGCCAGGATTTTTTTACGAATTGGGGGTGAGGGGGGCAAGGGGTGAAGGGGTAAGGGGTAATGGGGTGAGGGTTACGATAAGTGGGCGAAGAGGTAAGGGGACTGGGTAAGGGGAAAGGTAGAGGGTAAGGGAGAAAGTACGGTTGTAAAGGGTGAAAGCACTGGGTAAAGGGGTAGCGTGTAGTTCTGGATTTAGAGTGAGAGAAAAAGGGTCAATTCTGGAGGGATTGGCACCAAATCTGCACCCTATAATAATAATAATAATAATAATAATAATAATAATAATAATAATAATAATAATAATAATAATAATAATATTTATTTACTACAAGTTCATGTACAAGGTATACAGTCCTAGCTGACACCAGTGACATACTACTATATAGAAAGAATGTAAAAATATAAGAAGGAGGAACACTGCAGAAGGCCTACTGGCCCATACAAGGCAGGTCCTTATCAAAATGACTTCTATCCAAAGCTTCCCAAGAATATCCTCCCGCTTGTTATGCAGAGCATTTCGGGCAAATTAGGTCAATTTTGTCCCAGGATGCGACCCACATCAGTCGACTAACAGCCAGGTACCTGTTTTAATGATAGGTGAATAGGGACAGCACTTGTCTTAAGGAAACACGTCCTAATGTTTCCACCCTTACCGGGGATCGAACTACCCTCTAGATTCGTAGGCTCTGTCATACCTTTACATATAACTGTGTATGAAACCTGCCTCCACTACTTCGTGATGCATATGTAGGTGTGAGTGCAGCCGGCACCAACATCCTGGTGGATCAGGTTAATAACTGAGACACATTGTCTGGGACCTGGTCACGGGGGCGGTGACCCCCTAATGCAATCTACAGGTGACCTACACGCAACTGAGTGGTTGGGACAGGGGTGGGGGAGGGGATGGATGTGAGGGGGTAGGAGAAAGGAGGAAGGGTTAAGGGAGAGAGATAGGGAGGATAGAGGGGAAAAAAAAGAGTGATTGACGAAGAGTAAGAAGGCAGGAGGAGGTACAACATTAATTAACAGTCTTATCTAGCCTCCTCCTCCTCCTCCTCCTCCTCCTTCTCCCCTTCCTCCTCTTTCTCATCTTCCTCCTCCTCCTCCCCCTCATCTTGCTCTTGCTTCTCATCTTCCTCCTGCTCTTCCTCCTCCTCATCTTCCTCATTTTCCTCCTCCTCCTCATCTTCCTCCCCACCATCGTAACATCAGTCTGAATCATCGTCCAGTATCCCTGGAGACGCTTCATCCAGCCTCCCACAGGAAGAAATCCTCTCAACAGGGACTGGGAGATGAGCCTCAACCTTCATCAACCTCTATGACCGCTTCTAATCACCCAACCATTAATTAGGGGATTAAATATGCAAATCCCAGTATGCAGGAACGTGGCAGGAGAGTTTACCCTGGAAGATTTCTACTGAGGCGAGGCGAGAGGAAAGAGAAGGTCTGAAGAAGGAAGGAAGGAGAGGCCAGGACTCAACCTGTAATTAAGAGAATTGCTTCCATCACACTGGCGACATATACAAATATTCCATTACTTCGTCTTATTAATGAAAAATGTGTGTGTGTGTGTGTGTGTGTGTGTGTGTGTGTGTGTGTGTGTGTGTGTGTGTGTGTGTGTGTGTGTGTGTGTGTGTGTGTGTGTGTGTGTGTGTGTGTGTGTGTGTGTGTGTGTGTGTGTATGTGTGTGTGTGTATGTGTACGCGTTTTGTGTGTGTGTGTGTGTGTATGTGTACGCGTTTTTTTTTTTTTTTTTTTTTTTTTTTTTTTTTTTTTTTTTTTTTTTTTTTGTGTGTGTGTGTGTGTGTGTGTGTGTGTGTGTGTGTGTGTGTGTGTGTGTGTAACCTGTGTATGTGTGTGTGTAACAGTGATCTACTTAATTTCCATAAAATACAGTACACAACAGACCTCGGATTAAGTGACCTGTACAAACTGCTACATTAAAAGCCCCTGCTTATACGGAGCATTTCGGGCAACCTTACAAATGAACTTACAACCACTGAACAATGATTAAATCACCTTACCTTACTAAAATTCCACTATTTACAATCTTCTACATTTTAAGCATCACTCAGATGACTTGCGATATTCTGAGATTTCGTTAGTTAGCACGAAAAACTTGGCATAACAATGGGCCTTATTTTTAAGAACATATAATGCACTTAGGAACGAAAAAACACACAATACCGTGACTGGAACGTGTACTGGCTCCCCTGCCTTCGTGTGTTAGTGTGTGACTAGTTAATGGTTCAAGACGGACCACGAGGTCGACGTAAGTTTGTTTATCCCTGGTCCGGGTTCGTTGTTCTGTTTCCCTGGAGCTGTGACTGACCCGTAGAGTCGTCCGGTATAATCTGGGTTTCTAAGGGAGCAAACATCTTTATCTTTGCTTAATGTATCGCGAAATTCCTGCGAGAGAATCAAGGGAGATCATAAAGGGGAGAACATCAAGGGGAGAACATCAAGAAAGAACATGAAGAATATCAAGGAAGAATATAAAGGGGAGAACATCAAGGGGAGAACATCAAGGGGAGAACATCAAGGAAGAACATGAAGAATATCAAGGAAGAATATAAAGGGGAGAACATCAAGGAAGAACATGAAGAATATCAAGGAAGAACATAAAAGGGAGAGCATTAATGAAGAACATGAAGAATATCAAGGAAGAACATAAAAGGGAGAGCATTAATGAAGAACATGAAGAATATCAAGGAAGAACATAAAAGGGAGAGCATTAATGAAGAACATGAAGAATATCAAGGAAGAACATAAAAGGGAGAGCATTAATGAAGAACATGAAGAATATCAAGGAAGAACATAAAAGGGAAAACATTAAGGAAGAACATGAAGGAAATTTCTTCATGACTAATTAAACGTAATAAGTGAATGCTCTTCTTCTTCTTCTTCTTCTTCTTCTTCTTCTTCTTCTTCTTCTTCTTCTTCTTCTTCTTCTTCTTCTTCTTATTATTATTATTATTATTATTATTATTATTACTATCATTATTATTATTATTATTATTATTATTATTATTATTATTATTATTATTATTATTATTATTACCATCTTGAGCGTTAAACCCGGAAGGATCTTAACAACGATGCAGTAACAGGGAATAAATATCCGCGCGCACACACGCACACACACACACACACACACACACACACACACTCACACACACACACACACACACATACACACACACACACACACATACACACATACACACATACACACATACACACACATACACACACACACACACACACACACACACACACACACACACACACACACACACACACACACACACACACACACACACACACACACACACACACACACACACACACACACACACACACAACTTCCTCTCTCCAACCCTCCTCCTCCCCCCTCCAAAAGTTCTTCCACGACCTATAAATTCCTGGAGTGGCCGCGGTGGTACACGCACTACAAGAACCTATAAGAGGACTTTATCACCTAATAACTCTGCGGTGGATTAATGAGGCTGGGTTAAGCCAGCAGTATCAATACATCTGCAGGTGTAGTGCCGGGTGTCTGACGCTCCCAGGTCAGCCTGGTGTCTGACGCTCCCAGGTCAGCCTGGTGTCTGACGCTCCCAGGTCAGCCTGGTGTCTGACGCTCCCAGGTCAGCCTGGTGTCTGACGCTCCCAGGTCAGCCTGGTGTCTGACGCTCCCAGGTCAGCCGGGTGTCTGACGCTCCCAGGTCAGCCTGGTGTCTGACGCTCCCAGGTCAGCCTGGTGTCTGACGCTCCCAGGTCAGCCTGGTGTCTGACGCTCCCAGGTCAGCCTGGTGTCTGACGCTCCCAGGTCAGCCGGGTGTCTGACGCTCCCAGGTCAGCCTGGTGTCTGACGCTCCCAGGTCAGCCTGGTGTCTGACGCTCCCAGGTCAGCCTGGTGTCTGACGCTCCCAGGTCAGCCTGGTGTCTGACGTTCCCAGGTCAGCCTGGTGTCTGACGATCCCAGGTCAGCCTGGTGTCTGACGCTCCCAGGTCAGCCTGGTGTCTGACGCTCCCAGGTCAGCCTGGTGTCTGACGCTCCCAGGTCAGCCTGGTGTCTGACGCTCCCAGGTCAGTCTGGTGTCTGACGCTCCCAGGTCAGTCTGGTGTCTGATGCTCCCAGATCAGTCTGGTGTCTGACGCTCCCAGGTCAGCCTGCTGTCTGACGTTCCCAGGTCAGCCTGGTGTCTGACGTTCCCAAGTCAGCCTGGTGTCTGACGCTCCCAGGTCAGCCTGGTGTCTGACGCTCCCAGGTCAGCCTGGTGTCTGACGCTCCCAGGTCAGCCTGGTGTCTGACGCTCCCAGGTCAGCCTGGTGTCTGACGCTCCCAGGTCAGCCTGGTGTCTGACGCTCCCAGGTCAGCCTGGTGTCTGACGCTCCCAGGTCAGCCTGGTGTCTGACGCTCCCAGGTCAGCCTGGTGTCTGACGCTCCCAGATCAGCCTGGTGTCTGACGCTCCCAGGTCAGCCTGGTGTCTGACGCTCCCAGGTCAGCCTGGTGTCTGACGCTCCCAGGTCAGCCTGGTGTCTGACGTTCCCAGGTCAGCCTGGTGTCTGACGTTCCCAGGTCAGCCTGGTGTCTGACGCTCCCAGGTCAGCCTGGTGTCTGACGCTCCCAGGTCAGCCTGGTGTCTGACGCTCCCAGGTCAGCCTGGTGTCTGACGCTCCCAGGTCAGTCTGGTGTCTGACGCTCCCAGGTCAGTCTGGTGTCTGATGCTCCCAGATCAGTCTGGTGTCTGACGTTCCCAGGTCAGCCTGCTGTCTGACGTTCCCAGGTCAGCCTGGTGTCTGACGTTCCCAAGTCAGCCTGGTGTCTGACGCTCCCAGGTCAGCCTGGTGTCTGACGCTCCCAGGTCAGCCTGGTGTCTGACGCTCCCAGGTTAGCCTGGTGTTTGACGCTCCCAGGTCAGCCTGGTGTCTGACGCTCCCAGGTCAGCCTGGTGTCTGACGCTCCCAGGTCAGCCTGGTGTCTGACGCTCCCAGGTCAGCCTGGTGTCTGACGCTCCCAGGTCAGCCTGGTGTCTGACGCTCCCAGGTCAGCCTGGTGTCTGACGCTCCCAGGTCAGCCTGGTGTCTGACGCTCCCAGGTCAGCCTGGTGTCTGACGCTCCCAGGTCAGCCTGGTGTCTGACGTTCCCAGGTCAGCCTGGTGTCTGACGTTCCCAGGTCAGCCTGGTGTCTGACGCTCCCAGGTCAGCCTGGTGTCTGACGCTCCCAGGTCAGCCTGGTGTCTGACGCTCCCAGGTCAGCCTGGTGTCTGACGCTCCCAGGTCAGTCTGGTGTCTGACGCTCCCAGGTCAGTCTGGTGTCTGATGCTCCCAGATCAGTCTGGTGTCTGACGTTCCCAGGTCAGCCTGCTGTCTGACGTTCCCAGGTCAGCCTGGTGTCTGACGTTCCCAAGTCAGCCTGGTGTCTGACGCTCCCAGGTCAGCCTGGTGTCTGACGCTCCCAGGTCAGCCTGGTGTCTGACGCTCCCAGGTTAGCCTGGTGTTTGACGCTCCCAGGTCAGCCTGGTGTCTGACGCTCCCAGGTCAGCCTGGTGTCTGACGCTCCCAGGTCAGCCTGGTGTCTGACGCTCCCAGGTCAGCCTGGTGTCTGACGCTCCCAGGTCAGCCTGGTGTCTGACGCTCCCAGGTCAGCCTGGTGTCTGACGCTCCCAGGTCAGCCTGGTGTCTGACGCTCCCAGGTCAGCCTGGTGTCTGGCGCTCCCAGGTCAGCCAGGTGTCTGACGCTCCCAGGTCAGCCTGGTGTCTGACGCTCCCAGATCATCCTGGTGTCTGACGCTCCCAGGTCAGCCAGGTGTCTGACGCTCCCAGGTCAGCCTGGTGTCTGACGCTCCCAGGTCAGCCTGGTGTCTGACGCTCCCAGGTCAGTCTGGTGTCTGACGCTCCCAGGTCAGCCAGGTGTCTGACGCTCCCAGGTCAGCCTGGTGTCTGACGCTCCCAGATCATCCTGGTGTCTGACGCTCCCAGGTCAGCCTGGTGTCTGACGCTCCCAGGTCAACCTTCATCACCAACACATCTTACAGTACACACTTGTTTTCCCGAAGAAGGAGACTGAAATGTGCAAATTATGTTTTGCTGATTTTCTTGATAGTAGTAGTAGTATTAATAATAATATTGATAATAATTTGATTAGAAGGAATGGGGAATTATATAATATATATATACATATCCTCGGAGAAGTGGATAAAAAGGCTTCAGAGAAGAATATTTGGATTTCTTCCTGAATCCGTTTGAAAATTCCACTTCCCCTACCACCCCATCTTTTCGAATTTTTTTTTTACCAATAGGAATATTTTATTACATAATATGGTACAGAAGATTTAAGAGATACGTTGTTGATATAAAGGTGGCATATAAGGTACATGTTGTTACGTGTGTATCACCGATTATAAGGCGAAAATCTCATCCAGCTCCTCAGAGCTGGGGCGTGTGCCCAAAATACAGCATGCATTACCCCTTTGAACAGCCGCACTGAGCCGCTGGAACAGAAAACTAGCTGCCCTGGGATCCCTAGTTACCCTGATGAGTCTTTTTCCCAGCTCCTTAAGGAATTTAGATGCACTCTTTCCCCATGAGCCAAGGGTCTCTGAGCCTATCTGGAGTTTATCTGGAGAGAGTTCCGGGGGTCAACGCCCCCGCGGCCCGGTCTGTGACCAGGCCTCCTTAGGTCAGTGTCCCAGGATGCGACCCACACCAGTCGACTAACACCCAGGTACCCATTTTACTGATGGGGAACATAGACAACAGGTGGAAAGAAACACGTCCAATGTTTCTACTCTGGCTGGGAATCGAACCCAGGCCCTCACCGTGTGAAGCGAGAGCGTTAACCACCAGGCCACAAACATATAATGATGGGCAAGTTCTCCATATTTTCTAGACTTTTGGGACTCCCTGAAGCTGGCAGCTGCCCCTCCTTCCTCCCTGGTGTATTGGAGATAGGTATCAGCCAAGGTAGATGCACATGTATAGTCCCACACCACCTGTTTCCCGTCTGTCCAGGCTTGAAGTGTGACACCACCTGGGCACTTCTGGCTGCCATCAGATCTGCATAGCTGGGGCGGCTCCCTTACTGCTGGGCATCCGGCTGTTGTGAGGCTCCTCTTGATAATGTTATTAACCTCTTCATTTCTTGCAATCTTTCCCTCGGATTTACGGCACACAAGACCATGGTACCCGAATCGGTCTGCTGCTTCACTGCCACAAATACACCTGTGTTCGGCGGTAATAGGGGCGGCAAGTCGAAGGGCAACACCAATGTGGATGGTCTGTGGGTCGAGGCGTGTGCCAAGGCTGGAGTTGGGAACAGCCATCAGAAAGTTCCCTGCATGAGGAGCTCTCACTGCCAGGAGGCGGGCTCTATCCTTCCCTGACACACTCTGAAGCATTGTTGAGGCTATATTTTCCACTATTGGACCAACCCAGTGCGATTGTTTGTAGTTGTTGGGGGGAGCAGGTCTGGTTTCAGAGCCCGTTAGATTATCCCAGATCATGGCTCCGTCTATGAACTTTTGATCCTGGACTCCAGTCTTGTCCCTAAGATGTTCAGGGAGAATCGCTGCTACAAGCCCTCTGGATGCAATACATGAGGACAGAAAAGCAGGTAGAGAAATCTGTGATGACTTGCGGACACCAACGCCTCCTAGTCTGACTGGAAGTGTAGCTTGGTTCCACTGCCCGTCTTCTAGAGTAAGGTTTAGTACTTTCGTAAAAATCTGCATCAGGATACTGTCATATTCGCGCGCTATATATATATATATATATATATATATATATATATATATATATATATATATATATATATATATATATATATATATATATATATATATATATATATATAAAGTAATAGCAGTGCTGTATCCAGCACTGCTATTACACAGCTAGAAGTACTGAAGTCAGTTTACTAACTCATTTCTAAGATTTCATTGGACTGAAGACATTACTGGAAGTGACATGACTTGTCGTCCCATACACCTCACGTCTCTCCGCTACATACATACTCTCTACTCTTATCCGTGAGATTTGATAAAGTTCCTGGTGCTCGAAACATCTCAATAAAATCCCATAAACCGTATACCACGTCTCGTTAACTAACATACTTGTCGGTGTATATCAGCACTGCCATACAACACCTGAAGTGTTATACAACACCTGGAGTGTTATTCAACACCTGAAGTGTTATACAACACCTGGAGTGTTATTCAACACCTGAAGTGTTATACAACACCTGCAGTGTTATACAACACCTGCAGTGTTATACAACACCTGCAGTGTTATACAACACCTGCAGTGTTATACAACACCTGGAGTGTTATACAACACCTGGAGTGTTATACAACACCTGCAGTGTTATACAACACCTGAAGTGTTATACAACACCTGGAGTGTTATACAACACCTGGAGTGTTATACAACACCTGGAGTGTTATACAACACCTGAAGTGTTATACAACACCTGGAGTGTTATACAACACCTGGAGTGTTATACAACACCTGGAGTGTTATACAACACCTTTAGTGTTATACAACACCTGGAGTGTTATACAACACCTGGAGTGTTATACAACACCTGGAGTGTTATACAACACCTGGAGTGTTATACAACACCTGGAGTGTTATACAACACCTGGAGTGTTATACAACACCTGGAGTGTTATACAACACCTGGAGTGTTATACAACACCTGGAGTGTTATACAACACCTGCAGTGTAATACAACACCTGAAGTGTTATACAACACCTGGAGTGTTATACAACACCTGGAGTGTTATACAACACCTGGAGTGTTATACAACACCTGGAGTGTTATACAACACCTGGAGTGTTATACAACACCTGGAGTGTTATACAACACCTGGAGTGTTATACAACACCTGGAGTGTTATACAACACCTTTAGTGTTATACAACACCTGGAGTGTTATACAACACCTGCAGTGTTATACAACACCTGCAGTGTTATACAACACCTGGAGTGTTATACAACACCTGCAGTGTTATACAACACCTGCAGTGTTATACAACACCTGAAGTGTTATACAACACCTGGAGTGTTATACAACACCTGGAGTGCTATACAACACCTGGAGTGTTATACAACACCTGGAGTGTTATACAACACCTTTAGTGTTATACAACACCTTTAGTGTTATACAACACCTGGAGTGTTATACAACACCTGGAGTGTTATACAACACCTGGAGTGTTACACAACACGTGGAATGTTACACAACACCTGTGGTGTTATACAACACCTGGAGTGTTGCATAACACCTGGAGTGTAACACAACACCTGGAGTGTTGCATAACACCTGGAGTGTTGACAGGTAGACCAGAAGCTGTGAACCTGTGTTCCAAAGGATCCTCTACCTTCCATTTCTCCTCCAGTTAATACTGAAACCCATCATTTCGAGAAATTAAAATTTGCATATTCAATTAATTCCAGCGAAGATGGAAATACCATTAGCACTCCTAACAAATCCTACTTCTTATTTTTATATGTATTAAAAAATGCATGTACCTTATTTATTTTTTAAGGTACCGGATATTCAATATGCAAATGTCTATGTTATTAATCCTAATTAATCTGTAGCGTCAGTGTTTGAAAGATCAACTGGAGGACACGAGATGGGTATTTTTTATGCAAATGTTGGTTTGTGAGAGGCAAATGTTCGCCTAACACAGAGCCAGAAGCCTCCACTGTTTGATTATTGAATACTAAATTAATGAGATAACAAGTTAATCTCCGGCGTAATCGCCGCTGCTCCCCTGTAATACGATGGATTTATCCCAGATAGATTCACAATGAAGCTGCTTAAGAAGGGATCAGCTGCAACGAAAATTACTTGACGCGCGTGTGTATCGAGACGGATCACGGACGGTGCCTCAGCTTGATGATGTGCCGAGCGATCGTTCGTCAGGTGGTAATTGGCACTTGCAGGAAGCTAAGTGTAGCTGTCCTAGCTTGGCCAGAACCGGTTAAAATAAGGTATAGAGATGAGAAAAGGGGAAGGGGAAAAAAAAGAAGCTAAAACAAGGCAGTTGCTGAATTGATGAAGTAAACAAGGGTAGAAGACGGTGGGAAGGGAAGTAGAGGGCGGGCGCCGGTATATTCTCACACCTGTCTATCCCACACCCTGTGTATGCCCGTCCCATCTGTCTTACACCCAATACACGCTCGTTCCATCTATCCCACATCCTATGCACGCTCCTCTCATCCATCCCAAACCCATGCCCGCTCATCCCAATTTACGATACTTATCGTTAATGACTGCCCATTGCCCTCTCGATGACTGCTCCCCCTGATTATCCCCTTCCTGACTGCCCCCTGATTATCCCCTTCCTGACTGCCCCCTGACTGCCCCCTGACAGCCAGCTTCTCCTGGCCGCTTCACTGGTTGTCCTACCTTTTCTTCACGCCAGGAAGAAGCTAAGCTGAGGTGTGATGTAAGGCCAGTTCCTACCTGCGTGTTATTTTCATCGTATCAGACTAATTTCTCTCCCAATTTTAAAACTGTCTTCTCAGTTTTTTCTCGAAATTTGTTGTTACCATCGCTTGGCCACATTTTACAAAACTGAGTTTAGGTGATAGTGAAACACATCGGAAAGATACACATCGATAGGTGTATGTATGTATCACTGTATACATACTGAGAGTTTAATGTCTAATGATGGGTATTAATTTATTAAAGTATTCTTGACTAGTGGTAAATATGTTGTCTCCAGTCTTTAACTACCCTCGTGTAGACGATAGGCTTTAAACCACCGTTAACCAACCAACCACGTTACTCAGCTCAAGGACAGTCATCTACTAGACATCTACGCCTACTGTTACCACAATTCTGAACGTCCTGTTAAGAAATTTCTGTTTTTAACTATTTGAGTGAGGTAGGTCCATAACTTGTGAGGCAACAGTGGTGGGGATACACATCTGTTCACAGCCTCCACACATCTCAGATGTGAGGGCACACATCACAGATGTGAGGGCACATATCACAGATGTGAGGGCACACATCACAGATGTGAGGGCATACATCACAGATGTGAGGACACACATCTCAGATGTGAGGGCACACATCACAGATGTGAGGGCACATATCACAGATGTGAGGGCACACATCACAGATGTGAGGGCACACATCACAGATGTGAGGGCACACATCACAGATGTGAGGGCACACATCACAGATGTGAGGGCACACATCACAGATGTGAGGGCACACATCACAGATGTGAGGGCACACATCACAGATGTGAGGGCACAAGTTACAGATGTGAGGGCACACATCACAGATGTGAGGGCACACATCTCAGATGTGAGGGCACACATCACAGATGTGAGGGCACACATTACAGATGTGAGGGCACACATCACAGAAGTGAGGGCACACATCTGAGATGTGAGGGCACACATCACAGATGTGAGGGCACACATCACATGTGAGGGCACACATCTCAGGTGTGAGGGCACACATCTCA
Organism: Cherax quadricarinatus; assembly: GCF_038502225.1. Taxonomy (NCBI): domain Eukaryota; kingdom Metazoa; phylum Arthropoda; class Malacostraca; order Decapoda; family Parastacidae; genus Cherax; species Cherax quadricarinatus. The sequence continues at coordinate 23,764,848 of NC_091315.1, forward strand.
GATGTGAGGGCACACATCACAGATGTGAGGGCACACATCACAGATGTGAGGGCACACATCACAGATGTGAGGGCAAGCAGCTACTCACAACATTCACACAAACCCACCACAACACAAAATCCTCCCAATATCCACCTCTAACCTCAAAATTATTTAACTGCATAGTGACCAGATGATAGGAGCGTTTGCTCTCAATTTCTATATCAGTGGACATTACTGATCCCCCGTAACTTACACGCTACATAAAAAACTGAAGAAAAAAATAGATTTAGTGGACCCAGAAATCAGATGGATTAGAATCCATGTTATCCTCCAGCTTGTGAACCCGATCCACTTCGTCACTTACATTATTATTATTGTTACGATTATTATTATTATTATTTTTAATATTATTACTGCTGTTATCTTTCTCGATGCGCCTCAAGAAACGGACAGGAAGGTATCAAGACCAAAAGTTCCTTGTTACACACTGGACAGAACTTGAACCATGAACTTGAAGCATTCCAGCAGTTCTAT